>NC_133528.1:95524457-95839734 GCF_048544455.1 Silene latifolia
CGATACCGGATGTTACCGAGTTTCGGTAACACCCTAATAAAAAAATAGAAAAAAATTAAAGTGTGAAATTGGGGTTAATTTTTGCGCCAAACTTTGATGGCTAAAACCGTAATTTTAATTTGATTTTTATACAAAAAAGGGATTAATCTCATCAATCAAATTGATGGTGAATTTAACAAGCTTCTGCAATATCATCAAATTCAAGGAGGAGAACTGGAAACTGCGTACAACTATTGAGTTCTTCACTATCAACCATTACATTCCCTTTTACCAAAATCAGGACTATTAAATACACACAATGAAGATGAATAACAAACTATTATCCTACGATAGAAAAAGAATATATACTGGATAATCCATTGAACAAATGAACATATTATATAAAAATTTTGTTCAACAGATCGAATTTCTGAAACTATGAAACGATTTTGGAAGCTTTCAATTAATTTAGAAGTATGGTGTTGAAACTTGCAATTTTTCTACGAAACTACCCTTTACTTATTAAAATGTTCAAATTTTAAAAAGTTTAAAAATAAACTAAAAAATGCAACTAATTTACAGAAATACCCTGGGTGGTACTGAGTTTCAGTAACACCAGGTGTTACTATCTCATTTTCGTTTACCAAACCGTATCATACTTATTAAAATGTATCACAAAAACTAATTTCAAAACATGAAAATGTATCACGAAATAAACTTAAAACATGAGGTATCACATTCTTCCCCCCTAAAAATAAACTTCGTCCCAAAGTTTCAGAACTACTATTACTTTATTAAACTACTAACAATTGAAATAATTATATAAATGATAAGAGTCTAATCATCTCACTAAACTAGTTACCCTTCTCCCCATTTCCTTGCATGGTACTAGCTGTGCCAAAAGTCTTTCCACCATTGCTCTAATTACCCCCCATTGGCTTGCCTATTGTTGTAGTTCCTCTGGGTACTCCGTTGTCCCGGATACCTATTGCTCCCAATACTTGGTGCTGGAGTTCGATAGCCCCATTGATTACCCCCTCTATTATCGTTCCTTGGTGCACTTCTACACTCAAAAGCTCGGTGACCTAACTTATTGCAATTGTAACATTTCCACCCAAAGATTGCACCAGAATGCTGACCTCAACTACCACCACCCAAGTTCACTCCACCCCCATAACTAGGTCCTCTAACTGAAAATTGTTTAGGTTAAGTATTATTTTGCTTTTTACTACCCCCAACTCCCTTACTTGGTGTCTCACTCTTCCTCTTTTCCCCCTTCACCTTTTTCTCACCTTGTAACATATCAACAATCCTTTCTACGTGCCCAACTCTTTGATAAACATCCTCCATGCTACTTGGCTGACCAACTGCAAGCCTCTTCTTAATAGTTGTTGTTAACGCCTTTTCAAACCTTAATGCCAACATCTCCTCACTGAAGTTCAAATCAGACACATATTCTGCTAATTCCATAAACCTATTGTGATAACTCTCCACTGTCATTTCCTCAGTCATTATGAAAGAATCAAACTCAGCTCACATCTTACTCCTAATATGTTCTGGTACAAACACAGCCCTCATGGTCTCCTTGAAACCTTTCCAAGTGATAAAAGATTCATCACTCTCCCTCCAAGCTTCCCTTATGACCTCCTTAATACGATTCCACCACAAACCCGCTTTTCCCCTCAAATAGTAAGCAGCTTGATCTACTCGCAACTCCGCAGGACATCCCAACAACTAAAAAAGGTTACCAAACTCCCTATGCCAATCCCCAAGTAAAGATGGTTCTCCTAATCCGTCATATTTTGTCGGGTTGTGCCTTGCAATGCTAGCACTCATCTTTGCTGTATCCTGAACTGACCCCTTAGCCTTTAATGCCGCAGTCAAAGCCTTATTCATAGCTATCAAACGGTCAATCTCCTCTTGGGACATGGTAGAGGGTGTAGGTGTAGATATATTTGGAGACATGGTTCTATAAAAGTAAAACAAGACAACATAAGTTTCTACCCGAGGTAAGATGGCTTAGCATTTTAAATATTTTATACATACAAAGATAAGGTGTGGTGATGTGACCAATATTTGAGCATATTTAGTCCCCGAATTAGCCTTGTTCCTATGCTTCTTAGTGCGTAATTTGGTCATTTACTATCTTTAGTCCTTTATATTGCATATTTTTTGAGGTTTTGTTTCCTTGGTAGGAGAGGAGTGCAAACCTTGCATTTTCATGGCACAATGGAGCTAAATTGATCGAATCTAATGACCAAGCATCAAAGGTGAAGACAAGACTAGAAGGCCTATGTAAATAATGTAATAGATGGGCAATGATGAATAAGATCCTTGCATCTCCGACAAGATCCTTGAGGATTGTTGGAAGAAGAAAAGAAGAAAAGAGGAAGAAGCTTGCTGGACTACAATCCGCCTGTCACAGCCTCGGGACGCTCGTCCAAGACCTCCACAATCCGAGTGGCCCACCACACAGCCCGCTCGTCCTGCACCACCACAATCCGCTCGTCCCGACCCCTTGGCCGCTCGATTCCAACCCAGTATAGCACGTCTCTTCCTTGTTCCACTCGGGATGCGCATATTTCTGAAAGACTAGCAAAAAGGAGACTAGCATCTTCCTTCGAGAGGAGCATTTCCTCAACTTTTCTTAAGGGTCTTAATCATCATTTAAGCCCTTAGTAACCCTAATTCATGTACCTAATCCTCACTATAAATACCCCATTGTACTAATTAGATTATCATCAATCCTCAATATTATTTATGTTCTTCCTAATCTCATTTTAATCTTGTAATCAACTTTTAATTAAGCATTAATACAGATCTCATTTCCTTAATTTCTCTATTGTTCATCATTTATTTTGGGTAATTGAAGATTATTTGGGTATTATTGGGAGATTGACAACCTTCCATCAATCATCAAGTACTTCTATTATTCTTTGCTTATTATTTTGGAATCATCATTAGGTATAATTCTCTTAACCCTTGTTTTAATTATTGTTAATCATTTTCCATTCATTCATCATGTTTTGCTTTGTTAATATGTTTGACAACCTTGTTAGCATGTTAAACTTGATAATGAGTGAGTAGTTTCCTTAGCTAGGGTTAATGGGGAATTAGGGAAAACCAACATGGGGGATGATTCATGCTTAATCTATATGTTCACATAATTTATTTTCTTGTTTGTTGTGATCTCAACTTATGCACATGTTATGTTTGATGAAATGCGAGCCTATGAATCCTTGCATTTTTTACCCATCACTTACCTTTTCAACGAGACTTGTAAGACATAAACCAACTCGAGTCTCATTAGACCATGCATATAGTTGAGTAGGGAGGATTAAGTCGACTTGTAGGTATTGTACAATCTAATCGATTCGTCTCCGGGACCCAAACCTTCCTAGGATTGTAAGATATAAACCAACTCGATCCTATCACAACAATAATTGCTTGCTTATAATTTGAGAATATGTTTGTATGATCAATTCCCATGAATCCCCTATGAACCCATGACACCCTAGTGCTTTTAATCAATTGTTTACATCTCATTTTAATCATCTTGCTTGTTTATTTACATTGTTATTTAGTTTAGTGATCTTCTTATCTCAACCCAAATTGTGACACCCTTAGACACCACTACTTGCAATCAAAAATCCTACATCAATACCCGTCCCTTGGGATCCGACCTTTACTTACCCCTTTACTAATAGTAGAGTAGTTTGTGAAGCTATAAATATTGTTTTGGTCTAGGTGCTCCTACGACAAGTAACCGAAAACGATAGTCCGACCAAAAATGGCGCCGTTGCCGGGGACGGTTTTAACTTGATTTGATTTTCTTTGATTGTTCTTAGTTGTGTCTTTCTTTGCCTTGGGGAAGTAAAACTCCTCAAGGTTTGTTCTAATTGTTTTCAAGTTATTTGATATTTTGCATGTCTAGAAGATCACAAGGTAACTTGTTACCCATTGATCACGAAATTGAAAGAACCTTGACAACCAATAGAAGACTTGCTAGAAATACTTTGAGAGGTATTGATGAGATTGTGGATATTCAACCAAACAATATTGAGTTCATCAACCCTTTTGCAAGAGAAGGAGAGGAGAACCCAACACAAAACCCACCACAATATCAACCCACAATGCCTAAATTTTCATCACATTCCGTACCAACCGAGGAGAACCTACCCAATGGTACTCCCACACCATAACACTTGACCGGTAGTTTCATTGCAAAATCCGCATTTATCCAATTAGTTGAAAGAAGTCAGTTTGGGTCCATGCCTAGTGAAGACCCTCATTCTCATATGGAGACTTTTCGTGACTATTGTGATGCGATTTCACAAACCGGAGTGACTTAAGACCAAATTCGATGGGTCTTATTTGCCTTTTCTTTGATTGGTACCGCGAAACAATGGTTAAAGAGCCTTGATAAGACTACTCTTGGTATTGACTCTTGGAAGAAATTGGCTCTTGCTTTCTACAAAAAGTTCTACCCTCCGGAAAATACTAACATGCTAAGAGCCCAAATCACGGGGTTTAAACAAAGGGATGAAGAATCTTTGTATGAATCTTGGGAGCGATTCAAAGGAACTTGTCGCTCATGTCCTCATCATGGACTTAGCGAGTGGTTTTTGGTACACCACTTTTGGAATGGTCTTTATGAAGACTCCCGAAACATTCTCAACATGGGATCAAATGCTATGTTCACCGAAGTTGACGATAATCAAACATGGAACAAGATTGAGGAAATGGCGGTCCATAACTCACAATATAGTAGACCTCGGAAGGCTATTAGAGGAGGAAAGCATGAAGTGGACTCTATTACTCAATTGGGTGCTCAACTTAGTGCTCATATTGATACCATTAATTTAAAGTTTGAGAAGGCTATGGCTAAACTTGAAGAAGCCTCAAAATCACCAAAGCAACATGTTAATGCAATGGTGGCATCTTCATCAATTCCAAGTGGAATATGTGAGAATTGTGGAACTTTAGGACATGACCAAAGTGAATGTAGGGGAACAAGTGAGAAAGTGAATCCTTTTCAAGCATACAAGAGTGGTACCCCTTATTCCAACTATTACAATGAAAACACCAAATTTCATCCAAATCTCTCATAAAAAAGCCAAAATGTTCAAAACCCTCAACCAACATACACCCCACCTCCAATGAGAAACCAAAATCAAAGACCCTTTTACAACCAAAACTAAGGTTTCCAAAATCAAACTCCATACACTCAATCAAATGACCAAGGTTTTGATGTTCAAAAAGCGGTCCTCCAAATTCAAAAGAACCAACAAGAGTTTTTCACTCAAATGCAAAAGGATAGCCAAGCAAAAGACATCACCATTAACAACATACTAGCTCACACAAAGATGTTGGAGACCCAAATGTCTCAATTAGCATCTTCAAGTTCACAAAGACAAAAGGAGCAATTACCACCTCAAGGTAATCCCCCAAGACAAGAATCGGTGAGTGCCATCCATTTGAGGAGTGGTACAAGGTATGAAGGGCCGAAGAAGCCCGTTGATGAAGATGTTGTGAATGCTAGTGACAAGGAAAGAGTTGTTGAAAACTCTAAAGAAGAATAACCCACCATTCAAGAAGTTTCAAAGAAGGATGAAGAGAAGGCCAAAGAAAAGGAGCCTATTGTGATTAGACTTCCATTCCCGAGTCGTCAAGCTAAGCCTATGTTTGATGACCAACTTGGAAAATTCATGGAGATTGTGAAGAATTTAGAATTCTCAATTCCATTTACGGAATTGATCAATCACGTCCCGGCCTATGCAAAGTATATGAAAGATATCCTTACAAAGAAGAAATCAATCCGGAAGCTTGAGACTATTGCTTTTACTAAAGTAAGTAGTGCTATTCTTCAAGGAAGTTCACCTCCAAAGCTCAAGGATCCGGGAAGTTTCTCCATTCCATGCACTATTGGTGACACCACGATCAACAAAGCTGTATGTGACCTTGGGGCAAGTGTGAGTGTTATGCCATATTCGGTAAGCAAGAGGCTAGGCTTGGGAGAACTCAAATGCACCAACATCACGCTTCAAATGGCGGATAGATCACCAAAGACACCTTTAGGGGTATGGGAAGATGTTCCCGTGAGAATTGGAAAATTCTTCATCCCGGTGGATTTTGTTATTGTTGACATGGAAGAAGACTCCAACATTCCTATTATTTTAGGAAGACCTTTCTTGCACACCGCGGGAGCGGTGATCAATGTAAAGAATGGAGAACTCACCCTTGAAGTGGGAGATGAAACCATCACTTTAAATCTTGACAAGACTATGAGAGCTCCCCGATTGCATGACCCATGTTTTATGGTTGATCACTATAGCCAGAAAGATGATAGGAAGAAGTTGGAATTTCAATGGAAAAAGAAAGTGGATGATGCTCCATCAAAAGAGCAAGGAAATTTCAATATTGAGAGCTTGAAAAGCTCACCCATGACAAGTGAAGAAGAAGTCCTCATTGGCCAAGACAAGAAAGAAGGAGAGTTGTCTTCATCAACTCAAGACATTTTTAGTAATCAAGTAGACGAAGTATGCGGTCTTTGGGATGATGAGTTTGAAGGGATATTCAATCCCTATATTGGTAATGCTATAACCCAAGACCGTCATGGAGAACAACAAGTGCAAAGGTCTATTGAGGATCTTTATCATAATAATGAGCAAGTTTTCGACTACTTCTTCAAGGTGTTGAGTAACATCCACAACACCTTGAACATGCCCCCTTGACATCTCACATTGGATGAGAGTTTGGTGGAGTCCTCTCTAAACCACCATTTTTAAATATTCTAACTCCCTAACTTGCATTTCAATTATTGTATTGCATTTTTGTCATTTTTGGATTTGCATTTTTATGCCTTGATCAAGATTTTAATCATTTTGAGAGAAGTGAGGGAGGGACTTATGAGTTTATTGATGTGTAGTGCTTTGCCTTAGTGTGGGGATGGCAATTGCCTAGGCTATTCATGCGTTTGTAGTGCCCCTACAATGAAGAACACATGAATTAAAGAATGAAATGACACGGGGTATCAAGCATCCAGGGATGGACCTGAATCCGTGTGGTCGAGGAAGAATCCGAACGGCCCGACGGATAATCCGCTCGTCTTGAAAGAACCCGAGCGTCCAAGGCATAAGACGCTCGTCTTATGAAGCTGCAAAAAAATATTTTTGGGTCTGACTGTGAATCCGAGCATCCCAGAAAGGAATCCGCTCGTCTCAGTCAGGACGGTCGTCCAAGAGGAAAGACGCTCGTCTTTTTACTGCTAAAATTTAGGATTTTTCACTGGAAAGGAATCCGAGAGTCCTAAGCGAAAGACGCTCGTCTCAGCTCAGGAATCCGCTCGTCCTTTCTGCAATCCGCTCGTCCCATGCGGCTTTTTCTGAACCCAGAAATTGAAGAATCCGAGCATCCCGATACTGAAGCCGCTCGTCTCCCTCTGCAATTCAAAAACCATCGGGTCTCTTAAACCCTCCTTTCCCATTCATTTTCATTATTTCAAAACACAAACACTACCCAAAACCCCAAAACCCCAAAACCCCAAAACCCTCATCCTCTCCATCAACAAAAACCAATTTTCTCAACCAAAATCAACCACATCAAATCCAAACTTCCTCAAAATAAAGATTAATCACTCCTTTAGCAACAACAAGTGATTCAAACACCAAAATCTTCAAGTTTTGAGTCGATTTTTAGGATACAAGGAAACCTTCATCTATCCTAAATCGATTTGGGCATTACTAGAAATTGAAGATTCCAAGCTTTCATTGGTGTTACTAAGCAAAGGAGTATAGCAAGAACAAAAGGTGGAAGCAAGGCACCCCAAAAGAAGACACTTTCTAAGAGGCAACAAGCTCTTCAAGACAAACAAGCATCAAAGGCATTTGTAGTTCATAATGCAAGGTTAGAGATTCAAGAACAAGGTTCTCCTATGGAAGCTACTACTTCTACCACTCCGGTCATTGAACAATTAGCCGATTATCCGGAGGTAATTTTCACCTCCGACTCCCATAGGAAGAAATTTATTCTTTTTGATAAGAAAACCATCATGCCGACTAAGTTCATTTGTGAAGATGTATTGTCAAAATTGGGTGTTCTTGAGGAAACTAAAACTTTTTCGAGTCTATGGGGTTGAGTAAGTTGTTTACAATGCAAGAATTGACATACTCCTCCCTTACCTTAGAGTTTTTGAGCTCTTTGAAAGTCACAAAGGTGGGGACCCGAACCATTATTGAATTTCGTCTTGAAAATGTTGATAGATGCTTATCTTATGACGAAATGGGTAAGATATTTGGCCTTAGTGATAATGCGACTTTTACAAAGAATCCTACCAAGTATAACCCCGCTCCTCTTTGTTTGGCCATTTCCGGAAAGAAATTCGTATCTTATCATGATTGTCGTGCTCTCTTAATCCATCATCCGGGCATTAGAGTATGGCATAAGGTCATTGGGAATACTTTGATAGCTAGGAAAGGCACAAATCATCTTACCAAACTTGATTTTATCCTTCTTGATTCGGCTTTGAGCATTGGGAGAAAGTTTACCAAGCTATACAATGCTTTACGACTTTTGATTGATCGATGGCTTAATGTTGATTGTGGCAAAGAAGGCACGACCTTTATTACCAATGGAGGATTAGTTACCTATTTGGCTAAGCATTTTAACCGGGATTTCAACAAGAATAATACTTATACACCGGTAAAAGGAGGCCATCTTATCGATTTGCCCACCATGATTCTAAAGTTCAAATGGGTCAAGAATGATAATCTTGATAACAAATTTGGGTGGTTGACGAATGAACCTAGATCCTTCACATTGCCTAGTAAAATTTGCCGCTTGAATGTTCATAGACCAAATTACCTTCTCCCACTCTCCGAAGAGATCGAATACATCATTCAACACCAAGGGGAAGAAGTTGCCGAGCCCTCCTCCTCCATTATCACCCCATCTTATCCATTTGAATACCACGAGTTCAACACCGAAAATGCCAAGGCGGGAAATGATTACTTGACTCTACTAATGAAGGAAATGCATAAACAAGCTTACAATGATAGAGTTGATGCTTACAAAGCCCAATATCCGCCCCTTCTACATATTGCTAGGCAAGGACTTCTCGATCCATCTTGTCCCTTCCCTAGTTGGGCGGATAAGGAGGTATTCTTTCCTAGCACTTTTAGTGGTGGTAGACCGGGTGGAGAGGAGATGGTTGTTGATGAGAGTGGTAACCAAGAAGGTGAAGATGAAGAAGTTCAAGAAGAAGAGGAAAGTGAGGAAGAACAAGAGAGTGAAAGTGAGGGTGGACATGGCTCCACATCCATGGAGGTTGATGATGCCTCAAGTGAGGAAGATGATGATAATGATGACACGATGGGTGAGGACTAGCAAACTTTTGGAGGCTCCTACATTCTTACACCTCCTTTATGGTTTGCCTACTTCTCTTGTTTTTATTTTATCTTGATCATTTTGTGGAGTCCTAGCAACATTAGAGGACTAACACCTTGGTTCCATTGAGGTGTTCATTTTTATTGTTCCCAACTTTCGAAATCCAAAATGACAAATTTTAGTTTCGTGCATTGCATTTTATGTGCATGAACTCCCCCAAAATTTTTTGACATTAGAAATAGTGTCTATTTTGGTTTGGGGAAGTTTATTCATATGCATTGGGAGCTAATCTAAATTATGCTCTCCACCATAACAAAAACCATGCATCATATAGCATAGCTTAGTTTGCATCCACTCTTGTTTATATATCATTTGCATTTAGCTTAGAAATCATGCATATTCATGTAAATTGCATAATTTCTTATCGTATTGGCCATTGAGGACAATGCCCATACTAGTGTGGGGATGGGAAATTCTAACTTGACTTTTAAAAAAAAATCCAAAAAAATTAAAAATTTTCGAAAATACAAAAAAAAATTGAAAAATCCAAAACCAAGTTCATTTCCTTTGTAGTGTAGTCTTATATATATTATTTGTATATATTGTGTTTGTTCATCCTTGTTCATATTGATTGACTACGCCACATCTGAGACATGAGGTTATTGAAGACCGCATGGTATGATCTTTCCAATATCCTTATTCCTCTTTATGTTAATGACTATGTGGCTTCATTTTGATTGATGCGGTAAAAACAATGTGAATTTAGGATTGCATTTAGATTATTTGGCATACTAGTTGGTAGAAGCATAAGCATTAGGATGTATAAATGTTAGTTGCATCATGGCATATAGTTGCATGTTAGAAAAATTTTGTGAAACCGTCTATTTGGGAAACTTGACAAGTGTATATAAGGCCCTTGTAGATACTTTTTCTTCTTAAGACTTTGCTTGTTAGAATGCTTGTAAAACACCCTAGGATGTGTCATACTAGTATCCCTTGACCCATGGATTAAGGCCTAGTCAAGATTACCTTGTGGTGTGATAACTCCTTGACTACCGTTTATTCCAAGGTGACCCTTGAAACCATGCAACCATCCTTCATCCATGTTCTACCACATTTTGTCATCAAAAAGGGAATGGGCATAAAAATTGTTCAAAATTTGAGTTCAAGAAATGAAAAGAAAATAAAAAGTTTGCAATTGTATCAAAGAAAAGAAGAGTAACAAAAATGAAAACTCCTATGCTTCAAATATAAGGCACCCTCACTACAAATGGGGTAGCTTTGAAAATGTTTAAAAGAAAATGCAAAAAGTTAAAAATTGTCAAGTATTGAAATGCCAAACATCAAAAGAAATGGCAAAAAGAAAATGTTCTCAAATGTCAAATGCCACAAGAAATTGGGAGGAAAAACAACAACAAAAGCAAACTCCCAAATGAAACTCAAGTTCTATTGATCCCTTTTCCATCGTATCCACTTTTGTGCATGGTAGAGAGGGGACTACCCTTCTTCTTGTCTAGGTAAGAAGGGGAATTCCGCGATCCTCCAGTGTTTCTAACACCATAGGAAGTCTACTCTTGACAAAAGCATTTAACGATTGAGGACAAAGGTACCCTAGCTTGACACAACTTGGAGGTGATTTATTGGTATCCTTCTAGGCTTAGTAATTTGAAGAAACCATATCTATGAACGAGTGTGTACCCTTGAATTGCTTCCCCTTTAGATAATTTCTGCCACTTAGATGAGGAAAGTGGCTATTCTTTTGTAGATGCATCCATTACTTGATTTTGTGTGCTTTAATGCTTGGATGTGTCGCCATTTTGGCAAGCCCTACCTTGCCTTGCAAGAAAGCATCATACCTCATGGTTGTCTTGTTGTGAGTTGAAGGGGCGGAGTGAGACCCGCTAATTGTCTCATATCGGCTATATTAGTAGGTTAGTTTAAATAAGGGTCCTAGTTTTGTCACCTCTTTACTCTGGATGAGCAAAGGTTCAGTTTGAGGATATTTGATGTGACTAATATTTGAGCATATTTAGTCCCCGAATTAGCCTCGTTCCTATGCTTTTTAGTGCATAATTGGGTCATTTACTATCTTTAGTCCTTTATTTTGCATATTCTCGGAGGTTTTGTTTCCTTGGAGTAGAGGAGTGCAAACCTTGCATTTTCATGGCAAAATGGAGCTAAATTGATCGAATCTAATGGCCAAGCATCAAAGTGGAGACAAGACTAGAAGGCATATGCAAATAATGTAGTAGATGGGCAATGATGAAGAAGATCCTTACATCTCCGACAAGATCCTTGAGAATTGTTGGATGAAGAAAAGAAGAAAAGAGGAAGAAGCTTGCGGGACTACAACCCGCCCGTCGCAGCCTCGGGACGCTCGTCCAAGACCTCCACAATCTGAGCGTCCCACACGTAATCCGCCCGTCCAAAACCCCCACAATCCGAGCGTCCCACCACCCTGCCCGCTCGTCCTGCACCACCACAATCCGCTCGTCCCGACCCCTTGGCCGCTCGGATTCCAGTCCAGTACAACACGTCTCTTCCTTGTTCCACTCGGGATGCGCAAATTTCTGAAAGACCAGCAAAAAGGAGACTAGCATCTTCCTTCGAGAGGAGCATTTCTTCAACTTTTCTTAAGGATCTTAATCGTCATTCAAGCCCCTAATAACCCTAATTCATGTACCTAATCCTCACTATAAATACCCCATTGTACTAATTAGATTATCATCAATCCTCAATATTATTTATGTTCTTCCTAATCTTATTTTAATCTTGTAATCAACTTTTAATTAAGCATTAATACAAAACTCATTTCCTTAATTTCTTTATTGTTCATCATTTATTTTGGGTAATTGAAGATTATTTGGGTATTATTGGGAGATTGACTACCTTCCATCAATCATCATGTACTTCTATTATTCTTTGCTTATTATTTGGGAATCATCATTAGGTATAATTCTCTTAACCCTTATTTTAATTATTGTTAATCATTTTCCATTCATTCATCATGTTTTGCTTTGTTAATATGTTTGACAACCTTGTTAGCATGTTAAACTTGATAATGAGTGAGTAGTTTCCTTAGCTAGGGTTAATGGGGAATTAGGGGAAACCAACATGGGGGATGATTCATGCTTAATCTAATATGTTCACATAATTTATTTGCTTGCTTGTTGTGATCTCAACTTATGCACATGTTATGTTTGATGAAATGCGAGCATATGAATCCTTGCATTTTTTACCCATCACTTACCTTTTCAATGAGACTTGTAAGATATAAACCAACTCGAGTCTCATTAGATCATGCATATAGTTGAGTAGGGAGGATTAAATCGACTTGTAGGTGTTGTACAATCTAATCGATTCGGCTCTGGGACCCAAACCTTCCTAGGATTGTAAGATATAAACCAACTCGATCCTATCACAACAATAATTGCTTGCTTATAATTTGAGAATATGTTTGTATGATCAATTTCCATGAATCCCCTATGAACCCATGACACCCTAGTACTTTTAATCAATTGTTTACATCTCATTTTAATCATCTTGCTTGTTTATCTACATTGTTATTTAGTTTAGTGATCTTCTTATCTCAACCCAAATTGTGACACCCTTAGACACCACTACTTGCAATCGAAAATCCTACATCAATACCCGTCCCTTGGGATCTGACCTTTACTTACCCCTTTACTAATAGTAGAGTAGTTTGTGAACCTATAAATATTATTTTGGTCTAGGTGCTCCTAACGACAAGTAACCGAAAACGATAGTCTGACCATGTGGTCAATTCTATCCTTTACTACCCCTTATTAGGTCCTCCCCTAAACACTCATACGTCCCAACTATCATAGGTTAAGAATTGATAAAACATTTATAATAAACTTTTGGTAAAACTCGCATTTTCGGAAATCAAAGTTAATCTGTAACTTTCAAAAATCTCCATTAAATAACCGTTACATTCTATGTTTAGTTTTTATACTTTCCAGAGAATATAAAGAGTTTTTAAAACATGAGAAAAAGGATTAAGTCCAAATCTCGAATAATCATTTTATAAAGATTTTTACAATTCAGTGGGTCGAAACAGAAACTGATCAGTAATTTGTCAAAAACTTAGGTCAACATGTAAAAATCACTATTAATTGTCAAAAACTTACCTTGTAACGTGGCTTATCAAGTTGAAAACATATTTGAATATTTTAAACAGTGGAGTTGGAATTAGGCAAAAATATTAAGTACAAATTAAATGAGAAATTTTACAAAATTGTTTGTCGAAAACTTTAATGTACAAGAATATTTTGACCACTGTCCACTAAAATATTTATTTCGCCCAAACCGTTTTAACATGATACCAATGACATTGGAAAGCTAACTCACTGGGTTATCACTAATAAAATTTCAACCTTAGACGATTAACAGAGGTCAACTGGCAACTAATACACCCAACGTGCTCACAATACTTTGGTACCCCTCCCTTGACAACCAGTTCTCATTACAAATCAAAGCAACTTAGCCATCCATTGGTGCTGTGATACAGTCCAGAGCCAGCTTTACTGCATCCCCTCCTTCCTGCAATATCCTCAATCTGAGCTGCTACAAGTTCAGGTCTCAAAATTGATTGCTGAAGTCTTGTATTATTTCTCTGGTGCCAGATAGTGTATAGATAGACATTGAATAACATAGTCATTGCTTTCCATTGTAGACTATTTTTCCTCCCATTCTGAAGCTCAGTAAGACTAGGAAAAGATATCCCCAGCCAGACAGCAAGAGCTTCTCTGATTCTGCAGCTGTAGATACAGTCATAGAAAAGATGAGCTATCGTTTCAGGTAACTCCCCACAGATTAAGCAAAGATTGTCCTCACAGAAGCCAAACTGGAATAGCCTGGTTTTAATATTTAACCCCTCCTGCTTAATAAGCCAAGTAATGATTGAGTGTTTGGGTATGTTCCAACTGTTCCATACCAGAGAACACCAATCCAACTTAGGTTGTTGAGTGCAGAGCCATCTATATCCATTCTTGAGTGTGTAACCTTTCTCATCAGGCAGCCAACAATTCTCAACAAATCCCTCCTTCAGTTTATCCTTAGTCTTGCATATATTTTTCCAAGTCCAAGGAGAATCTGCAGGGGGAGAGTATGAATGCCAGTCCTGATTTTTCAGGTAAACATTGTTTATCCACCTTATCCACAACCTGTCAGCTTTGTTATACACCCAATTCACCAATTTCCCTACAGCTGCCCAATTCCAAGTCTCCACTTTCTTAATACCTAAGCCACAAGCATCCTTGGGCATAGTAACTCTATGCCAAGATACTAATGGGACTCTATGGTAGTCAGGGCTCCCATCCCAAAGATAATTTCTGCAAATTGCTTCTATTCTCCTTATCACATATTTGGGAATCAAGAACATAGTAGCCCATTAGCTATGGAGAGTATTTAGCACTGAATCAAGATAATATAATTCTCCCTTCCAACAAATATGACAATATTAACATATGAACCATTTCCTTATCAACATCTGATCAATTCCACTTATCAACATATGAGCAATTCCATTTCAATATAAATAATTTACCACACCGAACATTAATAAATAAAAGTTGAGTAGGATTTATCCCTACCTGGCAAGCAATTCCAATTTAAGCAGCTCAAGCGGTCCAAATAATTAAAGCAATCCGAACGCGATTATAATTCCTTCACAAATCTTCACCTAACATAATATTATAATACCTTAATTATTAATTATTCAATTCATTATATTAATTATTCAATTGTAATTTAATTATATTAATTATTTCCCGCTTAAATTATTATTACGTAAAAATCCGTTTATTAAAGTCAAGACCCGATTACTTATTCATACCTGAGTTAACCCGTCTTAAAACTAAACAAGTCAACCTAAATTACCCAACCCAAATCACGTGAAATAAACCCAAGTACAACCTACATACACGACACTACCCAACCTCACCACAAACAACCCACGACAACACCACCACCTCGGCCCCACCGCGAGCCTCCACTTCAAGCCACCCCAAAACGCCCCAAACAGCAGCTACAACCGCCTCCAACCGACACAAACCCATGCCCTAGCAACCACAACCACGAACACAACTAATGCCGAAAACCCGACACAAAATTCGACCCAATATCACTCCACCTCTGGCCACCACCGCCATCACCTCTGACCAACGGTGGCTCCAGGGGTGGTCCCACCTCTTCTCGGCCCATATGCAACACCACAACCACCACCCATCACGGACAGCACAAAAATAACCAAACATTCCCCTGTTTCGCGTTTTTCGGTCACCACCAACACCAACCACCACCAGCCACCCTAGCGACACTTCCACCGTGGTCGACCCAACCCCCTGAAACCAACCCACCACAACCCAAGTCAACACAAGACCATTTAAGGGTTCGAATAAACCCATACAGACCCACGACCAATCCTGCAACAACCACGGCTAACACCCAATTCACCACCCCCTGGTTTCACGACGGTGGTCAACGATTGGTTAGACGAGATTATGGTGGTCCCTAGTCAAGCTATGGTCAAGGTCGGGTCTTGCGGTGGTCAATAGGGTAGCTTATGGTGGTTAATTACTCGGCTAACTTCAATTGCTAATAACACGATTAAATCAGTTAATTAAGATGAGACGGTTTTACCTTTTTATTGCTAAATTCCTCCTCCGTCTACAAAATCTCCTTCTATTTAATGAATTACTTTTCAGAATTACTTAGTATTTATAGTCTATGTTTAGGGGTGTATGAGATACCAATTAGGAAACTATAACTATTACCTTATTATTATTATTATTATTATTATTATTATACGATTATTATTACCATTATAAATTATATTATTATTATTATTATTATTATTATTATTATTATTATTATTATTATTATTATTATTTATATTACTCTTACCATAAGAATAGGATTACCATATATCTTTTTACTAATTTAATTATAGCACCAATATTGTTTAGGATTATTAATATTATAATTATGGTTTCCTTTACTTATTATTTTATTATTGAATCCCGCTTCAAATTCTGATTACTTAATTATTACCGTATTACTTGTAATTATTATTAGAAATGTAATTAATTAATTATTTCAAATTATATAAACTATTCTCATAATCATTATTAAATTACGGGGTATTACAGACGTGTTGCGCGACGTGTTGAACCACCTACTGATGCTACTGAAGCACCTACTGAAGCTACTTAACCACTCTCTTAACCAACTATAAAAAAGAAACGAATTTACAAAGACAGACTGCCTGTGTTGAGGACTCAGATGTCTCCTTCTGGTTTTTACAATTTTATCAACCATGAGACGAGTCCACCTTCTGAAAACCAGATAGAAGCCATAAAAAAATGGGCTTTGGCAGCCTCTTATTCCTTAAAACCGATCTTGTTCCCGAAAACTTAGCTTATTGGCTAGTTTCAAATTATGACCCCGTAAAAGGATCGTTGTTTGATGGGAAACTTCTTATTTTAGTGGAAGATATACATCTTTCCATGGGAATACCAATGGGTCCACAAGTTGTTGTTGAAGCAAAAATGGGAGATAAGTGCCCCGAATATTTGTCTCTTCTGGAAAAATTCAAACGTCAATATGCAAAAGATGCAATTGAGGTGAAAGACATCCTGATCAAGCGGTATACACAAAGAGATGGCGGTGATGATTTCAAATGAAACTTCATCATCTATATATTCTCTGCTCTTTTAGGTGGTGTCGTGGGCAATACGATAAGCCTGAGACTTCTTAAAAGTTTGTCAAACCCTGATTGCATCTATGAATTTAACTGATGCACTTTCATCAAAAGGAAATTGGCTGACCAAGTTCAGTCTTGGCAAAAGGAGTAGTTCGAGACCAAGAAGCTAAAAGAAAATTGGTTTGGTGGACCAGTTATCATCTTGGTTTTCATTTACCTAGATCGCTGTGTATTTAAATCACGGCTAGTTAGTCGACAGTTTCCAACACTGTCGACTTGGACAAAAGAAGCAATATCCATGCGCATAAAGGAGGAATTGAATGACAAACATTCTGATGAAAAATCTTTCGGCAGGGGTTCTATTGAGCCTCTAATGGTGATCAACCACCATATTCCACATCATTCACAGTTGTGTCTTCCAAAGATTGAGCTTGGCCAGTCTTCCAAGTCAACAATTCAACAAGTATCTGAAACTGAAACTGAAGCTGAAGCTGTGATTTTATCTCTACCTGGGAATGAGAATTCAGGCACTAGTGAGTTTATTCATAAATTTGTGCATTCTGCAAAGGTAGTGGCTCAAGGTTTTGTGAACTACAAATCGCTTGCTAATCAAGCTCCTTGCAAACTACCTTCTTCAACAACAGTTAAGAAACTAGTTGCAGCTGTAGACGGCATGACATAAGGGTAACTACAAGTCATCCCAATAAGAGGATGATGCGGAAAATGTGCAGGATGTGAAGAATGAGGAGAATGTCCTGGACATTGTGGAGGAGAATATCGTTAAAAAAGTGGTTGAGAATATTTAAGAGAATGTGGAGAAAAGGTGGGGAGAATGTGGAGAAATTTTGGGGGTGGTCTGAGGCTGATTTGTCGGATGCATTGAATGTGACTACATTCAAACCCGTGAAATTCTGGGGACTACTTTAAAAATTTAAAATCAAAATGGGAGGTATATGCCCAATTTTAGTAGAAATGCATTAAGACCTAAAAAATACCATTGGTATGAATTCGACTTCAGCGAGGAATATCAAACCCTCGTTTAGTCATCAAGAGGGAAAATAATTAACTGCATATTAGGAGTTTATTTTGATTTATGATCGATGTTAATTATATATTCAACTCTTATATTTACCTACACTGATTTTTGCTTAATCGCCTAATTTTAAGTTGAAGCTCGGTACAGTTGGTAGTAAAATACAAAAGGTCTGGAAACCGAGTTAAAAACTTAACATTTATTTCATTGACAATGAGATGTACATACATGAAAATATAGAAGGGAAAACATAATGATAAAATGCACGGAGTAATATTAATATTATACACAAATTCTCCCTCGTGACGGACATATGCGGCACAAGCTTGCGAGTTGTGACAGGTGAAATACTACCCATGTAGGTAGATAAGAGAAAAGCACTTGTTGAAATAGCCTAAATAAGTAGGTGAATAGATTTCTGAGAGACGGTCTCTCAATAAGTTTTTTGAGAGATTATTTTACAATTTTATGAAAAGTTTATACTAACGGTAATAAAATAGGTACAATTTATGAATAAAGATAAAATGAGTACATTTATTATGTAAGTAGATACGAAATTGCTATGCCACGATCAACAACAAAAGGGTCACGAAATATAAATAAAAGGGTATGGAAGATTAGTTTCTCAATAACTTATTGAAATACCGTCTCTCCCAAGTTTTAGTGTAAATAGATAAACAAACATTAAAATTATAAATGAATAAAAACAAAAAAATGGAGCTCTTCAGATACCTTCTCCAACCACTGCTACAAATAGACAAATAATTAAATAGTCACACCTGAATAACACTTTTACTCTTCCCTTACATTTTTGTTTTGTTATGTTGGAATTTCTACTATAGATTAGTAGCAATTTAATTTTTCTTTTAATTTTTTTTCCGATTTTAGCTTCCTAAAAACGGGGAATAGCTATGGTCTATAGATCGTCATCGATGGCGAGTATTAGTAAAAGCAAGTCAACTTGCATGATTGTTACACGATTGATCGCTCTCAGCTGCAGTTTGGTAATATGATATGCCTAGTGACAATTGTATTAGTAAAATTTGTGTGAGGGTTTTGTGAATGGTGAACGATTTAGGGTGGTTGGGGTAATTTATATGATTTAAACGATGTTATTTTAAAAAAAAAAATTGGGCAGAAATCTCTCCGAAAATCATGTTATCTAATCTAATGATACAGTTGAAGATTACAACATTAAAGATGTGTTTCTATAATCAAGTCCAATACGTCAAATATTTAAAAGAAGATTTTATACCGATTTATTTATTTATTTATTTATTTATTTATGGTTAGCTGAATATTAGGAGGCGTTCAAATCCTGAAATTGCAACTTTTATGGAAAAGATTCTCTAAAATGTTGATTTCATATGCCATATTATGTGCTACGGTTTTATTCCATTTATTGATTATTATTTATTGATTATTAGTTGTAGCTTAGCTATATTTTCTAAAAAAAATATTTCTAATGTCTCTAGTTTACAGCCACATCGTATTGTGAAAGAAAATAGAGATGCCACGTCAGCTTTTTGGCAAGTACATTTGAGAAATATATGATATGATGGGTGAAATTTTGCAACCAATATAACCACATCATTCACCACCAAATGCAAAAGACCCATCCTTTAAGCTCCCAGTTGATGACCATTTGTTGTTTCAACCGGAACCTGCCACATCTTCTCAACCTGAACCTGCCACATCTTCTCATCAACCTGATTTATCTCCCTCTCAAGCTGCTGTGGATGTTGTCCCTCTTGTCAATGAGCCCACAAAGCCCATAACTACTCCTACTCTTCGTACTCTTGTGGTAGGGAACACAGATCCCATTTGTAATGATTTATCATCCTTTCACACTGCTACGGATGATGTTCCTCCTGTCAATGACGTCACTGAGCCCACAATTATTGTTCTAGCAACTACTCCTCCTCCTCCTCCTACTAGTGTGGTACGGAACACAGCTCTTGATCATCATAATGTTATTGTACTACCACATACTCCACTTGTTTCAACACTCGATAAACTATCTATCAAACCATCTGTCAGTAATGTCTACATTCATCGATCGCCACGTCACTTGTCGATTGCCAATGTTCCTTGCAAAACCCCAACTACCGCTGCAATCCCATTTCCCTTATCCCCATTACCAATTGTGGACATGGGCCACCCGCGCCGTGCGCACCCATGCGTTGATTTCGAGGCGGCGACACTTCTCCCACGGTACCTTGGCTTGACAAAGCACGTCATGGTCCGTTACCAATTTGTGAGGCATTGAAACCGGTGAAAGGTTGAATAAGCCTGCATTTGTAGAGTCGCTAACAATTTATTGTGGAAAAATTGGAAACTGTTCGAATACCTCGTGCTATGTCGACACACAAAGTAATGACATGAACACTAAGAACTCGTTTCCCTTAGCATTCTATGTCTTGAATGACTCTTGAGATGCCAATGGACACGGATATCCAGAGATAACTGGAGTAAGGGGTGATGATACGTATTAGGAAGCTCTTTAATTCGAACACCTAATCCCGCCTGCCTCGATAGCGGCCTCTACTAATGATTAGGGAAATTATTCATATTTGATATGTCATCGATGTAATGCATGCAATGCAACAAACATAGAGTAATCCTAGCATGTGAAATTAGCCTATGTCGGTTAACACATGTCTTTAGCAAACAATTTGGTCGAAGTAGGTGTTAGATTATTTACATGTGAATAATTAAATCATACATAATAATAAATACGATAAATGAATTACAATAATTAAAATTACCAAAATTGCAAGGTTTATTTGATTTACGTCAAAAGCACGCTCAAAGACGGGATCTCGAAGAAGAAAATAAAAGGAAAATAAAATTAGAATTTAAAATATGAAAATACGTCAGATTAGAGGTGATAATACGGATAATAGTTGATTTAAACCGTAATTAGGAACTACGTCAAAGCGGGAAAGAGTTCAGAGACATAAACAAACCCAGAACAAGCGCAACATCTGATGCGTTCTCTGGAAGAGGCGCAACACTTCATGCGTCTTTTCTAATGCTGGGTTCTGATTGTGAAAGTCAGACCCGCGGGTTGTTAATATTTGTTGGTAATTTAATGTCAATTATTGGTATATAATTCGAGTAGAAGTGATTTAATCATATTATATGCATCTGGGCAAGTCATAAGACGAATTAAAACGAGAAATTACAGCGGTTTACATGATTATAATGAACTCATGTCGGAAATACAAAAGACGAGACTTGAGGTTAGATAACAACCAAACTGGACAAATAAGAATCCGGAAGAAAACTTATGTATCAAATTAGGATTCCAAAACCTCGACATGAACAAGTCTAAACCCCGAAGAATCGATTTGAATTAAAACGGCGAAAACCCGCAAATATTGAATTACTCGGGATTAAGGACGAATTAAACATTGTAATAAAAAATAAATCGTTAAAATATAATTTATACACGAAAAATTACTAAAAGGATGAAAGAAAAAGAAAGAAATAAGAAAAGAGGAAACTCGCAGGAAGTCGAGGAAGAAGAAGAAGAGCATGAGCAGCAAGCAACCTCTAGAAGAGGTGCAACAAAGCTGCGATCCTTCGAAGAGGTGCAGGTGCTGTTGCTGCGTTTCTTCTCGACGTTTGACCTCTGCTGTTTTGTAAAAACGGTTTTAAAAGATGGATTTTAAATCGGTTTTCAAACGTACTTTTGATATAGATCTACATTAATTGATACAAAATAAAAGTACAATAATAAAATGGGATTTACACCCTCAGTCTTACATGTTTGACGAAACGATATTGACTAAAGTTATCGTTTTAGTGATTGCTCGACTCGAATATGCGTGGAAATTGCCACGTTAAAGGATTTAACAAATTGATTAGGTTGATTAAGAGTAGAGTTGGTCAAATTGGTCAGTCTATGCAACGTGACTGGGTCTCAGAATGATCTGAGCTTACGTGGTCGATTGATCAAGTACGTAGGCATCGAAAAGCAATAGTGTGGTCTAGAATGCAAAGAAAGAGAAACAAGGGGCGGAACACTCGCGTGCCAAATATGGAGGCCAAAGGTCTCTATTTATACTAAACATATGGAAGAGTTTAGGAATGACACGGATTCGGAAACAAATCACAGAAATATTCTGCAAAGTGTGAAAAGAGGGTTGGAGAAGAGGCGCAGGAGCCACTGCGATCCTTGGAAGAAGCGCAGCACCTTCTGCGTCATTTCCCCAGAGTTTTCCTCCTCAGCAAGAAAGATTTCCGCGTTTTATTATTGAATTTCGGTAGATCTACACTTCCTTATTCCATAAAACACAATATACAGAAGATATTTACTAAAAATATTAATTTAAATTAGGAATAAATATCCAGAGAATTTTAGAACATTCCGGAATATTCCAACTCGGTATTTAAACGGTTTTTAAAAAATGAAGCGGTTTTTGACCCGGACTCCAAATGAACTCTAATTACTATCAAAACGATCGTATCGGTGTGTATATGACGACTAAGGGGTTGACTCGAATATTTGAGCTTATCACTTGTCGATGAACTTACGAACTGTCATAAAATCGTTTCGCGTACCAAACATGCGGCCCAATCATCACTGGGTGGTTGGCGGGATGTGTAGAAATGAGGTGTCTACACCAATTGAAGACGATGTTCTATTTTATTGTAAGAGGAGGGTTGTAGTTCCAGCAGAAGTTTACCGATCACCTTATCTGCAAAGAAATCTTAATAGTATTAGGGATTTGAATCAAGTTGAGAAACAAGTATTAGATTTCATACTTGGCGAAGAATATGATGAAACGGAGATTCTTTTCCAAACTCAATGTCAGACTCTGACAAGGAGCCAATTGAAGAGTGTGGCTGTAGGCGATCAGATATCTTCTCATGTCGTAGATGTTTATTGTGAGATCTTAAATATTAGTGAGATATTCAGATCCCGTAGTTCCCCTTCAGTTTATTGTGAGATCTTAAATAGTAGTGAGATATTCAGATCCCGAAGTTCCCTTTGTCGTTTATTTGTGCCGCATTACAATGAAAATGTTAGTCTTATTACTCCTTACTATAATCCTAGTCTTTCTAACATTTTATACTCTCTACTTTATCCAATTCTCCAAGTCTATTTTACATGCTGTTGACTTATAATCGTTACTCATACTTATCTTTTTTTTTTCCCAGTGTCTCGACAATGTTGATATTTATGGAGTGCAACTAGTATGTCTTTGATTTTGGTTTGCTTATATTTAAACTTAAGTTCAATTTTATCTTTTTTATTCAAGGCATTTTTGTCTTTTTAATTTAGTGACTTTTTGTCCTTTTTCTCAGATTTGCTGTAATACTACGGTTTTATGAGCCTTTGGGTACTCTATCGAGTAGGCCTTACTCTGTCGAGTAAGGGTGTTTTGCATTTTAAAATAGTTTCTGACCTGTAGGGTACTCTATCGAGTAGCCTTAGGTACTCGATAGAGTAGCCGGCACTCGATCAAGTAGGTCAGTTACTCGATCGAGTAGCCCGGTTTACGGGTGATGTTTTGTCGGGTTTTGTTAATAACACGGATTAATATATAAATCTGTCCGTCATCTTTACAATACCTTTTTACAAACCTAATCACATTGAAAAGAGATTCAAGTTACGTTCTTCGCATTCATCCGTGTTACTGACAAATCCCGGAGCTTGAGAGGTCGGATTTTATCGTTCTTTATATCATTGTGATCCTTGCGTCAAGGGTAAGTCCTACGTACCATTTTTATAGCTTTTGGTTAAGGTTGTTTAAACCCTAATTTTGGGATTGGGGGTTTTTCTATGTTTATGTTGATGTGGTAGTGATTGTATGATTATGTGTATAGGAGAAGGGTTCGTACATGAAAGGTTTTGAGACAGCTGCTAGATCGTCTGATGTCTGTGTTGCATTCCAGGTAGGGTTTCACTACTTAGTATTGGCTACATAATGCGTGGTGATTGTTGTTGTGACTATTGGTTAATTATATTGTTGGTTGATTTTGACGGTTGTTGGCTGTATATTGTTGATTGATTGTGTAACTGTCTGTGCTCTTCAGGGCGCGTCCCTGGCTGAGTGGAGTCACTTGCGGGAGTGGCTTCACGCCCATTATTCGCCTTCTGTGGAACCCACCACAGAAGGGATGTGCACATTAAGGAATTTGGGTTTATCGCGTCCCTAGCAGTAGACCATCTGAGGATGTTGCATTTCAGTTTATCAGTTTTGGTTTTGATCATGTAATCATTTAAACTATATTTACTTTTAAAGTACGTTTCTTTATTGTCTTATGATTATCATTGCCTCGGGTAACCGAGATGGTAGCACTTCCATGCCTTAAGTGGTCCTGGTAAGGCCCTTGGAGTATGGGGGTGTTACAAAATGGTATCAGAGCGACGATCCTGAAACCTGTAACCAATGAATCCAATGAACATAGGGAGTCAATTAAAATGAACCCATGGTAGAAGTTGTAGGAGCTAATGCAAAGACTTGGGAGACGTCCTAAAGTCGCGAACTCGCCCTATAATTTTGAACCGGTCACCATGGGATATGAGTCGGGATCGCTATGTGTTTATCTTGTGAATTGTGTATCTATATAGTGATGTGTGACATGAATCAGTGGATGTATGTATGTAGATAATGGGGAATGTGTAGAAAAGATGGTGATGATGTGATTTCGTATGTTGTTGATTGAAAACATGTTGCATGATAGTTGGTTTATAATGTTGGTTGGAATTGTTAGCAAAGTGTATGAGAATGATGAGTAATGTGGTGGGAAAAGGAAGTAGTTCATATATGATATGATTATACATAATTTTGTTTGTGTAATTTTATATAATGATTTCATATACATGTCTACTATTGTTCATAAGTATATGTTGTACGAAGAATGTGGTGGAAATGGATGAATTGATTAGAAAAGATGGAGTGACAATTGCATGAGAATATGAATTTTGTGATTATGAATATGTTTAGGTGACGAAGTATATTTGTAATATTGTTGTATTAGTAACATGGAAATAGGATTTTTAATGCATGAGTATGTTTTGTTTACGAAAAGTGATAGAATAAAAGCATATGGGTAAGTCATGATTAGCAAGTTAAATAAATTATGTGCATGATGAATGTTGTTGCTTTGCTTTCAAAAATAGTAACATGTGATTGGGACTACTGTTTTTATGAGTATTGGGTTGTTTTTGTTTACCTTGTTGTCGTTTAAGTTGTTTGGGAGTAAAATCAAGTAGTTGTGTTTTTCGATTATAAAGAGGTTGTCTTTAAACTGTTATAACTTGAGATGTATAAATGATTTTGATGTGATTCCAATTGGAGGTGATAGCTTGTTCTTTTACGATTCTAACGATAGGTCACACGCCCAAAACGACTAAGAAATGAGTGAGTTATGACCGTTTTACGAAAACTGGACAGTGCTGAGAAATGCATAAGGTACTCGATCGAGTGGCACTTACTCGATCGAGTGCACCTTGGTACTCGATCGAGTACCCCTTACTCCATCGAGTAGCCCTGGTAATTTTTATATACGTGTCCCTGACTTTCACCTACTCGATCGAGTAAGTCACTTACTCGATCGAGTGGCCTGTACTCGATCTAGTGACCCCTGTTTTGGGTCATATGCTTATCTTTTGACTTCGTTGCATATTATGTTTAATTCAAAGGTGTTATTTTGCTTCTTTATGCATTGTTTTATATGTATGTTGATCCTGATGCGTAAGTTAACAAATCTTATGATGTAAGGTGTGGCACTTGTGGTGAGTATGAGTTCGGAGGGAGGACATGAGTTATATGTGGTTGCGATAGATAGTGGAAAAAGAAAAGGAAGATCGTTATGGCTTAATTGAGACATAGAGCATGTTTTCTGAGATGAGATTAGTGATATGATTGTGTGTTGAGTAACGTAAAAGCAAGTGAATATGGGCAAGGGATGATGTGAGTCTAAGGAACGTGAGAATAAAAAAAAAAAATTGAAAGTAAGGATGTGGATAGTGGCAGCTTGAGATGTGTAAAGAATTATGGAGGGAGATAGTTAGGAGTCGTGTGGGTTAAGGATATATGTAGTGAAAGTTCGTTTTAAAGGGGTTGAGAAAGTGGTATACAGTGAACTTTATGGAGACATGTCGCGAGGTAGATTTTTACACATTGAGTGCGTTTGGGAGATTTGGTTTATTAAGAGATGAAACTACTGTGTGATTTCCTTGGGCAATT
This sequence comes from Silene latifolia, assembly GCF_048544455.1. Classification (NCBI taxonomy): domain Eukaryota; kingdom Viridiplantae; phylum Streptophyta; class Magnoliopsida; order Caryophyllales; family Caryophyllaceae; genus Silene; species Silene latifolia. The sequence goes on from NC_133528.1 coordinate 95,550,787, forward strand.
GGCGGTATGAAAAAAATTTTGATTTCTAGAGATGTAAAAAAGGAGATGCAATTGTTTGAACATTAAACGTTGATTCTATGGACAGATTAGTGGCAAGGGTGAGTGATAGCAAGATAAGAAAAGATCGATGGTAAGAAAGAGGGAGATGATATCCATATAAAATAATGAGATGTGAGTTTTGGAGCGATGAGAAGGTAATTGGAGCACTAAAGAGTTAGGTAGAAGTAATAAGGAGTTGAGCTATTAAATGTTATTGTTGAGTATAAAGAGAAAAGAAGGATAAAAGGAAGCTGAGAAAAATGTTCACCGGAGTTATGTGACATAAAAGTAAGGAATCGTCGAGATGTATGATATCATCTAGAGTAAGTAAATTAATGGTTATACAGAAGTTTCAGGACAACATGATTAATCATGAGTTTCGAGGAATTAAGGGAGTATGAAGTTGGTGGAGTATTTGCACGATACGAGATTTTTGGTGGAGAGTTAGATGATGGTACAATTAAGGATAGTATTGGGAAGAATGTTGAGGTAATTTTTGTTGATGGATTCGATGTTCGTTATTTGGGATGTTAACCAAAGATAGGAAAGAAATCGTGATGTTTAGAGATGAGTGTAAGAGGTTTGATGTCCGGGCAGTGGTAGTGTTATGGTTTGTGACTAGTGGTTAAGGGTGATGGTATATTAGAAAGGTAGCAATTCTAAAGAGGTTGATTTTGTAGTGACCAGATTGATATATATGGTTGTGAGAGAGCATAAGATGTGGTTATATAAGGCGGTTGTTAGTAGTTGAGTATTAATGGTATGGCTACATGTGTATAGGAGAAGGTATACATGCGTATAACACGGATTAATATATAAATCTTTCCGTCATCTTTACAATACACTTTTACAAACCTAATCACATTGAAAAGAGATTCAAGTTACGTTCTTCGCATTCATCCGTGTTACTGATAAGTCCCGGAGCTTGAGAGGTCGGATTTCATCGTTCTTTGTATCATTGTGATCCTTGCGTCAAGGGTAAGTCCTACGTACCATTTTTATAGCTTTTGGTTAAGGTTGTTTAAACCCTAATTTTGGGATTGGGGGTTTTTCTATGTTTATGTTGATGTGGTAGTGATTGTATGATTATGTGTATAGGAGAAGGGTTCGTAGATGAAAGGTTTTGAGACAGCTGCTAGATCGTCTGATGTTTGTGTTGCACTCCAGGTAGGGTTTCGCTACTTAGTATTGGCTACATAATGCGTGGTGATTGTTGTTGTGATTATTGGTTAATTATATTGTTGGTTGATTTTGACGGTTGTTGGCTGTATATTGTTGATTGATTGTGTAATTGTCTGTGCTCTTCAGGGCGCGTCCCTGGCTGAGTGGAGTCACTTGCGGGAGTGGCTTCACGCCCATTATTCGCCTTCTGTGGAACCCACCACAGAAGGGATGTGCACATTAAGGAATTTGGGTTTATCGCTCGATCGAGATGAGCGGGGATTTGGTGGGTACGGCTGCGGTCCCCCACTGGCGGCGTGCAGTACTTGTTGCGATGGGTACTCTGGCAGGGCTACACACTTTAGTGTGTAGTCAGTTGTGTGGAGTTTGGACATGGAGACTGGGAATTTGTGTGAACTGCTTGAGCTGTTTGTGACGTTGTTTCTTTGTGGCATTTGTTTTATGTAATCAGGACTGACCCCGTTAAATGTTTTAAAAACTGTGGTGATCCATTCGGGGGTGGTGAGCAGTTATTGAGCAGGTATTATATGACGCATATGGGATAGCTGAGATGAGTCATCACGTGGCAGTTAGAAGTCTTCCGCTGTGTCAGACGATGTTTTATAGCTTTGATAGTTTTAGCAGTAGACCATCTGAGGATGTTGCATTTCAGTTTATCAGTTTTGGTTTTGATCATGTAATCATTTAAACTATATTTACTTTTAAAGTACGTTTCTTTATTGTCTTATGATTATCATTGCCTCGAGTAACCGATATGGTAGCACTTCCATGCCTTAAGTGGTCCTGGTAAGGCACTTGGAGTATGGAGGTGTTACATTTGCGCTCCAATGGTCTCCGCCTCATGTCCACCGTTCTTGATTTGTATCGTCATAAGAACTAATAGTAGCAAATTTCAAATCATCCATCATATGAAAGGCACATCTGTTGATTATTGTGACACCCTCATTCATTGCGGAAAAGTAAACACATAATTCTAGATAAAAACTGCATGGATATGTTTGTAATAGGTTCATTTGGGTAAAAACCTTTAAGTTTTAAAACCGAAAAGGAAACTTGAACCTGTTATAAAAATATCCAAATGGGAAGGTGTCAAACATGCAAGGTCTAAAGTAAATCTCATAAATAAAACATCGCTAAAGTCGCGAAACAAAGTTATACAACCCAAATATGAAAAAGGGAGACATATGTCCCTAAAAGTATATGACATACAAAGTCTTTAAGGGTCACAATAAAATAAAGCCAATCTAGGTCCCAAGGTTACTTTGCTCACTAGCTCGTCCATGTACCCCATATATGCATCACCTACCTGTCAATCGCATTTTATACAAATACGAAAGCCACAGTCAGTGGGGAGTAACTCCGAGTTCTCCCAGCCACGAAATGTCATAATTAATATAACATGTAAACATAATAATATGAATATGAATAACACATAGCCTTAGCATATAGATGCTAGACAATCGTGCTTATCATGTGAACAACAATATAACAACACATAGTCCTAGCATGTGAATACTAGACCGACTCATACTACACTATCATGTGAATCACATAACATCCTGGAATCCAAACTCTATCAACCATAGTCGGCTTGCATCTCACCTTCTATGATTCATAGAATCATCAAACAAGAAAGGACAATATATCTAGAGACGGGCATAAGTTCTTAGGACAGTCAATAGTCACTCTGTAACTCGAGTCTATATCACGAGATAAGGTAAACACCCTAGTCCTAAACCTGCGCAGACCTAGCGACATGCGGAAAACTACCGCATCCAAGACCCATGATAACAACACATGAGTACCCTAAGGAGTCCACCAAAGGGTTGGCTAGTACTTAAGCTGACCACATACTTCTAAGAGTACGTCAGGAGGTCATTCCCTAACTTGGATATAAACCCACCAAGCTAAGACACAAAGGCTATTAAGCGGTGAACATATACTCGTCAAAGACTATAATGGCCTATCTATGACGAAGGCCGAAATACTCACCTAGGACCTAGTCCCAGCTTGAATACTTTAGCCCACACCACACAAGATAAGTAGGACACCCACTTAACCATAAGAGGGGCAAAGAGTCCAAACTTGCACACACAAATGATCATACACACTCTAGCATATGAAAGGCTACGCAAGAGCATATTCAGCTGACAAACCAACAATATCTCCAATATCAATAATAATCCAAATTCCAGCTAACCAACAGTACAATAATCCATGAGAACAAGCTAAAATGGCAAAGAGGCAACAAGACTCAAGCATAAGGCATCCAAAGCATCCAACAACCAACATGTGAAATGATAATTACAAATATAAAGGCATAACATAAAACATTCAATAACAACCAATCTCACCTCAAAGACAAACCCTCGACCCGAGTCCCGCGACGGGTCATTGGTCAAATTGAGGCTGCCCGGTTTAAACCTAGTTTGACCAAACTCATTCGGTCAAACTGGCCCAGCTCAGAGTCTTGGCCCATTTTGGCCCAAATCACAACATTCATTACAATATCATTCTCATGCAATATTCCAATTTCTATCATGTGAACACTATCAACAAAAAGAAAACATTCCAACTTACAAAATAACTAATTCCACAAAATTATCGCATAATAAAATAGCATAAATAACCGTCTCACACAAGGGTAAACTTTTCTACAAATTTTTAATCGATAAAACGATGTCATTTACTCATACGGACTCCGAATTGAGTGATTCAAGTGGCTAAACCACCTAATTTTTTGATGCCGTTCAATCTGTCATATTTTTGGAAACATTGGAAACCGTCTCGGTCTGGTACTGACGCGTTCTAGCCAAAACACGGACTTGTCATAACACATAATTCCTCATCCAAATTTGTTCCAAACAATAATATACAAATGGGTAACATAAATTAAACATACGCATACTCATCTTACTCCATCCATTCATTTATCAACAAGATCGTCTCAAACAACAACAAACAACAACAAACGACAACAAACAACAAATACAACTACTAATGTGACATTAATTCGTCGAGTGACTCGGAATAGTTACCTTAAGCTAGAAAAAGAGAACAATAACACTTGAGAAAGAGCCCTAGAAACCGAAATCACTCATCATCTTCTACAATATATGAGTCTCCTAACTCATCTTCAAATTCTTCACCTATAAGAACAACAAAAACACAATTATTAAGCTTAAATTCGAAAACCCTAAAAGATGAGTCTTAAAACAAAATTGGGGGAAATGAAAATAAAGCTTACTAGGAGATGAGGATTGAAGAGAGGATTCCAAATATATAAGTTTTATGCAAATTGGTGGAGAAGTGAAGGATTTATGGTGGTTTTAGGGATTATAAGGAGGTTATTTTGATAGGTTTTTGGTGTTTGAGAGAAGGAGGAGATAGATTGAGAATGGAGGAAATGAAGATTGAAAGAGGGGACAATGGAGGGTAGGTGGCCAGCCAAAAGCCATGGGGAGATGGGTCATTTGTTTACGTTTTGGGGTTTGCTTCGACGGTAATTAGAAATATTCGTCGAACGCGATTTCCGAGAATATTAAAGTTCTTAAACACGATTTTACTAAAAGATTAAGTACTCATATGCCCAATATCCGAACTCGTTTACCCAACGACGGTAAGAAATGGGAAAATCTAAATTTTACGACTTTTATCCGAAATCTATTTTATCAAAGGAAAAGGTTTAAATATAGTTTAAATCACTTTTAAACATTTCTAAACTATCAAAAATAATTACATTTCTTCAAAATAAAATAAGATTATATTTTATCAAATAAATTTAATTTCAAATAAATTAATATTAAATTAAAATAGATTAAAATATTACTTTTAAAATATAATAAAGGTCTTCAAATTTACGCGGTGTTACAATCATCCCTCCTTTTAAGAAGTTTCGTCCCCGAAACTTAGAAGAAGGAACATTGTATATATGTAGGTCTATCTCTTTAAAATCAAGTAAACAAAATCTTCAAAATATGAACGTATGAAATATAAGTGTCTTTTCAATGGAACGGAATATCCTCGTCGGCCGTTCAAGAACATCAACATTCCAAATCAAAGACATAAAAATATATATTTTTACACCAACAAATGAGAAAACCAATTATCGGACGTCTCCAATAACGAGCTTTACCACTCATTGACGTTAAAACCAGTGGAAAACATTAAAACATTTTCAAAAACCTTTAGTTCGAAACTCTTCAATAAGGATAATGACTCCACTAGCTATGACCAAACTCTAACTACGACTTTTAAACAACTAAGCAAGGACTACTAACGCGGAGAGTATTCCAGGGAAGGAGAGGAACACTCGAAAGGATAGCTAAAACTCACAAGGATTAGATAAAGGAAAGAGAATTACCTCACGAGAAAAGTTCGCGATATTTAGCTAACATAGAAGATTCCGGCTCCCAAGTTTCTTCTTCGACATTTCCACAATGCCAAAGGATACGAACTAGGGGCACCACTTTGTTTCTAAGTTGCTTGTTTGCTCTTTCGAGGATTCGGATTGGCCTTTCTTCCAAAGCCAAGCTAGGTTTCAAATCTGGAATTTCTTCTTGAATAACATGGCTCGGATCACTAATGTACATCCTCAACTGAGATACATGGAAGACATTATGAACCTTGCTCAAATTCGGGGGCAACTCTAAACGGTAAGCAACGGGACCAATCTTCTCAAGCACACGGAAAGGTCCAATGTATACAACTACTAATGTGACATTAATTCGTCGAGTAACTCGGAATAGTTACCTTAAGCTAGAAAAAGAGAATAATAACACTTGAGAAAGAGCCCTAGAAACCGAAATCACTCATCATCTTCTACAATATATGAGTCTCCTAACTCATCTTCAAATTCTTCACCTATAAGAACAACAAAAACACAATTATTAAGCTTAAATTCGAAAACCCTAAAAGATGAGTCTTAAAACAAAATTGGGGGAAATGAAAATAAAGCTTACTAGGAGATGAGGATTGAAGAGAGGATTCCAAATATATAAGTTTTATGCAAATTGGTGGAGAAGTGAAGGATTTATGGTGGTTTTAGGGATTGTAATGAGGTTATTTTGATAGGTTTTTGGTGTTTGAGAGAAGGAGGAGATAGATTGAGAATGGAGGAAATAAAGATTGAAAGAGGGGACAATGGAGGGTAGGTGGCCAGCCAAAAGGTATGGGAAGATGGGTCATTTGTTTACGTTTTAGGGTTTGTTTCGACGGTAATTAGAAATATTCGTCGAATGCTATTTCCGAGAATATTAGAGTTCTTAAACACGATTTTACTAAAATATTAAGTACTCATATGCCCAATATCCAAACTCGTTTACCCAACGACCGTAAGAAATGGGAAAATCCCAATTTTACGACTTTTATCCGAAATCTATTTTATCAAAGGAAAAGGTTTAAATATAGTTTAAATCACTTTTAAACATTTATAAACTATCAAAAATAATTACATTTCTTCAAAATAAAATAAGATTATATTTTATCAAATAAATTTTATTTCAAATAAATTAATATTAAATTAAAATAGATTAAAATATTACTTTTAAAATATAATAAAGGTCTTCAAATTTACGGGGTGTTACAATTATTCTTGTTTTATAAAACCTGTGGTTTGTATATTGTTTCTATTTTGCTTAGGAAAATGTGTGTTATTGTGATTCTACTAGGGAATCGACTTTGTAAAAGTAGGACTTTATTTTGTGAATCCTACACTAAAGGTTTGTGAATATTAGGTTACAAGAAAGCACTCTATCATTCTATTCTGGAGCTGTTTGTTTAATTAGAAATTATAGGACTTAATTTGTGAATCTTACAATGCATGGTTGTGAACATTTGAGCTGACTTTGTGAAAGTAGGTCTTTATTTTGTGAATCCTAGATCTTATTTTGTGAATACTAGATCATATTTTGTGAACCTGTGGTGTGAAATTGTGAAAATAGACTCTACTACTTGGACTGAATTCTTGCTCTTGTAGCTTATTGTCCTTGACCATTTCACTCCAAGTTTCACAAACTAAGATGTATGGTTCACATGAATCCTAGCTAATGTCTGTGTTGAGAGTCTAGGACCTTACAAGTTTCACAAAATAAGTTTTGTTCATACCTGTGATAAGAAAGACCAATTTCTCTTTTATTCATACAGAAAGACAGGCTCATCAGGCTTCTTAAACCAAAGTTGCTAGCAGTGACAAGTATTATTTGGACGATGCTAGTAGTATTTATCCCAAAATAAATTCTGAATTTTGATGAAATTGATAATGGCCTCTATTTATTGAACATATTGGAGAATTACAAAGAAAACAAAAGTGATTGTCCAATAATCATAAATACTGTAAGATTACCTTTTTAACATTTATTCTTTATTTATATATTGATAAACAGAAATTTGTATACGGTTGCAACACATAATTATTCCCCTTTTTCCATTTATAGGAAACTCAGCTGAAGCGTTTTTCATTGAGGGTGTGCAATCACATTATTACATGTGATAAGAACCTATTAAGAGATAGAGTGAAAAAAGATGCACTAGAATGGAGTCGTGTACCGCTGTAACAACCTTCTTCTTTTAATATTATCTAGTTTTTCTTGCGAAACCTTTATTTACATTCTTCAATACTTTAGTTGATTAAATAATCTTATATTTTCGTATTATGGCAGTGGCTCTTGACCACTACCTTACAGTGACCAACAATTGCTGGATTATGTTTGCAGACCCAGATCGAGGAAAACTAAATTATAATTATTTTGCTTTGATTTTTTAATTTGTTTCTTTTTTTTTTCTAAAAAAAAGTTATATTGTGAGATATATATCGACTAATTGCATTTCCTCAATAATTAAGTGACGCTATGATATCCTCTCCGTGGATGGAAGTCACAAGATATGCTTTGAAGACCCTTGGACCGCGTGGCTTTGTTATGGATCAGGTAAGTAGCCTAATTAAGTATCATTTTCCTTTCCTTTTTCTTCTCATGTTACATTTTGTTCACTCAATGTCTCTTTTTGATGACAAATTTTATTTTGTAGGTGATTGATATGCTTGGAGTTAAGTCCACACTGGGTAGAACAGATGTACTCTACTAGCCAACGACAGTATTTGTCAGTGATAGTAATGTTTTGTGTCGGTCTAAGAGGGTGATTTTATCACCCTCGTGTTTTTTTAATATGGGTCTCTAAGTGTGCTTTTCCTAGTATTTGGTAATCGGTTATGATGTGGTAACTTGTGCATTCTACCTCGGTTTTACAATTGATTTTGATGCACGGAATCCGAGGGTCAAGGAGAACCTTTCAATGGTCAAGACAAGGCACAAGCGGCTCACATGTGGCCTAATATCCAGCCGGGAGAAGTGAGGAGTGAAGATTAGAAGAAATGAGAACAATTGAAGAGGTCAAGTTCTTGGAAATTAGAAGTCCCAAGTGCGAGCCCAGGCGCAGGCTGCGTAAACTAGGGCGCAGCTGCGCACGTTTGCACAGGCAAGAAGAAATTCGGTGCAGGCTGCGTAGCTCTGTTTTACGGGGCCTTCTAATCCTCTTTTGGGCTTCTTAAGTGGAAATCTTTTTAGGTTTTCGTGAAGCCCTATATATACCCAAGAGTTTGAAGACCTAAAAATCATCATTGAACATCATATCATCTCATCTAATCTCATCATTGAGGGTTTGAATCTTGTAATAATTTAGAAGACTTTTTCATTCAAGTTGTAATCTTTCCTTATTATTTTGGGTTTATGAAGACTATGGAAGGCTAAATCCTTCCTTGCTTGGTGTAATCCATTTCAAGTCTTCAACTTTATCATTGTATTGACTCTCTACTCTCTAATCTTTCATTTATTTCAATTTCTATGTTTGAATGTCATGATGAATGTTTTGTTGTGAGAAGTGATCACTCTTGCCTCTTTAATGTTCATCTATTGCTTGATTGTTTCAAAGTTCCTTGCTTTTGTGATAACTTGTTGAAGCACCTCATAATTATTGTTATCTTGGCTTAGAGTATCAATATTTGTGAGTAGAAATTGTTTATATCATTGGGTTTATTGGCTTAGACATGCTCTTTTGATATCCCATTTACTTTCCTCTTGGTTGTGTTCTTCATGCTCTTGTCTACAATTCTTACATGGCTTAGTGTTGGAAATTGTAGTTTAAGTAGGATTATCATTGTTGGCTTAGATAGTGGTGATCAATTGCTTGAGGATTGTTGTTAGGTAAATGAATTTGGAGAGAAAAGAGTCATACTTTGAGAAAAGTAGAAGCTTGTAGGATTATACCAAGTTTTCATCTCATATTATTGTTGTTTGTATACCAAGTGTTTGTTACCTTGTTTCATAGGAAAAATCACATCTCTTTCATTTTGTCACTTGTTTTCTCCATGCCAATTCTCCTCTTATGTGTCTCAATTATTGTCCATTGTTAATATCCATAGTTTGTGCATAGTCTTGTGATTTGTTCATTGTCATTAGTCTAATACAAGCTTTTAGTCTTAATCCCTTCTCTTGGGTTCGACCCTTACTTCCCTTTACTACTATTCTTATTGCATAGTGTAGAGTCAAGTTTGGTTTGGTTTATAAATATCTAATTTGGTAGCTTAATTCTAGCATTTACGACACCTAGTCTTTATTCCTAATAAAATTTTGGCGCCGTTGCCGAGGAAGGGCAACATAGCTAAAAGCTTGAGTTGTGAAATACATGTTTAGTTGTATTTATCTTCTTTTTGTTGTTAGAGGTAAGTGGAAGTTCTAATTTTTTTGTGTAGTGTCAAGGTTTATGAGTAGTTCCCCCACAAGGTGGTGAATTCACTCCCGTTGAAGAAGACTCATTCGGGTCATACTCTTGGTTGTTTACAAACCCGTGGTATCGAAGACAACCTAGGGAACCCAAGTTGAAGAGGAACCACTTTCAGTAAACCCCATTGAAGTAGAATATCCTATAATGGCGAACGATAATAGAACCATTCGTGAGATAAGAGCAAGAAACTACGATGAACAACCATTATGCATCACATACCCTCCTTTGGGAGCAAATGCCAACATTGAAATTAAAGGTTTCTTCATTCACAACTTACCCAAATTTCATGGGCAAGCGGGAAATGATCCTAACCGGCACTTCTCGGAGTTTTACATGATGTGTGAAGGAGCTATTCCAAATGGAGCGACGGAAGACCAAATCAAGCTTCGTGCCTTTCTGTTTTCCTTGATGGATGCGGCTAAGGATTGGATTTTCTATCTTACTCCGGGGTCCATAAGTACTTGGAAATAAATGAAAGCGGCCTTCCTTGAGAAATTCTATTCTGACTCACGCCACAACCGTGCAAAAAAGGCAATCACCACCTTAAAGCAAGACCATGGGGAAACCATGTATGAATATTGGGAAAGATTTAAGAGGTTAGTGGCTCAATGCCCATACCATGGGTTGAGTGGAGATGACCTTCTTGTTAAGTTTTATGAGGGTTTAGGCCAAGAAGATCAAAGGATGGTCAATTCCGCCACCGGGGGAGGTTTGGAGAATTATTCTATAGCGGATGCGAATGAGATCATTGAGAAACTTGCCTCAACCATAAGAAATTATGGTAGAAGTCAAAGGGGATCAAGAAATACATCTTCAATGGGAACCTCCTCCTCTTCTAATCAAAATCTTGAGCAAAGTGTGAATGACCTAACTCACCTAGTGAAAAACATGATAGGAAACACTCCAAATAAGGAAGGGAGTAAAAGGAATCAAGTGGAATGCAACTATTACCAAGGTCCTCATTTGGAGGAAGCTTGCCCCATTATGATTGAAGAAGGAATTGGGGTGGAAAATGTGAGTGCAATGGGTTATGGAAATTACAATGCTAGGAATCCTTCCAGGGGAGGATATTACAATTATGACCCTAATGGTAACACCTACAATGTTGGGAGTAGAGACAACACTCGTCTTAGTTGGGGTGGTGGCATTTCCAAAAGCTTTGTTAATGGCCAATTCAATCACTTGAGAAACCAAAATTCTCGACAAGGTCAAGGTTCCAATTTTCAAGGAAATAGGAATGGAAATTCCAACAACCAAGGTCGAAACCAAAGCCAAGGTCAATCATCCCAATTTGGAAACAAAGGTAACAACACCAATTCTCAAAAGGAACCAAGTGTTCAAGACTTGCTTAAGAATATTTTGCAAGAGCAAGTTAAAACAAACAAGAGGTTTGACAAGATTGATGCCGATAAGGGTGTTAGTGATGCCAAGGTTGCCAACCTTGAGGTCCAACTTGGACAAATTGCCCAAGAACTTGCCAAAAAAAACAAAGGAATTCTACTTCTATTCCCTCCACTACATTCCCTCCTAGGGAAAATGCTAGTGCTATGACATTGAGGAAGGGGAGAACTTTAGAATCTCCTCCAATGAAGAAGAGAAGGGCTAAGTCACAAGAAAAGGTCATTGACATCGAAAAGAAAATTTAAGAAGAGCTTGTGATTGAACAAGAAAAAGGGACATCTTCAAAAGCTAATGAGGAAGAAGAAAAGAATCCTTTGAACTTTGACAAACGAAAGAAAGGAAGCACCAACACCAAGGATCAAATTGAGGAGATCGAAAGAGAATATGAACCGGAGGTACCATTTCCTAGTGCCCTCACAAATCCCAAGAAGTTTGATAAAGACTCCGATCTTTATGAAACTTTTAGGAAATGTGAGGTCAACATCCCTCTTTTTACTATCATTAAATCCGTCCCTAGGTATGCAAAGTTTCTCAAGGAACTTTGCACCCCTAAATGGAAGCCAAGGAAAGGAGTTGAAAGAGTCACGGTTAGTAGGCATGTCTCGGCAATATTCAAACGAAATCTTCCCAAAAAGTGTGATGATTCGGGCATGCTAACTATACCGTGCTCAATTGGAGGCAAAGCTTTTGCTAGAGCTATGCTAGACTCGGGGTCCTCTATTAATGTCATGCCTTACTCCGTTTATGAGACCCTAGAATTGTCTCCCTTGTCTAAGACCAATGTTGTGATCCAATTGGCGGACCGCTCTACAATTCACCCCAAAGACCTTGTAGAAGATGTGTTAGTAGAGGTTGATAAGTTCATGTTTCTGGCCAACTTTTATGTTTTAGACATGGAACCGGATTCCAAGGCTACACCCCTTTTGCTAGGGAGGCCTTTTATGAGAACCTCTAAAACAAAGCTTGACATGTATGATGGAAATTTGACCATGGAATTTGAAGGGAAAATCTTAAAGTATAATGTGTATGAGACAATGAAAAAGACCGATGATTTGAGCTTTTGCTACTTTCTTGATATAATTGAACCATTGGCAAATCGAGTCTACCAATTGAGTCATAGGGACCCACTTGAAGTGGCCCTTACTAACAATGTCGAGAAGGAAGGGTTGCGGTTTTTGTTGTCTCATGATGTGCAGGAAAGTATAGAAGCTTTGGAGAAGGAAGAACCATTAGAAGAATCTAAGGAGGAAGAAGAAATGAAAGAAATTGAGGAGGAAATGCCGAGCCAAGGCGCAACCTGCGCAAACCCAGGGCGCAGCCTGCGCAGCTCACCAGCGCAGCCTACGCACTTCCCAGCTCCACTAAACCTTGTTTTTCCTCTTCTTCTTATGACTACCAAGCCAAATTCCTTCCCCTAGAGGCCTCCCTTGAAAGGTCACTCCCCTCCATTATAAAACCACCCACTCCCAATCTAAAACCACTTCCCGACCACTTGAAGCACATTTTTCATGGGAAAAACAACACCATACCCCTCATAATCTCAAACCAACTTGAGGGTGACCAAGAGAAGAGATTGGTGGATGTATTGCACAAATACAAGGAAGCTTTTGGGTGGAGCATTGCGGATCTTAAGGGGATAAACCCAAGCATATGCATGCACAAGATCCAGTTGGAGGGAGAAGCAAAGCCGGTTAGGCAACCGCAAAGGAGGTTAAACTCGCCAATGATGGAAGTGGTGAAAGAAGAGATCATCAAATTACTCCTAATGGGAATTATCTACCCCATTAGCGATTCTCAATGGGTAAGTCCTACTCAATGTGTACCTAAAAAGGGTGGGGTGACGGTAATCGAAGGCAAAGAAGGAGCTTTAATTCTCACTCGGATTCAAATCGGGTGGAGAGTTTGCATCGATTATCGCCGCCTAAATGCGGTGACATTTAAAGACCATTTCCCCTTACCCTTTCTAGACCAAATGCTAGAGAGGCTAGGGGGAAGGAATTCTATTGTTTTTTGAACGGGTACTCCGGGTACTTTCAAATCCCCATATGCCTGGAGGATCTATCCAAAACAACATTCACATGCCCTTTCGGAACATATGCATACCGAAGGATGCCCTTCGGTTTGTGTAATGCTCCGGGTACATTTCAACGATGTATGGCGAGTCTTTTCTCTGATCTTGTAGAAAAAGTCTTAGAGGTTTTCATGGACGACTTCACCGTCCATGGAGACAACTTTGAAGCTTGCTTGGACCACCTAACTATGGTCCTATCAAGATGCACGGAGTCACACCTTGTGTTGAATTCCGATAAATGTCACTTTATGGTTAAAAGCGGCATAGTGTTAGGACACATAGTCTCAAAGAGAGGGATTGAGATGGATGTGGCTAAGGTGGAAGTAATCAAAACCTTGCCATATCCCACTAAGACTCGGGAGATAAGGTCGTTCCTAGGACACTCGGGCTTCTACCGTAGATTTATTAAAGACTTTTCCAAGATCGCTTACCCCTTGTGCAAGCATTTGCACAAGGATGTGGAGTTTGTTTTTGATGATGTTTTTAGGGTGGCATTCGATTCTTTGAAAGAGAGGCTTGTGACGGCCCCGATAATTCAAGCTCCAAAATGGCATTCCTTTTGAAATCATGACCGATGCTAGCGATTATGCCCTTAGCGCAGTTTTAGGCCAAAGGGAGGGGAAAGTAGCTCATGTGATACAATATGCTTCTTCACTTTTGAATAATGCTCAACGAAACTACACCACCACGGAAAAGGAGTTCTTGGCGGTGGTGTATGCCATTGAAAAGTTTCGGGCTTATCTCTTGTGTGCTAAGGTCATTATTTATACCGATCACAAATCCATAAGGCAACTCGTAGACAAGAAGGACACCAAGGCAAGGCTAATGAGATGGGTTCTTTTGTTGAGTGAGTTTGACATCGAAATTAAAGACAAGCAAGGGAGTGCCAATTTGGTAGCCGACCATTTGAGTAGGCTTCACATCAATGAGGATCTAGTGAAGACCATGGGAGTAGTGGATGGCAGCTTACCACATGAATCTTTATATGCTATGAAATCCGTTGAGCCTTGGTATGCTAACCTTGTCAACTACATGGTGACTAGGAAATTTCCCACATCCTTGTCTTCTAGCCAACGCCATAAGTTGAAGAGTATTTCCCGCTACTTCATATGAGATGACCCCTACTTTTGGAAGATGTGCCAAGATAATATCATCCGACATTACATTCCGGATGTGGAAATCCCCTCAATCCTCCAACATTGTCATGAGTACGCTTGTGGAGGGCACTTTGGTCCTCAAAGGACCGCCCGGAAAATCTTGGAGTGTGGGTTCTATTGACCTAATATTTTCCGGGATGCCCAAGCTTATGTGAAGACGTGTGATCAGTGTCAACGATGTGGAAACATATCTCGACGGCACGAGATGCCTCAACAACCTATCCTCTTTTGTGAAGTATTTGATGTGTGGGGGATCGACTTCATGGGTCCCTTTCCGAATTCAAGTGGGTTTCTTTATATCTTGCTCGTGGTTGACTATGTCTCAAAGTGGGTGGAGGCGATCCCCACAAGAGTTGATGATGCCAAGACCGTGTCTAGCTTTATTCAAAGCTTTATCTTCTCAAGATTTGGTTTCCCTAAGGCTATCATAAGTGATCGGGGGACACATTTTTGCAACCGGGTTATTCAAGGATTGTTGAAGAAATATGGAGTCCTTCATAAGGTCTCCACCGTTTATCACCCTCAAACAAACGGGCAAGTGGAAGTGTCCAATCGTGAGATTAAAGGGATCCTTGAAAAAACGGTGAACCCGGACTGGAAGGATTGGAGCAAGCGGTTGGATGATGCATTATGGGCATACCGCACGGCGTATAAGACTCCTATTGGCATGTCTCCCTATCGTCTCATATATGGGAAGACATGACACCTACGGTGGAAGTTGAGCACAAATCCTATTGGGCTATCAAATCTTTCAATCAAAGTGTGGATCAAGCGGGGTTGCACCGGAAGTTGCAAATTCAAGAAATGGAGGAAATCCGGTTAGACTCTTTTGACAACGTCGCGATCTACAAGGAAAAAGTTCGGATATGGCATGATAAGATGATATCCCTAGAAGCTTTGAGGAAGGAGACAAGGTCCTTGTGTTCCAAAATCGGTTCAAACATTTCCGGGAAAGTTGCGATCCCGGTGGTTCGGTCCTTACATTGTGAAGAAAGTGCATCCACACGGGCGGTGGATGTAGAGACTCCCAACTCGGGAAAGTTTATCAAAGTCAGTGGACAACGAATCAAAGTCTACCATGAAGGGATGCAAGGCCTTGAAGAAGAAGAAGAGATTCGATTGGAGGATCCCGTCTACAAAGACTAATTCTCAAGAAGCATTATGTCGAGCCATCGACATTAAATAACGGCAAATTTGTAAATATAGTATCTCAATTTAATTGTTTTCCTACTGTAGTTCATTACCGTAATTTACTTCCTTGCATGTTAACTTCGTTTAACAATTTAATTTGCATTGAAATTTAAGAAGCACTTGAGGTTCGTTAAATGATGTAGTGATTTGCAAAAACCCTCTTGAAATGTACCCGAGGCATCTTCGGGATCTGTCCTTGGATGTTTGCGGACAAAGGTTCGCCAGCCATGAGGCGGTCGACTAATGGACCGTGGGAATAGCCGCGTCAAATGGGCTTGTTTGAACGTAGCGAACTTGTGATGCCACCGTGAACTTGAATGAGAATAGCCGCGTCAAATGGGCTTGTTTGAACGTAGCGAACTCGTGATGCCGCTGTGGAAATAGTTGATACCGTCGTAAAGTATCAAAATTAAATTTATATTCCGAACTAAAACTATAGATAGTGATAGTAAGGGTCGAACCACAGGGAGGTAGGGAATTATTAGTTGCTTTCTATTTTAGTCTAAGGGTAACAATGAGGGGGGGTTTTGATTGATTTATAATTAAACTAAATACAAATAAATAAATAGGCAAATGAAACTGACGATGTAAACGATGATAAAAAGGATGCTAAGACGATCGGTTCATTGTAGCTACGATGACGCAAGTCCTAGGTAAATCTAGAATAATCACGTAAGGTGGGAAAATAAGAAGTCCTCTCAGACCAACTTAACAAGTAGCGCCGCTCAGCCTAAGCTACTAGTCCCTAGGTCTCACTAATACTAGCTCACGCCCTCAAAAGTGATTCCTAATGCCTAAATTTTACTTTATCTTACGATCTTAATATAATTTAGTCGTTCAATTGGTAGTCTATTGCCCTCCCCTCTCTTTCGATCTATTGGGTCGGTCAATTCCTAAGAATTTAACAAATAGCCTCTCGGTCTTTTATCAAAAATTGCAATTAAATCAATTGAACAATGCTAATTCTTACGCGATGTAGTCGATCGACTAGTCTAGGCAATGATCGATCGACCGAATTCGATCGATCGACTATTGACATCAGTCGATCGACCAAACCCCGAAATAGGTCTACCTATTCTACGTCGTCTACGCCACAAATTCCCTCACATATTAGCAAAGGGTGA
Source organism: Silene latifolia (assembly GCF_048544455.1). NCBI lineage: Eukaryota > Viridiplantae > Streptophyta > Magnoliopsida > Caryophyllales > Caryophyllaceae > Silene > Silene latifolia. Next base: position 95,567,730 of record NC_133528.1, read on the forward strand.
TTAGCTACGCATTTTAATATTGCTAACAACAACGAAATTGAAATAAACGATATGGGAAAACATAATTTGAATGATTAAAGCAATAAAACGAAATAAAGAGGCTATGGTTCGGGATTCTAATCTATCAATTCTATGCTAATGACAAAATAAAGTAGAAACTGAAATTAAGGACAAAATAATACCGAAGTAGGAAGCAAGAATTGAATCTGAAAGCAAGCAAGGAACTTTATTGAGAAATTAATGTAAACTAAAGAACCCTAAATTTTTGATGATGAAAACTGAATGATAAAACTCAAAGCTAAAGCTACGTTATATAGGAATATCACGCAACTCTTATTCCTAAACCTAATATACAATGGGCTTAAGCTAAATCTCGTCTTTAAATTCTCGTCAGACTCGTGGAGTGGTCGATCGACCACTTGGACCAGTCGATCGACCAACAACGTTGTACAGAATTGCATTCTGACGATTCCTGCAGCGCGCACCGATCTTAAAACAGCTTCCATTTCTTCGTTACTTAGTCAAATCAGGCGTTCTATGCGGCGTTGGAAAGCTAAGAGGATAAACTTTCACCTCCAATTGGAATCACTCGATTATCAGGTGTATAACTCGAGATATAGTCATTTTAAGCAGCCTGCAATGTCGAGAAGCACTTCTTTGCTTGTTTAAGCTTTGCAACTTGTACGCAACCATGCTTTTGCTATCTTCAGGCCTTGAAACGCGCACCAAGCTCGCTTACCGAGTAAATACTTCATGTCAAATGCAATGCCTAGTACTCGGGGACAGATTTGGCTCATTATCTACTCAATTCCGCAATAATCTGCAATATTACATAAAAAGGCGGAAGTCGACGAAAAGGGACAAATAGTAGAATAAACTGCTAATAATAGACATAAAATGCGTGGAAATAAAGATGTAAAACATCATATTATAGACACGCATCAAACTTCCCCAAACCAAACCTTTGCTTGTCCCCAAGCAAACTAAATGCAAATCTAAATCTAGATAGAAAGGAGCAAAACATGGACAAACTGAAAATCGTCTACTTAAATTAATTCAATGCATATGAATCAACTACTAATAGCTCAAAGTCACGCAAACGAATTTATGCATATTTCGAAAAGATTTTGAACGTTTGACCTTGCAAGACTTTCAAGATTGGACTCTCCCGGGTCACTCTTCTCTCAACAAAGCAAATGGTAAGCAATTTATATGTAAGAGAGAAAGAGATAAAAGTCGCTCACCTAGACTCAACCAACATGATCATGCATGCAATATAGTATGATAAGTAATTCTAGCTACCGTGCACATACATTCCAACCATTCGGGGTCCATCACATGCCGAATACTTGCAAAGATTTGGATAAGTGAGGCTATGGGTAAGAAGAGGCAAAACAATATGGGAATGAGAGGGAAATAGCCAAGCTAGCATCCTAACAAACCGAATAAAACATCCACTTCTAACTCAATGAAATAAGCTCAAATGCCTTAATGAATTAGGCAAACACTTCACTAATCTAAATAACACTCCTCATAAAATATAAAGCAAACATAGGAGTAAACTTTTTTCTTCTCTTTTTTTTCTTTGCCGTTTTTTTTTTCGGCAGTCACTATATTTTTCAATTTTTTTCATTTTTCTTTTCTCCTTCATTCATTACCAACTTCATAGAGTGCAAATCGAGCCAAAATTGATACAATACAACGAATACCACTAAAACTACTAAACTAGCTCAGCAAAGGGTAGGCTTAGTTTATGGATTGTAACTAAAGGGTCAACTGGCAATTTTTTGGCTAATGTGAAGCTAATGGGTAAAATGAATAAAAGGGATTTTCGCAAGCATTCTCCAAACATGCAATACCAACCACTAACCCGAATGTATGCAGGCAAAAAGCAATTAAATGTCATACTTGTGCAAATTAATGTTACACGATATGCAGGGAGTAACTACTCACAATCCTAAATGAAACTGGTCATGAATGACACCAGTTATATGTTTGCCAAAATTTCAAGTCAAGTCTAATTGTTCAACAAATTTTGAAACGAAATTCGAGATATTGGAAAAACTTTTGCTAAAAATGTGATAAAATGCAGGGTTTAAGCAAAAAGACAGCTATCAGCAATGAATACTCCAATCTGACTCAACTTAATATGCAAAATTAAACGTGATATTTTTGAATTTCTGAAAAAAAAATTTGAATTTTTTTTGTTTTTTGTATATATAACGGAAATTAGATAACAATGCAAGACAGAAAATAAACGTGAATGCAAAACAAAATAAATGCAACGCAAAACCCTTCCCCAAACCAAATCACACAATGTCCCCATTGTGCAAAATCATATAAAAGAAAATAGCAAAGGAAATGGGATTTTGCGATAAGAAACTAAATAAGACATGGAATTGGGACTCGGAAACTTACAAGATTTTAAGCGCAAAAGGAAACCTCCCCAAACCAGCGTGAGCTAGGAGGTTTCAGTAGCCAGCAGTGCTACCATAAAGTACCTGAAAAGAAACAAAAGTACCGCGCATAATTCCGAGAAAGCAATTTATGAAACGCAAAGTTATGTGCAAAAAGAAAAACAGAAGAAAACAGAAATAAATCGACCAAACACAGCAGGGGAATGGTCGTGAACAGGTACAGCAGCGAAAAGCGGTCGATCGACCATACCTCCCAGTCGATCGACCAAGGTGACAGGAAACAGAAGCTCCTGGAGTCGCGGCTCAATCGATCGACCATGAAGGGCAGTCGATCGACCGAGATACCTGCTGTAAGTTTCTGATTTCTTCGAATTAGCTCAATAAATTGAACTAATATGGTCTATGAACCTGCAAATACACACAATAACGCGCCCAAAATTGCGCTAAACCCAAATGTAAAGTCTAAAGAGTTGTAAAACAAAGCTTATTCGCAAAATAACAAAAATCACACTCAGGGTTGCCTCCCGGCTAGCGCTGGTTTCAGTCAGGTCCCGCTCGACCTCTTTTTCCTCAGCCAACTACTCTGAATGAACCCAATCAAAACAGCTCAAAGCTCGCATCAACCTGTCAAAAAGCTGCGCATGTGCTACACAAAACAGTAAGTAGCACCATATTATAGAAATAGCATAGGAAATTAAAATATAATAATATTTAAGCCTAAAAAATTTCCTATGTAAGCTTCTAAAATCATTCACAAAATAATTCCGCCCTCCAGCTAAGGGCGGAATATAAAAGCTCAAGTTAACCACAGGTGGAGAATTAGAGAGCTCAGGAGCAATTGACTCAAAAATAACGCGAGTAGAATTAAGATGCTCAGACCGGCATGAACTGTGAGGTGGAGAAGTCTGGTCATCTAAAGGAGAAGGTGGATAATCATCCCAAATGCAAGGGGCGGTAAAGTCAATTGAGTCAATGGGGTTTCCTAAAATAGGCTCATCATCTATATCTTCATAAGTATCCCATTTGACCTCAAGACTGTCCAAATCTACCTCCTCACTCTCCCCATCGCTAGACTCGTCAAGATGGAGTTTCTCGAAGAGAACCTCCAAATCATCCTCACTATCTGTGCAAGAATCATAAAGGGGTTCTAAACTATCCTCATAAAAAGGATTGTCAACCACGCTAGTGGTCTCCTCTATGTCTCCGTCAGCATTTCCTAGATCGGTTTCTAAGGTCTCACCCACCCCCTCATTTGAGTCAACATGAAGAGAAAAGTTGGGTTTAAGAGATTCAGCAGCAAACCAATCAAAAAATTCTAATACCTCTTTTACGAGCATTACTGTGAAATCCCCCTTACCAATAGAATTTAGGTATGCTCGCGTAGGGTCATTCACTCCATGAATGATAGTCAAGCATGTTTGGAGTTCAGAGAATGCATCTCATCTGGGCTCGACCCACTCCATAAGCCTGGCAAAATAAGCGCCAAAAATTTCGTTCTCTTCCTGCGGAAATCTCAGATAGAACGACATGAGAACGGTCTCAAGGAACCGAGGTTCCCTGAGACTAAAGAAAGAAAGACTAAAATTAAAAAACAACTAAAAATTAGCGCTGCCTCCCCGGCAACGGCGCCAAAGTTTGATACCGTCGTAAAGTATCAAAATTAAATTTATATTCCGAACTAAAACTATAGATAGTGATAGTAAGGGTCAAACCACAGGGAGGTAGGGAATTATTAGTTGCTTTCTATTTTAGTCTAAGGGTAACAATGAGGAGGGGTTTTGATTGATTTATAATTAAACTAAATGCAAATAAATAAATAGGCAAATGAAACTGACGATGTAAACGATGATAAAAAGGATGCTAAGACGATCGCTTCATTGTAGCTACGACGACGCAAGTCCTAGGTAAATCTGGAATAATCACGTAAGGTGTGAAAATAAGAAGTCCTCTCAGACCAACTTAACAGTAGCGCCGCTCAGCGCCTAAGCTACTAGTCCCTAGGTCTCACTAATACTAGCTCACGCCCTGAAAAGTGATTCCTAATGCCTAAATTTTACTTATCTTACGATCTTAGTATAATTTAGTCGTTCAATTGGTAGTCTATTGCCCTCCCCTCTCTTTCGATCTATTGGGTCGGTCAATTCCTAAGAATTTAACAAATAGCCTCTCGGTCTTTTATCAAAAATTGCAATTAAATCAATTGAACAATGCTAATTCTTATGCGATGCAGTCGATCGACTAGCTGGGGCAGTCGATCGACCAGGTTTTCAGTCGATCGACTATTGACATTTGTAGATCGACCAAACCCCGAAACAGGTCTACTTATTCTACGTCGTCAACGCCACAAATTCCCTCACATCTTAGCAAAGGGTGATTAGCTACGCATTTTAATATTGATAACAACAACGAAATTGAAATAAACGATATGGGAAAACATAATTTGAATGATTAAAGCAATAAAACGCAATAAAGAGGCTATGGTTCGGGATTCTAATCTATCAATTCTATGCTAATGACAAAATAAAGTAGAAACTGAAATTAAGGACAAAATAATACCGAAGTAGGAAGCAAGAATTGAATCCGAAAGCAAGCAAGGAACTTTATTGAGAAATTAATGTAAACTAAAGAACCCTAAATTTTTGATGATGAAAACTGAATGATAAAACTCAAAGCTAAAGCTATGTTATATAGGAATATCACCCAACTCTTATTCCAAAACCTAATATACAATGGGCTTAAGCTAAATCTCGTCTTTAAATTCTCGTCAGACTCGTGGAGTGGTCGATCGACCACTTGGACCGATCGATCAATATTTGTCATTTAATTGCATTTCGACGATTCTGCAGCGCACCGATTTTAAAACAGCTGCCATTTCTTCGTTACTTGGTAAAATCAGGCGTTCTACACGGCGTTGGAAATCTAAGAGGATAAGCTTTCACCTCCAATTGGAATCACTCGATTATCAGGTTTAGAACTCGAGATATAGCCATTTTAAGCAGCCTACAATGTCGAGAAACACTTCTTTGCTTGTTTAAGCTTTGCAACTTGTACGCAACCATGCTTTTGCTATCTTCAGGCCTTGAAACGCGCACCAAGCTCGCTTCCCAAGTAAATACTTCATGTCAAATGCAATGCTTAGTATTAGGGGACAAATTTGGCTCATTATCTACTCAATTCCGCAATAATCTGCAATATTACATAAAAAGGCGGAAGTCGACGAAAAGGGACAAATAGTAGAATAAACTACTAATAATAGACATAAAATGCGTGGAAATAAAGATGTAAAACATCATATTATAGACACGCATCAATAGTGAATTTGAATTTTCACTATCACTGTTTTTGAAATGAGTGGGTTCCACGAGGAAGCCCCCTGCTGGTATTTGAAGGAATAATGAATTTGGAATCTTCACCATTCGTCGTTCTTCTTTGAATTTGAAGTAGCGGTTTCGATCGCCGTTTGTTTGAATTTTGAAGGAAATAGCAAATTTTAAATCTGCTATTATGTTTGAAGTGACGGTTTACGTGCCGCCGTTGACATTTGATGGAAATAGCGAATTTGGAATCTTCACTATTAATTGAAGTGACGGTTTATGTGCCGCCGTTGACATTTGATGGAAATAGTGAAATTTGAATCTTCACTATTAATTAAAGTGACGGTTTATGTGCCGCGGTTGACATGTGTGGTGAAAATAGTGTAATTCAATTTCCAGCTATTATTTTGAAAATGACGGTTTTAATCGCCATCGCTTGAAATTTGAAGAAATAGCGGATTTTGAATTTTCGCTATTATTTTTGAAACTTTTGAAGGAAAATAGTGAATTTGTTTTCACTATTATTTTTGAAGTTGGGGTTTTGATCGCCGTTTGTTTGAAATTTTCGAAAATAGCGTATTTAGATTTTCACTATTTGTTTTTTTTTTGTCTTTGAGAAAATGACGATTTTCAATATCGTCAATGAAAATTCGAAGTTTAATATGGAAATTGGGCTAAAGCCCAAATTTCGGTTAAGAAGCAAGTGGACGCCTGATTGAGGCGCGAGCCATCTTGCGAATCAAAGGGGCTTCCCTTTTTTCTATAAAAGACGCGAGTTCAGGCTGCATTTCAATCCCGTTCGTCTTCTACCTTTCGACACCAAATAAACCTTAAGAATGCCATTGTTGGTCCTCAAGCTTGCTTCCATTTGTGCCATTAACAACCATGTCATCTCAAGGTACATATTTCCTCTTGAATCCATTTTGATTTGTTGATCTTTAGCTTGATTGATATAGGGCGGAATTTTACCCTAGAAAATTGAATTGGGCGTTTTTGATTGAGCCCATTCGAGTGAAATTGATGCTTGCATTAGGTTAGGAACCTGTTTAGGAGTATAGGGGTGCTTTTAGTTTGCATTTTGGTCCCCGTTCCCGCTCCCTATGCTCGAAAAACGTGAGTGAGGTGAGAAACCGTTTCATTTCGCAATGCCAAGTTTATTTGCTTGGATAGTGGGTCCTACTAGGTTGCATTGTAGTTGGGAGAACCCGTATTCGCCATTTATGGACCTTTGTTGGATATCGTGGGCAAAATTGGAATTTTTGCCTTTTGTGACGGTCTTATGTCTGACAAAATAAGCGTCTGTTTGGGCTTGAATTGAATCATTTTGCCTTCAAATGGACCTCATCGATAGTGTAGGTCGCCTTGAGGTGTGATAAAATCACGTTTACCTTTTTGAGGTCGTTTTTGAATTTTTGACCGGTTTGGGCCCAAATTAGCGTATGAATTGCGTTTTTGAGCCGTAGAAAAATACCCCATTGTGTCGGGAATGTATTTTGGTTTGTTGGCGGCGGACCCTGTAGGGGTCTTGAAACGCCGATTTTTTTTGTGATGGTTTTGACTCGTCTTTTGCTTGAAAAGATGGGCGAGTCGTTTTTTGTTTGTTGCTTTTTTTTGTGAATTGTTTTGTGGCTGTTTTGTTTGGTTGGATTTTGGGCGGGATTGCCCTTGTTTTGCTTTGCAGGTTGTTTTTTTTTTTGGATTTGTCCATTTCATGCCGTCGTAATGCCGAAATTTCGGCTGACGTTTTTTGTTTGTAGGAGAGTGTTCGGGACAGGCTGAGTCCCTTGCTGCGACTCTCGAGGAGTTGTTCGGGGCCGGGCCGGTTAGCACTCCGGCTAGCACGCCCGCCGTGGTTGTGGAGGACGCTACCGAGGAGGAGAGACCTCCCGAGCAGGCTGTTGGGGCCGCGGGGGCCGTTGAGGAGCGTGAGGTGCCCGTTGTTGGGGCCACTGTCACTGGGAGAGCTCAAACTGGGTCTGAGGCTGGTACCTCTGGGAGGAGGATTTCTACGAGGCAGCGTCGTCCCCGGGCGACCAGACGGACGTTACAGAACGTCACCAGAGTCGTTGAGATGGGCCCTATCCATCACGTTGAGTCCCGCGGCCATAAGAGGCGGAGGGCGGAGACAGCCGAGGACGATGCCGATGTCGCGAGCTGGAGAGCCAGGCGAGCTACAGCCCCGTGGGGGTTGCACTTGCGGGCCGCGCCTGCTTGGGCCGAGGGTTTTGACGGTAGCTAGTTGTTCCTTCGACTGGATAGGCACCTCTCCTACCGTGCTCACGAGGGCTTGATGAGTCGTGTTCCTCGATTGAATTTTGTAACTTTTGAAGTGTCGGGCCTGAATAGGCATTCTGACGTTGTTTGTTTTTTATTTCAGGAGATTGGCACCATGAAGACTTTTTCAGGCTTCTCTACCTGTTTGGGTTTCTACGACGTTCTCCGAGCCAGGACGAGGGCGTTGATATAGAGGTCGGCATTTGGGCCGTTGGTGGCAGCCTGGCGGGATATTCACAGGTCTTCGATTAGGGCGAACCTGCGTCTGATCCGCGCCATGTTGGATCGGTACTGGGATACGACGTCGTCGTTCCACATGGAGTTTGGGGAGGTCGGCGTGACTTTAGAGGATTTCGCCATGTTATCCGGCCTTCCCCGTGGCGAGTTGCCCATTGAGTTTACTGAGACGCCGGAGAGAGTGTCCTCTCTGCGAGCACGCTTTGATCGGCATCGCTTTGCCGGAGCCTTCCGACGTCACTCCGTACCTGGTCGCGAGTTCGTACGTGAAGGACCACTTCACTGGGAGGGTGGCAGGTGTTACTCCGGCGCCGTTGGAGAGTCCGGAGGCAGAGGTTGAGGCCGACACGAAGGAGGCGTGGCTGTGGTTGTGGTACTTCTTGGGTGCCACGTACTTTGGCGACAAGGGTGAGCGCTTGTCGACCAAAGTGCTTCCTCTCCTTACTGACCTTGACACTTTGGGTCAGTTTGACTTGGTTACGCCGGCTTTGGCGAGTTTCACCCGGTACTTGCACGCGGCGGTGCGTCCGGAGACAGTGGGAGAGGGTAGTGCTCCTGCTTTGGTTGGTCCCGGCCTCATCTTTGAGGTACGAGTATTTTTTGTGGTTGTTTTTTTTAGTTTGATTTTGATTTTGATTTTGGCAATTTTTGAGAAATTGGCTGATTTGTGTTTGCTGTGTTTGATTATAGGCTTGGTTGTATGCTTACTTCACTCCTCTGCGTCCGGAGACCACAAACGATGTTCCCTCGACCTACCCTGCTGTGAGGGGTTGGACGGTGGCTCGGAAGAAGTCGATTAAGTCGAATTACGAGGACTGCGGGCGTCGCGTGAACATACTTCGGATTGCTGACGTAAGCTCTTGTCCTCTTCCCCTTCTCCTTTATAGAAATAGATAGAGATAGGATGACTAGGTAACTTACGAAGCCCTCAGTTAGCTGAGTAGCTTTGTTTTGAATGCAGTTTGTCGGGTGGCCTTGGGAGCACTACACGGGCGTACCGGCTGCCATCAGGGAGCGTTTGCGGCCTCGTAGCTCCCTGCGTTTGTACTTGGAGACGGCGATTGAGCCGGTTTGGTACTTGGGCGAGCGTTTAGTTCGTCAGTGCTTCACCGAGACTTTCGTCGTGCCGGTTGACCCGCCTAGGGTGTTGTTCCAGGAGTCGACCCCTGATGAGGTTGAAGAGCACCTTCATGGTCAGGGAGGTGAGGAGCTGTTGCTGCGGGACGTCGACTATGACACCTTCCGGTTGTCGAGGCTTGCTTGGTACCCGATCGAGGTATGTTTTCCTCTGCCCTTTTGTTTTCATTACCTCTCTTAATAGGAGGGTTTGTCATCTTTGATGTGGATCCAAATGGTAGGGAGTCGACCTGCTGATGAGGACTCAGCCCCCAGCTTTCCCGACGGAGACCACTTTTCAGGGGTCGGGAGGCGAGGAGCTTCAGTTGCGCTTACCGGAGCCCGCGGCGGCCGAGGTGACCGATGCTGGCATGGAGTAGAGGTTGATCGTTCTGAGGGTGAGTTCCTGACTTGAACGCTTTCCTCAATTACACTTTGCCTTACATTGTATTGAAGGACATTTTTGATTTGTAGGTGACGAATGTTAGCCACCAGGACTTGTGGCGGATGGCTAATCGATGGAGGGCGCTTGCTGGTGACCTGGCTGCGAGGGAGGCTCGGCTTTCTCAGGTACGTTTTGTGTGTTATTTTTGTGTATTTTGTGTTGTATTTCATGTTTTTAGATCTTGAGGATCTGTTATTGTGTTTTGTAGGGTACTGCGGATCCGGCGGAGCTTGCTTGGGTCCGTGCTGAGCTGGAGGCAGCCAGGTCGACGATCGAGGGCCAGGAGTTGGGGATTATCCGTCGGGACCAGGATTTGAGGCGTCGTGAGGACGAGCTGCGGAGCCGAGACGCGGAGGTTGCCTCTCTCAGGGCTCAGTTGGCTGCGGCAGAGGAGCTTCGCGTCGTAATGGAGCAGGAGACGCTGGAGAGTTCTCCGGAGAGGGAGTCTGAGTAGGTGGTGGTGTCCGCGTTGGCGGCGACTCCTAGCGAGACTAGGACTGGTCCGACAGGAGACATCGAGTAGTTGTCGTAGTTTGTTCGTGTCTTGGCCTCTTGTCTGTACATATTTACATTTTGCGTGAGGCGGTTTGTATATATGTGTTTTTGGATTGTGGTTTACTTTGTGATTTTTGGCTTTTTGTGTTGTGTTTCGGAGGAGCGATGTCAGCTGTTGATTCTCCTTTATTTTGCACCAGTTCCTGCATCGTTAGTGTAGAAAACAGGCAACAGATAGCATATATACATAAACGCAAACACGTAGGAGCATTTGATTGAAAACTAAAATTAACCAAGATGTCTTGAAGTTAAAATTGAAATTTTGAAAAAATGAAATGAATTTTGAAAATTCCTGCGACAAGTCGTCACGTCCGGAATTCAAAAGGAATTGATTAAAAAATTTGAGCAATTAACTCGTGTCGTGATTTTTGCGAGTATATTTGATTTTTGATTTTTGAGGTCAAGACACGAATTTGTGAGTGCTTGAATTTTGAGGAAAATTGACGTCGTGTTATCAATTTTCGATTTTGACTTTTGATGGAAAATTGCGAAAAAGCGAAAAATTTTCGGAATTTCGACTGACATGGAAACGATCTGTCGCGGATCGGGGCGACTAGCCCTTCCCCCCTTAAAATAAGAAAGAAAAATCCGTATGTTTAAAGCTGCGTCTTGGAAACCGTGTCGGATTTCGTAAAACGCGAAAGTAAGGAAATGTGAGTGTGAGGAAACACAAAATATCCTGAATCATCCCGAAGAGGCGCGAGCTTCCTGGCGAGAGGTTTGAGGTGTCAGGAGAAAACACAAGTTGAAAGAGACAAGTCAACAGCGGGAATCCTGGGGAAGCCTCAAAGAGGCGCGAGCAGCCTGGCGATGGAAGCCGGCTCTCCTCTTTTTCTGAAAAAATGCGCTGATCATTTTGTATAAATAAGGACGTTTGCGCTTCATTGTTTCATCATCCGAAACACAAAATCATCTCTACAAAACCTCTTCTTCTTCCACAAAAATATTTCATGGATGCTTTTGAGAACGCATTGCGACAATGGTGCCGGGATTTGTCGCCTCCCGAAAAGTATCAACTCGTTTGCATGGGAGTTGGTCAATTGTTGGTGCTTCGTCAAGTCAAGGTGCAACCTTCATTTCTTGAAGCATGTTCTCGGTTTTGGGATTCGAAACACCATGTTTTCGTTTTCCCGAAAGGTGAGCTTTGTCCTCTTGCCGAAGAAGTTGGAGCCATTGGCGGGTGGCCGGGTTGTGTTCCGGTGCTTCCTCCGACTCGGTTGTGCTATATGGAGAAATTCCGTTCCATGTTGGGCTTGTCAACAAGCCAAATCAACTTTCTTTTTGCTCCACATGGTGTGGACATGTTGGCTCTTATCAACATCTTTTCAAACCGATTAGATGCTAATGACTCGGAGGTGGCTAGGAGAAGGGCTCTTGCATTTTGCCTTGTCCATGTGTACCTCTTTGTTGATGTCTTGAAGAATGAGGGGCCAAAATGTTATGGTAGCATGACCCTTATTAATGTGATTGAGCAAATGGAGCATGGTAGAGATCCATCATGGTTGGTGCTTGGAGAGATTATCCAAGCTTTGGATAAGGAAGGTTCTTGTTGAGAAGCTCCCTCTTTCGGATCCCCAAGGATCCTCCAAGTGTGGATATTGGAGCGGCTAAGGTATGTAGAGCCTCCGGTTGATTCTTCTTCTTATTCCTTCCGTCACCTTACCATGAGGAAGAAGTTGTACCCGAATAGTTTTGCTTCCATCGAGGCTTATTTGGCCGCGAGATTTGCGGAGGAGGGTGGTCCTCACGTCCGTTGGGTGGTGCCGTGGTGGCACTTGAGGTCCTTCACGGGGTTGCCCGCTTCGGGTACCAGTCCTCGTTCTTTGATGGTGGTGGGTTTGAAGGTTATTTCCTTCATTTATCCCGAAAGGCTCATGAGGCAAATGGGGCGTGAACAAAAGGTGCCCGCTCAAGATACCTTTGTTCAAGAGAATGTTTTCCGAAACTCCGAGCTTGTGGAGATCTTTGAAAGATGGTGGGCGACTCGGCCACTTTGGGAGGTACCAAACCCCGTTGCCACGACATGGGTGACTCCCGTTTATGTCAAGTGGTCACGAGCTCTGTCCTCGGAAGAGAGGTCCAAGTTTCGTAAGGACGAGGTCGTCGACTTGAAGTACCGAGAGGTTGGCAAGGCCAACCGTGCCTTATTTGAGGAATATGTTGATGGAGCTACCCCCGATGTGATGAGACCACCGAAGAGGAGGAGTTCCGGCCCCAAGAATATGGTGGGCCGTGCATTGGCTCGTCTTGGGTCGAATATGGGGTCTTGTGCTAGACCGGAGGCCGTCGCCGTCTTAGATCCGTTGAAGATCCGTTTCGAGGAGGAAGTCCATGCTAGGCGGGCCTACAAAAGGAAGAACAAGGGGGAGATGTACCCCGAAGGAAAAGGCAAAGGTAGAATGGAAGAGTGAAGACCTCCATTACCTATTTTATTACTATGTCGTATTATTGTTGTGAGTTTTTATTATGTTGTACTAGCTAGTTGTTGTGTGTTTTGTGCTAGTTTTATTATGTGAGGTGTTTAAGTTGACACCTTAGCTTTGACAAGTTGTTGACTCGTCGAGCTTTATTTGTTGTTGGAAATGTAATCCCTCCCATTATTAATTAAATAAGAGGATTGCTCGCGCCAAAAATTGTGAACGCTCGTTTCTTCCATCCATTTTGTAAAGGCAATTTAATTTGAATCATCCTAAACATTTGCACCTGGGAAAGTGGTATCTTGTGGAAAGGGAGAAAGGCTTATTTTTTGTAGTTTGGTGGGAAAGGGAATGGTTTTCCCTTTTTTTTTGGGATGTTTCTTTGTATGTGGGGATTTTTTGTATGGGGATGGTTGTTTTTTGATTGTGGGAATGGTTGTATCCTCCTTGTGTAAGAAAGGACTGCCTATGTATTCACCTGAAGAGGTGAAATCAAACCGTGATCGTAGTTCGAAATGTTTTGTAAATTTGATTGGGTTTTGTGGTTGTATCCCTCATGCATAAGAGGGACTGCCTACGTATCCACCTAAAGCGGTGAAATCAAACCACGCTCGTAGTTCAGGGGATTTTATTTTAGTGCAAATGTATGTTGCCTTTGACAGATCAAAGGACATTCGAAACGGGCAAGGTGCCGCTGCTTAGACTCGATAAAACATGCAATTTCAAATCAGAACACGTTGAGGAACTTGACTTGAAAAGGGTTGAGGTCGCTGCTAGTTGCAGGACTAGGCTTAGGTCGTTGGTTGCTAGGGTTCAAGGGTAGTATTTCTTGAGCTGGTCTAGGTTGGTTAGGTTTGTAAAATCCTCCCCATCTAGGTCACTCGATCTCGGTCGCCCCCCCCCCGCGATAGTATCTTCTTAACCAGGTATGGCCCGGCCCAGTTGGGTTTGAATTTCCCCCTCGGATCGACGGGTAATGGTGCTCGAACTGACTTGAGGACCAAGTCGCCCTCCTGGATATTCCTGGGTTTAATATTCTTGTTGAATGCCCGTCGTATACGTCGTTGGTATAGCTGGACATTGTGCAAGGCGTTGAGTCGTCGTTCGTCTAGAAAAGTGAGTTGCTCGTACCTTCGACGGGTCCATTCCGCCTCGGGGACTTGACTCTCCAGTAGAATGCGTAGAGAAGGGACCTCTAACTGTACCGGTTGAACCGCCTCCATACCGTATGCTAGGGAGAAGGGTGTGGCGCCTGTCGGCGTTCGGATGGAGGTTCGGTATCCCCAGAGTGCGAATGGGAGTTTGCTCGGCCAATCGCGGTAGTTGTCCTGCATTTTCTTGATAATGGTGACGAGAGTTTTGTTCGCTGCCTCCACCGCCGTTGGTTTGGGGACGGTAGGGGGATGATCGATGTCGCTTGATTTTGTATTTGTCCAGCAAAGCTTGAGTTTCCGCCCGGAAGTGAGAGCCTTGATCGCTGATGATTTCGGGGGGTACCCCATATCGGCAGATGATGTTGTTTTGAATGAACTTGGCCACTTGTTTGGCGGTCAAGACTGCATATGACTGTGCTTCTACCCATTTGGTGAAGTAGTCGATGGCGACGAGGACAAAGCAGTGCCCATTGGTGCCTACCGGGTTGACTTTCCCAATGATGTCGATGCCCCAGGTTGAGAAAGGCCAGGGTGATGTCATGGTGTATAAAAGGGATGGTGGTATGTGTTGTATGTTGGCGAAAATTTGGCAATTGTGGCAATGTTTGCTAGTTACGGCAATCGGCCTCCATTGTGGTCCAGCCGCATGATTTTCCGAGCAAGCATCATTGCACTCATGTGAGGGCGGCATTCTCCGTCGTGAACCTCTCCCATGACTTTTTTGGCTTTGTGATGGTCAATGCAAAGGAGGAGAATTCCTTGGGATGTTCTTTTGTATAGTTGGTCTTGGTTTATCACGAATTGTGATGCAAGTAAACGGATGGCTCTTTGTCCTCTTTGGTCAGAGTTAGGAGGGAATTCGTTTTTGGTTTTGTAATTGAAGATGGCTTGGTACCAAGGTTCGTCATGGCTTTCCTCGTCGTTGATAATGGCACAAATGTGAGCTGGCTCGCTCCTTCTCTCGACACATAGGGGCATTGATGTCATATCGTCAGCTATGTTGACGAGCGCGGCAAGTTTTGCCAGGGCATCAGCAAAATGATTTTCCTCTCGCAGCAAGTGGAAGTAGTCGATTTGGTCGAAAAATTCGGCCTCTTGATTGATCTTTGCTCGGTAGGGAGCTAAGCTGTCGGATCGGATTTTCCATGATCCGGACACCTGATTGATG
Organism: Silene latifolia; assembly: GCF_048544455.1. Classification (NCBI taxonomy): domain Eukaryota; kingdom Viridiplantae; phylum Streptophyta; class Magnoliopsida; order Caryophyllales; family Caryophyllaceae; genus Silene; species Silene latifolia. Next base: position 95,582,827 of record NC_133528.1, read on the forward strand.
ATGAGCGAGGAATCGCCGTGGACCCTCAGCCTCTTGATGCCAAGTGTGATGGCTGCTTGTAGGCCGATGAGGCATGCTTCATATTCAGCGGCATTGTTGGTGACGGCGAAGTCTAGTTTGACCGAGATCGGAATATGTTCTCCCTCTGGTGATATTAGAAGGATTCCTACCCCGAAGCCTCTCAGATTAGATGCACCATCAAAGTATAGGTCTCATGCATCGGAGTCGGCACAAAGGATATCTTCGTCAGGAAGTGACCATGTGTCGGTTGTTGGATCCTCGTTGACGGGAATTTCTGCTAGGAAATCGGCAAATTGATAACCTTGAGGGGTACAAACTTGAGATCGAACTCGGACAGCATGAGTGTCCACCTAGACAGCCTTCCGTTTAGTATGGGTTTTTCGAAGATGTATTTAACCGGGTCCATCTTGGAGTAGATGTGGACCGTGTAGCTGAGCATGTAATGCCGCAACTTCTTTGTTGACCATACTAGGGCAAGGCATGTCTTCTCCAGTTGGGTATACCTCGTCTCGTACTCAATGAACTTTTTGCTGATGTAGTAGATGGCTCGTTCTTCGTTGCCAACTGTTTGTGCTAACATTACTCCCATGGCTGTGTTGGTAACAGTCAGGTATAGGGATAGAGGAATCCCCGGTTGAGGTGGCATGAGGACATGAGGTTTGGACAGGATTTTCTTTATCCTCTCGAAGGCCTTCTGACAGTCGGTGTCCCAATCGGTGTGATCGGAGGCACGAAGCTTCTTGAATATCGGTTCACAAATCATGGTGAGCTTGGCAATGAAGCGGCTGATGTATTGGACCTGACCAAGAAATCCCCGAATCTCCTTCTCGTTCCTAGGCCGAGGCATTTGTTGGAGGGCTTTGATTTTGGTTGGATCAATCTCAATGCCTCTTTTGCTGACGACATGTCCCAAGAGTTTTCCGAAGGTGACCCCGTATGCGCACTTCTGAGGATTTAGTCTCATGTTATATTTCCGCAGACGAGCGAAGAATTTTCGGAGGGCACTAATGTGGCCGTCCCGTTCTTTTGATTTGACAATCATGTCATCGACATATACCTCTACCTCCTTGTGCATCATATCATGTAGGAGAGTGGTAGCGGTTCTTTGATAGGTTGTTCCGGCGTTGATGAGGCCGAAAGGCATGACCGTGTAGTAATATGTACCCCACTGTGTAGTGAACGCAGTCTTGTGCATGTCTTCCTCAGCCATTTTAATCTGGTTGTACCCAGCATACCCGTCCATGAATGATAGGAGAGCATCTTCGGCAGTGTTGTCTACCAGAATGTCAACATGCGGCAAAGGGAAGTCATCCTTTGGACTCGCCTTGTTCAGATCCCTGAAGTCGACGCAAACCCGGATTCTTCCGTCTTTCTTTGGTACGGGCACAATGTTGGCCACCCAATCAGAGTATTCAAACACTTTGATGAAACCAGCCTTGAACTGTTTATCCACTTCTTCCTTGATTTTTAGGGCCCATTCAGGACGCATCGGCATAGCCACGCTTCACAGGTTTAGCGCCGGGCTTAATGGGTATCCGGTGCTCTGCAATTTCCCTGTCAATCCCAGGCATGTCTTTGTAGGACCAGGCGAACACGTCCTTGTATTCGTGGAGGAGGTCAATGAACTGTTGTCTTTCTGAGTGGTCCAGGGTTGTCCCTATCCTAAGTTCTTGAGGTGTGTTGTCAGAATTGCATTGCAGTTAAAATGAGATGAGTCATAAGCAAACTTAGCGTTCATTAAGTTGACACGAGCGAAAAGCTCGAAAAGGACAGACATCTCGTGGGTCGGAGGCGACAGGCGACACAAAGAGAGGAGGCGGCCCCTGGAACAGGCTCCAGGTTGTCATCTTTCATGGGAGTGGGGGTGACCCTAGTAGACTCAGCCTCTGAATCAGCCACGACTTTGTGATAAAACAGTGGGAAGGGGACCTTGACTGGGACATCAGGAGTGTTAGAAGCTGCGACAAACTCTGACTCGGACTCAGACTCGGACTCAGATCCTTCTTCACTCCCCCCTTTGAACATAGGGCCTTCTCCAGTTGTGATCTTGAGGATGCGGCCTTGGCGATCGGTCCACTTGACGGTCTTCCTCCAGCCTTGGGTAGCTTTCTCCGGGTCAGTGTCGGAGATCAAGGCGGTTGGGTCAAATTGATTGTCCTTCAGGGTGATGTTAATGATGTCCTCATAGTCGAGGTGCTTGATGTTATCTTCCCCAAAGAGGAGAGTGACAGCTTGTCCGTCGAGGCATGGTAACGGCTTAGACTCAGTTGATGCAGCTTCGATGTTGTCGGGGATGAAGTAGCAGTCCTGGAAGACTTCAACTCCCGGGTACCTAGCCTTCGCCACAGAGTCATAGATTGGCTCCGGAAAGCCATGGTAGAGCTCGGACTCTCCCTCGGGGATAAAGTATCCATTGAGAGTCAGATGGTAGGGACGGAGGATAACCCCGTGCTTCTTGCGTTTTCGAACTAGGAGGTTCATCTCCTGGATATCTTCATCGGTAGGTTCATATCCCATCCCAAAGGGAATGTTGGGGACCTTATCCTGTTTCAATGGAGGCAATGGGTCCTTCAGTGGATTGAGTGACAAACCCGGGAAGTAACCCTAACGCTTCATGATACGGTTGACTGTGAGGTTAGCGAACGGATCACAATCAGAGGGTGTTGATTCATCAGTAATGGCATTCACAGCTTGGAAATCCCACATTTCATTATCATCCTCCTCAATGGCTTGGGAGGCTATTCCCCTTCTCATGACAGCTTTGATCGGGAAAGCATGAATTGTGATCGTTTTCCCGTTGAAGGGGACCCTGATTTTCTGGTGGAGAGTCGAGGTAACTGCCTTGACGGCGTGAATCCAGGGACGTCCTAAGAGCATATTGAAAGAGGCGTCGATGTCGACCACATGAAAACTGGTTTGTCTTTCCAGTGGTCCGGTCGCGACAGTCAAAGTGATAAGCCCCGCGACCTTGCGACGAGTGCCGTCATAGGTGCGTACTCCTTGATTTGTCGGGACCAAATCATCTTCCTTAATACCCAGCTTGTGAGCAGTCTTGAGAGGAATGACATTCACCGCGGATCCGTCATCCACGAGGACCATGGGTACATTTTTCTGGAGGCTTTGTACGGTGATATACAGGGCCAGGTTATGATTGGCTCCGAACGGAGGGATATCCTTGTCGGAGAAGACGACTGGGTTGTTCAGATCAGGGGCGTCCCTGTTGGGAAATGTGTCCTCAACAATAGTGCGATCACATGATTTAAATATCATATATATATAAATCTCATATAAAGAATACATGAGGGATGATTATTTATAAAGTCGACTGACCGTCATAAATCGGTAATGATTGGCTGACTAGAGTTTGACATTACTGTCGTGTGACGGTGGTGGTCAGTTGATCCCTTAAGGTCACACCTAAAGGACAATTCCCTTAATGGATAAATTGATTAATTGTATGACGATACGAGGTAATCAATTCCTTAAAAGTGAACGATTTACTTGTGAGAGAGAAATTAATATCTTATTGTAATGGGATTAAATAAGATTCTTTTTAGTAATAAAAGGCTTTATTACTAAAAATAGCTTATTGTTTGAGAAACAATAGAGATAAGAATGAATGGTTAATTATAATTACAAGATGTTGTGAATTATAATATTGTGACCCATTTTATTTATGTGATCAAGTATCACTAGTCAATTTATTGTATGTAATTTAATTAATTCGGAAAATGATATTTATGGGATAAATATGCATTAAATTAATTAATAACATGTAACATACTACATGTGACATATTGTGTGACAAATGACAAATTGACAAAATAAAATGGTAGTCCATTTTGTGAGGCATGGACCGAATGGAATTGTCATTATGGTAAACAATTGATTTGTTTACTATAAATAAATCATGGGTTTTGTTTATTATAAAACACACCCATAATGCTATGCTTTATTCTTTTTGCTTTTGTGAAAAACAAAGATGATGGGCAATGCATGCTTGGCTCCACATTTGGCACGCTTTGCCTCTTGATTGAACCGTGAGGTTGCATGATGGACAAGGCAATTGTTGTTGACATATAATAACACCCATGCTACATTGTTTTATTCCTTTGCATTGAGTAGAACAAAAGTGTGATGGGTTGTTCTATATTGTCTCTTTTTCACGGTTTCAAGAATAAAAGGGGAGTACTTTTGTTCCTCCTTTAAAAACCGTGAGGATGCTCTTGATGAAGAGCTGAAGTACACTCAATAACATTAATTCACAATGATACGTGACATTCATTCAACATTTCATATGCAAAAGGTTTTGCTCTTATTTTTCCTCTCTAATTCTCCAACAAGTTTTGGAGATGCAAATATTATTGTTCATCAATTCTAATATTAAAATATGATTACTAGTGTAGTAGTAATAATTATATTAGAATGGTTTTAAGGATACTTGTATATTAATCTAGTTAATTAGTATACTAGTTTAAGGGTAAGTCTTGGGTGCAATCTAAGGAGGATTTCTATACTTGGGATCTTGGAGGATCATCCATCATTATAAGCTCAAGAACAAGAGAGAAAGGTGATCTCTCTTGTGCCCATTTGAACCGAAAATTATATGGTGAGAATACGATTTCTTCTCTAATTTCATTATTGTTTGCATGCATAAGATTCGTAATTAATTTTATGACTAAATTAATATGGAACATATATGAATATGTTAAAATTGAAATAAAGATTTCCAACAAGTGGTATCAGAGCACAAGGTTGGTTGCATGCAAATCGGTTATTGTTTTTCCGAGTTATATGATTAACAAACAAAACTTATAAATTTGTATTTATTATGAAATATCACGAAATTTATTATGCATGTTATATATTCTGGTCCTAAAATGTTTTAGGTCATTTTTATGATTCACGGAAATTAATGCTCATTTTTAAGGATTTTTTTTGTCATTTTATTACATTTTTATGACTAAAATGGGAATTAAAATGCTAAAAATAGTTATATTTCGATTCTGGCCTTGGAAAAATTATATGACCTCACATGCATATTTTACAAGTTGTGTGTAAAAGGACGAGTTAATGTGATTAATTTTGCATGATTTATGATTTTTATGAGATAAAAATGGATTAAAAGAGGTAAAATGGTTAAAAATAGTTAAATTTCGAATTAAGGTATGATATTTTAATATGATGTCACATGCTAGATTTACAGAGAGTATGTAAATTTCCAGATTTAAATATCTTCTTTAGCATGATTTATGGATTTTTGAGTAAAAATGGCATAAATAGTGACTATTTTAGCAAATATTAGCTAAAACGTATATAAAGGCTTGAGAAAATTATTTTAAGTTGCATTAATATCCCACTTATCAGAACTAAAGTTGTAAAAATTATTGGAGTAATTTTCGAGTACTTTATGTATTTTATGAGATAAAACTGATAAAATGCAACTATATTTACTCAATATTAATTCGAAATTTTTTAACCATGTTTTTGACATTATGAGGGTCATGGAATTATTCCAGAATGTTCAAAATTTTAAAAATTCAAATTTTGAAACTTTTATGAGTTAATTTGGATTTATAACATATATATTGAGTTTTTAAGGTCAAAAATGAGCATAAAATTAAATCAAGTTGAATTATTGTCAAAAATTTAGTGAAGACTGAATTTTGAGTCCTAAAATGTGTTAGGATAATTAACTTGAGCTTAGATGTGATTTAAGTGTTAATTAGTGATTTTAAAAGATTATTATCACGCATTTCCATGAAACCGGGTTATATGTACGACATAAGATAAATAGGGCGATTTGGCACATGATTTTGCATGATAGGTACATATTATAATGCTGCATATTTCAATTGTTGAATGTCTTTTATTTATATAATTTTGAATTATGTAATTTTATCTTAGTATGGCCTTAGTTTTAATTGGTATTACCCGTAATGAAAGGGAATATTGATTCGGTTGTAATTTAATATGATCTCGCATCATTTTTGTTTTATTTCATTAGTTTTTCCATTTTACAAATGTATAATAAGAATAGCTTTGTATTATTTTTTTATTATTATTTGTAATTATGGAGCATCTTCAAAGACGGTGCCATTCGGAAGGGTGATCCGACAAAGACGGTGTCTTGGGAAGCGTGCCAATTGAAGATTCAAGGGACCAATGGAGTTGGTTTCCGAATATGTAATAGATTATTTGATTTTCTATTTTAGGAAGGCCATACTAGGAATTTTATTTATTGCATTGCATTTCTTTTAATATGTTACATGCATTGCCAAATCGCCATAACAACACATGCATTATCTTTCTAATCGTCTATATCGACCGTGTCAATTATAATTATCGTAGTTCACCGCTTTAGTTCACTTAAAACGTGATAGATAATAAATTGACATGACCTCTCGCTAAAACAAACAATTGAGACTTAGCCTTACCAAATAGTAGAAACCATGAAAACCTATTTCGTGAGGGAGTGCGCTCGGCCACACCGGGGTACAAACCTTGTTACGTAGGGGAAGTGGGTGATAAATGTCTATCCACCGAATTCATGTTGATAAGGGATGAATCGGCCCTACCGTGCCCAAGTTGATGTGGATTTGGATCATGGACACATTTATTCGAAATTTGGATTGAACTCAACAAAAGTTTCTGATAAGGGATGTATCGGCCCTACCGTGCCCTTGTCGGATGTGTTTTGGGCTAGAGATGAATATTAATGTAAATATCATCGACCAAGAGTTCTAAAAGTAGAATCGATTAAAGAGTTAATCCACCGAGTTATATTGATAAGGGATGAATCGGCCCTACCGTGCCCAAGTTAATATGAATTTGGATCTTGGAATCATTTATCATAGTTGGGTAGAGGTCACTATGTAAATGCTATACTTGTTTACAAGTATTATTAAAACGATAAGTGTTAAGTTTTCCACCATTCCGTTATTATATTGTTCTATTTCTTTACCACAATTCATATACGATATCATTTCGATTTTCCAAATCTCCATTAAAACAACGTAACTAGAGACAAATTTGAATTTTGCTTCTAAAACCTCATATGAACCATTGCTAAGGATCTCTTGTAAAGAGTATAGATTAAAGTTATTCATTATCAAACAGGTTTTTGATTCTGGACTAACACATCTACTTACAATGGATTGTTTTTCATGTACTTAATTGAATTAAGTATCTTGAAGCGATAAATTATTTTGGTAATTAGTTTTGTCAAGAATTCGTAATTGACCAAAATAACGCAACCACCTCAATGAAAGTTTTTAAGACTAAAACGAACAAATGAAGTATGATCTTCATGAATTCAATTTTGCTTCTCAAAGCAAAGACTCATTGAAATGAGTGGGAGCGTTCTCTTAAACCGTTAAGATGAGGACGAGGTTCAAGAAGTAAGGATTATAATGGAATTGATACAAGGTAATGTTAAAAGTAAAGTTGTTGAGAATGACGATACTAAACCTATCAATCCCGACCGATAAAGTTTCCATTGTCTTAAATGTTGGACACGAGAAAGGAAACTACCCCAAATTACTGAAGAATCAACAAGTTAGTTGTGGGACATCTAATGGGATCTTCTTCTTTAAATGTTTATTTGATTAAACATAATTTTTGCTAGTACTACTTCGTCAATATTAGAAACCAGTGGTGGTTTTCATCATTATGTTTGATACATAGGATGATTAGAATATGACGACTAGCAACAATGAAGTCGAGAGTTAGAGTCATTGTGTACTAAATCTAGTTTTTGGGTTTGGAGTTGTACTTAATTGTGACTATTAAGTACAAAAACTCTAAATAAGAATACAAACTTGTTAAGATACAAAGAAGGTTTCACTTTTAGTGACCCTATACACCATGATTTCCCATTATCAAGGTGATTATATTCTAAACCAAACTAGAATGATATATCATAAAGATGATGCAAGACTCAAATTGGTAACCCAAGATTAAACCTTAAATTTTGGAATGATTAACGCAAAGAGTTATCGAGTACTCTTGAAACCATTAGATCTTATGGTTTATGCGCATCTTGTATTCAAAGCAAGATGTCTCGTACCTTTTGGTTGAAAAGGAGATCGAGGCTATAAATCATTGATCCAAAATAGGTTGATCATTTTCTTTTACCAACGATTTAAGTTGACACTAATATGTTCACTTAATAAGGTAAATAGAGAAATCTTTGAAGAAGTTCAAAGTGTTCAAAGGAATCACGATTTAGTCGTGAAGGGATTATCAAAGTGAGGACTTTGATATAAGCTAAAAGATCATACCTTAATGTGTGGTTGGATAAAGAATTCTAACGCTATACAATATGATTTGGACTTCAATCAAGTTACTTTGAGTTACTTGATCCTTTTGGGGATTTTATCATTTTTGTCTAAATTATTTTTCCACTAAATCGAATCATATGAGATATGAAATGGTAAGAGTACCATGTTTGTAAGTTTTCACAAGAAACAAATGCTCATTTTTCCTTATTATAATCACGAGTACACCAGGTTTGTGGCTCGTGAAGCTGTCTTTCTAAAAAATACAAGTTTATTTCTAGAAGACAGAGTGGGAGAAAATTATTCAAGAGCCACAAAGAATGTCATGTCGCATGAAACAGGTCTTTCTTGGCTACATTAGACGTGTTGTGTAAGACGTTGTTTCTTTAAAACCTAGGAGGTTAAATTCGTCACTTGTTAAAGATGATGAATTCAAGCTACTTTTAAGAAAGTAAAGAGCTTATAACTTACAAAATAAATTGTTTGATTCAAGTTAATTACTTCTAGAAAGTAATGAACATATGACTTACATAAGAGTGTTTAAGTCACAACTCAATACAAGGCTTAGAGCCATGAAAATCCGAAACAAAAAGGCTTGATTAGTGACAAAGGGTTTTGCACTAATAAAGAGAGATTTCAAAGCTAGATTGGCAGCAAAGAGTTTTGCACTAGTTGAAATGCTTAAGTCTATTTGGATCTTCTTAGGGATTGTATTTCATTATGAGGATATGAATACAGCAAATGAATCTAGAACCCACTTCTTCAATAGAAGGAATGTATTTAATACATGTTATGAGTTTTATAGATTCTTGCAATCCTAAGATAATGTGAAACTTAAGAGAGGGTCTTAAGTAGGACATCAATGAGTTAGAATCAATGTTTTGATCATGTTATAAAACTTTTCTCGATAAGTCGAGAAGTTGTGTTTATACATGAAGTTTAGTGGGAGTTACGAAATTTTAATTAGTCTTATATGTGGATGACATATTGATCATTGAGAATGATTTAAGACTTTTTGGAGTAATATAATACATCTTTAATATCTAGATTTATGTAGATAAATCCACGTGATATTAGCGTCAATAAGAAGTCTTATGTTGATAAGATTCATGACCAGTTCAATTGAATTGAACATGTTTGATTGATTCCATTTGCTTCCGCTGCCGGATCAATTAAAAAGGTAATGATGTATAACACTTCATATACTTTGAGTATGATGAATTGTTTTCAAAATCGAATTTAAGAAATCTTTATCAAGTAAGCCATGAAGATTACCCTTAAGTGCTTGCAGACGCATTAAGGAAGTAAAGCAAAGTGTTTATGATGCAATTTTGTGTAAGGGTGTTACACAAGTGACAATTGACAATTGAGATTGCGCATGGTTTCCGACAAAACCATAATCAAAACACAATAGAGTGGTTAAGAGACCATTATGGCTATGATAATTAAGAAGTAGATTTGCTAGAATCGTTCTAGGCAATAAAGAACAATGAGAAATTTTTATAACGGAAATTGAGTACACTTGCAATCATGAGATGTGCGAGAAGGATGAATCCCGCACACTGTGAAAACAGTGGGAGCTATTCTAAGGCTAGAGGGCCTATGTCTTGATTGGATCTCGACACGTACTCAGAAAGTTTTGTAATGCAAATGTGTACATTACAAAGGAAAACGAGTATGTAGTAAGGTTGAGTAAGGTACAAGAAGTTGATAAAACCTACTAACCAAAGCCTTCTCAAAGGCTAAACATGATGAGTCATGTAATTTCAATTGAATTGAAATGAACAACTACATACAAGATCAAATTAGATTATAGAACATGGAATAGTAATCAGGCATTGACTATTCATATGTGATAATCGCATTTGTCGTTCGAGTTTTACTTTAAAACTCTTTTATTATACCTTGTTACATCCGAACGGGTTGTAGAGACAAATTGAACCCCGTTAAAGTGAACATGGATTAGCATTGTATTCGCCCATAGTCACTTGTATGAGGTGACGTCTCGAAGTGACTAGAGTGTGATGCGATTGATGGCAAGTTCAAGTGCCATAGAGTCATATGGGATGACTAGTCGATCACATAGGCAGACTGTATGGGACAATCTGTCGGGCAGTGACCGCTTATAGAGTTCTGGTAATTCATAAAGCCTGGTCGTGGCAAGAGCTACTATAGTATTCTTATGAGTCAATTCTTTTGACTAGAGACTATTCGCCCAAGTTGGCACAACTTCTGATTAGCTTTGATTTATACTCTACGATTTCGTAAATGAGGTCAAACTGGGTATATTTTGGGTTATGATGGACTGTGGTTGAACGAAGGGAATAGGGCGATAGGAATTGTCCACCCCCTTGTCAGGGTTAAAACAAATCTCAAGGCCACTCGAGGAGTAGTTAACTGGAAATGCGTGGCCACGCTCGGAAAGTATCTATGGTAGATAATCCGGTCAATCAGTTATTCTCCAGATCGAGGAAACCACTCTCGATATGATCACTTGCAAGTACGACCCGAAAGACACCTTGCATTGAGTGGGAGATAGTAATAGGACAAGAGAATTGGTGACGCACACTTGTCGAGGACAAGTGGGAGATTGTTGGGAAATGTGTCCTCAACAATAGTGCGATCACATGATTTAAATATCATATATATATAAATCTCATATAAAGAATACATGAGGGATGATTATTTATAAAGTCGACTGACCGTCATAAATCGGTAATGATTGGCTGACTAGAGTTTGACATTACTGTCGTGTGACGGTGGTGGTCAGTTGATCCCTTAAGGTCACACCTAAAGGACAATTCCCTTAATGGATAAATTGATTAATTGTATGACGATACGAGGTAATCAATTCCTTAAAAGTGAACGATTTACTTGTGAGAGAGAAATTAATATCTTATTGTAATGGGATTAAATAAGATTCTTTTTAGTAATAAAAGGCTTTATTACTAAAAATAGCTTATTGTTTGAGAAACAATAGAGATAAGAATGAATGGTTAATTATAATTACAAGATGTTGTGAATTATAATATTGTGACCCATTTTATTTATGTGATCAAGTATCACTAGTCAATTTATTGTATGTAATTTAATTAATTCGGAAAATGATATTTATGGGATAAATATGCATTAAATTAATTAATAACATGTAACATACTACATGTGACATATTGTGTGACAAATGACAAATTGACAAAATAAAATGGTAGTCCATTTTGTGAGGCATGGACCGAATGGAATTGTCATTATGGTAAACAATTGATTTGTTTACTATAAATAAATCATGGGTTTTGTTTATTATAAAACACACCCATAATGCTATGCTTTATTCTTTTTGCTTTTGTGAAAAACAAAGATGATGGGCAATGCATGCTTGGCTCCACATTTGGCACGCCTGCCTCTTGATTGAACCGTGAGGTTGCATGATGGACAAGGCAATTGTTGTTGACATATAATAACACCCATGCTACATTGTTTTATTCCTTTGCATTGAGTAGAACAAAAGTGTGATGGGTTGTTCTATATTGTCTCTTTTTCACGGTTTCAAGAATAAAAGGGGAGTACTTTTGTTCCTCCTTTAAAAACCGTGAGGATGCTCTTGATGAAGAGCTGAAGTACACTCAATAACATTAATTCACAATGATACGTGACATTCATTCAACATTTCATATGCAAAAGGTTTTGCTCTTATTTTTCCTCTCTAATTCTCCAACAAGTTTTGGAGATGCAAATATTATTGTTCATCAATTCTAATATTAAAATATGATTACTAGTGTAGTAGTAATAATTATATTAGAATGGTTTTAAGGATACTTGTATATTAATCTAGTTAATTAGTATACTAGTTTAAGGGTAAGTCTTGGGTGCAATCTAAGGAGGATTTCTATACTTGGGATCTTGGAGGATCATCCATCATTATAAGCTCAAGAACAAGAGAGAAAGGTGATCTCTCTTGTGCCCATTTGAACCGAAAATTATATGGTGAGAATACGATTTCTTCTCTAATTTCATTATTGTTTGCATGCATAAGATTCGTAATTAATTTTATGACTAAATTAATATGGAACATATATGAATATGTTAAAATTGAAATAAAGATTTCCAACAGTCCCTAGTCATATATGCCACTATTTCTTCAGGGGAAGAGGTGGAGGGCACTGTTAACTTTTCCAAAGCCTGTAGCAGAGCCTGTCGATGCTCAAAAGACATTGCGATCAGTTGCCAAATTGAGATTTCGGCTTTTGCCTTCTGAAGCTGTTTCAGGATTGAACTCTCAGGAGCCCTTGGTTGAGTGTCTACCTCCGGGACGACTTGGTCATTCGTTGTTAGAACGACCGTTGGATTGTGCGGGTTTTGATAAGGGCGTCCGGACCGGGTAAGGTGTCCGATTTCTTTCGCCCGTTTCTCTTTCCATGGGATGATATAGACATCCTCAACATCATCTCTCCAGATGCCATTAATTTCAGAGTCTCGAGGGTACCTTGGAGGGGTATTCCTCGGTGGGCAGTTCTTGTGAGGGATATTTTTGTGAGGGTGATTTTTGTGGGGGTAGTTATTGTGAGGGTAGTTATTTTGAGGGTGATTTTCGTGAGGTGCATGCCAGAATGGTCGCGGGAGCAATCCATCCTGGTGTGGGTAGTTTTTAATTCTTGGGGAATTCTCCCTCGGGCGCGGTGGTGGAGGATTGAAGATAAGTCGACGGTAGGCGTCGTCAAGTCGGGTGATTCTCTCGGAGAGGCTGGCTATGGCTTCCTCAACCTGTTGAAACATAGTGAGCATAGTGGCAGCACTAAACACAAACACTCCGTCTGAAGGATCTTTTTCCAAAGCATTAACCTCGTCGTCAACTGGCAGGATGAGGTGAGAGCAACCTAGAGTCGGCTCATCGTCAGAGATAGCGTGGATTCCCAGAGGGTTCGTTTTGTTGTTCGGCTTAGTCGGTGGGGGTAAAGGCAAATCGCCTTTCTCAATCATGTCTTGGATGATGTGTTTGAGTTTGAAGTAGGTTTTGGTATCATGCCCTTTCCCTTGATGGTACTGACAGTAGGCATTGGGATTCCAGAACCGAGACTTCTTGGCATCGGTCGAATCCGGGATGGGTCCGATCGGTTGTAACTTCCCCTGGTCCATGAGCCTCTTCAGAGCACTTGCATAAGTCGACCATATGTTGGTGAACACTCTCTGGGGGCGCTCAGTTCTTTTAGCAGATGGTTCAACGAGGTTAACCTCATCGATCTTGTTCGTCTGGCCGTAAGGGCGAGATACGGTTGAGGTGGATCCCTGGTAGCCTCTGCCAGTGGTCTTGGCCAAGACACCCTTTCGGAGGTCATCCTCAATGCGTGTCCCTAGAATTTGCAGGTCTTGGAAGATCTTGATATTCTGATACCTCAGTAGGTTGGCATAAACTGGGCGGAGATTGTTGACGAACTTTTCCACCAAAGTTGACTCACTTGGCTTACTGACCAGTTGAGTACTCACCCTTCTCCAACGGGTTAAGAACTCAGTGAACCCCTCTTTGTCGTTCTGGGTTAGCACTTCGAGAGTACGGGTATTGGCCTGGATCTCAACATTGTCGGCATACTTAATGTGATCATTATTTGCGCACATTTAGTCCCCTAATTGAGCCCATTTTGCATACTATTATAACATTCTATGACCATTTTATCCGTAAAATGCTTTCTATTTTGCTTTCCTAGTGCATTTTACATGTTTTGTAGGAAAGAAGATAATAAGGCGGAAATTCCCGTCTTTCACGCATATTTGGAAGCTTATTGACGATATTTGATGGACCAAGTATGAAGAGGAGGTAAGAATGATGATCAAGGAAGAAGAAATAAAGAGTATATAGAGGCATCTTAGGCTTAGAAGCAAAAAGAAAGGGAATAGCAGCTCAACCCGCGCGGGTCAAGCCTATCTGGAGCAGGATAATGATGAACCCGCTCGGGTCAATTTCAACCCGCTCGGGTTGAGGCTCAGGACGCCCATATTTCACTCGGGACGGGCGTATTCCTGGACAGGAAATTTTTCCTTGCTACGTGAACTACAATCTGCCCGTCTTCACCCTTGGACGCACGGATTCCAAGATAGCGATATTTCGTTCCTTCAAGCTATAAAGAAAGATGCCCTTCCTTCGAAAAATACCGGCTCCTCCCTGCTCAAATCTCAAAAGTGTAATTACTATTTTACCCTTGCTTAACCTAATGATGCTCTACTATATATACCCCATTTGTAATAATCAAACAATCAAGTTTTCATTAGGTTAATTCAATCCTTCTTTAGATTAGATTAGGAGTAGATTAGAATAGATTACTCTTTAATCTTTCCACAAATTACACAATAATCTTTCCTTTAATCATTGTTCAAGTTTATTATTGAGTAATTCAAGTTTATTATTGGGTAATTAGAAGATTATTGGGTTTATTGGGAGATTGACAACCTTCCATCAATCATCAAGTTCTTCTATTATTCTTTGCATTATTATTTTGGAATCTCCATAGGTATAATTCTCTTAATCCTTGTTTTAATTATTGTTAATCTTTCTTACTTGTTCATCATGTTTGGCTTTGTTAGTATGATTGACAACCTTATTAACATGTTAAACTTGATCATGAGTGAGTAGTTACTTAGCTAGGATTAATGGGTAATTAGGGGAAACCAACATGGGGAATGATTCATGCTTAAATTAATATGCTTTCATGTTTTATTTGCTTGCTTGTTTTGATCTCAACTCATGCACATGTTATGTTTGATGAAATGTGAGCCTATGAATCCTTGCATTTTTTACCCATCACCTATCTTTTCAATGAGACTTGTAAGACATAAACCAACTCGAGTCTCATTAGACCATGCATGTTGTTGAGTAAGAAAGATTAAGTCGACTTGTAGGTGTTGTACAATCTAATCGATTCGGCTCCGGGACCCAAACTATCCTAGGATTGTAAGATATAACCCAACTCAATCCATCACAAAAATAATTGCTTGCTTATAATTTGAGAACATGTTTGTATGATCAATTCCCATGATTCCCCTATGACCCCATGATATCCTAGCATTTTTAATCAATTGTTTACATCTTTCCTTTTGTTGCTTGTTTATTGCATCTATTAGATTAGAATCATCAACCCATTATAATTGTGAGAACTCCAAGAACAACCATAATTAGATTGAATAATTTGAGTAACCACCGTCCCATGGATCGACCTCGACTTACCACTAACTAGTTGTATGTTGAGTATTATAAATGTGTTTGATTGGATGTGACCCGACGACATCACCCATCAAAATGGCGCCGTTGCCGGGGATGGTGTTGTTTATTTGAATTGTTCTTTTGTCTAGTTTTAGTTGTGCTTCTTTTTCTTGAGTTTTATTGTACTTGTTCTATTTCGTATGTTTATCATGTCTACATTCACTTTTTGGCAATATGAAAATGAATCATTCGATAAATATGTTGCAAGATTTGAAGATTATATGACTCATGCTTGGCATCATGGTTTTACTCTTTCAAATTATGAAGCATGTTGTGTTGTTTATAATGGCATGAACCTTGAAACCCGCAACTTGGCATTTCACTTGAGTGGTGGTAGAATTTGTGAGATGAGTTGTGAGGAATTTTGGGAATTTGTTGAGTTCATGACCATCCATTGTCTTAAGCAAACTATACATGACATATTTGAGAGTGCCAAGGAAGGTATGGAAGCGATAAAAGCCACATTTCAAAACTTCATTGAGAAAAACTATGAAAATGAGATTTGTGAGGATGAGAAACCTTCCTATAACCTTGAGACGACCCACTTTGTCCACAAATTTGCCCCTCCTTGGGAAGATGGTGTGCTAGATGATGAGAGTGATGATGAGGAGGAGTACATTCTTGATTGTGAAACTAATACTTGGATGCCGTCATCCTACTCTTCTTGTGTTTCAATGAAATCAACCTCCATGGAATTTGATGATTATGGGTAAAGTGAGAATGATATGGATGTGAGCTTGAGTGAAAACTCACCCTTTGAGGATGACATATTTGAGGGAGACAATTGTGTTGAACTTGGTGAGCCTTGTTGCGACAACCCCTTTGATGATGGACCTTGTTGGGATGAGGAATATGATGAGGACATTTGGGAACCCCAAATAGACACCCTTAAAATCACCGTGGATGATAATGAGAGTACTTGCATTGAATGTGGTGATTTTGACTATTTGGAGGATGAGTTGAGTAAATCTCCAACCAACTACCCATTTCATGTTCCTTCCATCCATCATTTCTCTTATGATTTTTGTCATAATATTCTTGACATGCTTGTTCGGTCTTTTACTTGGGCATTTTTCAATTGCATAATCTTGTGTTGCTATGCATGCCTATTCATGTCCCACTCCCAAGAATTTGACCGACTTCTACGTGCTTTGAGTGCTAGTAATGATTTTCCATGAAATTGTTAATTGATAATCTTTGGTTTGATGGAGTCCCTTAAAAACCATTAATTTGTATAAATGCATTTAGTGTAGTTTTGCATTCATTTAATAAATTGCATGAGAGATGAAAGGGAGGGATCTCATATTTTAATTGAGCTTTTGAAGGAAATTAATGAAAATGAGAAGATGAAAAATGTCAAGAAATGAAGAAAATGGAAAATTTGGGCTTATGAGTAAGTGTGTTATCAAGGGAAAGGTGTTGGGCCAAAATCTCAAAAAAGACGCCCATCCCGAGATAAATCCGGGCGGGTTGAAGGCCAAGAAAAGAAGAAAAGTTCCCTGCCCAAGAATCCGAGCGGATTTTAAGAAAGACGCCCTTCTTTGCTGCCAACCCGAGTGGGTTGATATTGTCTGGAGCGGGTTCTCAGTCAACCCGAGCGGGTTGAGTTTATCTGGAGCGGGTTGACCCTGGAATTCCTCATTTTCTCTCATTTGGCTCGTGTCATGGCTATAAATGCTTCATATCTACCATCTTCATCCCCTACAATGATTGTAAGAACCCTTTTCTTTCCTTATCTCTCATGTATAGTTGTATTTATGTAGTTGCCTCATGATTAAACCCCTTTCTTCCCACATTAGCAATAGTGTTTAAAATCGGTTTGGGGAGGTTAAACCATGAAGCAACATACATATATCATATAGTTTAGGCTTGCACTTATATTATATTTCATATTGCATTTACATTAATTAGTTCATATAGTGTAGTTGCATTGTAATATATCTCACATGATTAATGTAGTTAGTTGCATATAGATTAGAATTCATGCATAGTCACTAATGACCAATCCTATTCTTTTCTACACTAGAAATAGTGTTTAAATCGGTTTGGAGAGGTTTGATCATAAGTGACCATAGTTTAAAACATGCATCATATAATATAGTTTAGATTGCATTCATTTGTTATATATGTCATATAGAATTGCATTTAGTTAGAGCATGCATTCATTCATATCATATCATTGCATTTGTACTTTATTTCAAAAAATCAAAAATCCAAAAACATGTTTTCCTTTTCATTCCTACTCCTACATGTACATTGAGGACAATGTCCAAAATAAAGTGGGGGATGGGAATTTACATTCCAAAAATGATAAAAATTAAAAAACTTCGAAAAATCACAAAAATATGTCTTTCAAATTTCATAAAAACAAAAACCATAAAAATTGAAAAATTGAAAAAATCCAAAAACAAGTTCTTTTCTTTTGTAGTGTAGTCTTGTATATATTGTTGTATATATTGTGTTTGTTTCATCCTTTTTCACATTGACCGACTACGCCACATCCGAGACATGAGGATATTGAAGACCGCATGGTATGATCTTTCCAATCTCCTTTTTCCTCTTTATGTTAATGACTATGTGGCTTTATTTTGATTGATGCGGTATAACAATGTGAACTTAGGACTTGCATTTAGTTTATATGTCATATTAGTTAGTAGAATCACTTGCATTAAGATGTTTATATTAGTTGCATCATAGCATGTAGTTGCATTTAGATAAAAGTTTTGAAAAATGCCTAATTAGGAACTTTGACAAGAGCAACTAAGCCATTACAAATACTTGTTCAACTTAAGACTTTGCCTACTAGAATGGTTGTAAAACACCCTAGATAGTGTCATACTAGTGTCTTTTGACCCATGACCCAAAGCCTAGTCAAGGGTTTGCATGTGAGTCACCTATCCAACCCCGTGATGCGATGTGGACTTGGTTAACTTGTCTAGGTGACCTTGATTGACCTTGTGGTAAGGCAACCCAAAAATATTTTCTATCAATAAGTTTGAAGTGCTCATTTCTAAAGTTTTGTCATGTGGAAGTAATTTAATGCCAAGGAAACCTCAAGTGTTAGGAATTGTTGAATGTTGAGAAATTTAAATTGTTTTGATGGAGGCGTACCACTTCGATGTGCTTTGGAGCGGGATCCATTGAATTGGGCCCCCACGCGGTTGTGAATTCGGCCGCCCAGAGACAGAGTGACTATCACCCCGAAAAGCTATTGTCTAGAGGTTAACCGGTTGCCTAATAAGCGATTGGCGAAAGCAAAGGACACAAGCCCGGAAGGGACAAACCCCATCTTAAATTTTTGAAATGTGAAAGTCAAATGAGGTCAATTTTTGAATACTAGTCATATCCACCCGTTGTGTATAATGATTTAAGCATTTCATTCCCAAAAAGCCTTTTTTTCAAGCCACTTTGTCGAGCTTGGGACGATCCATGACCTTTACTTTTGTAGAGAATTCGAGACTTGTCATGTCATATGCTACTAGCATCATAGGGATCATCATTCCACCACCATCCGATCGCTCTTGACGAAAGCATTTGGGAATTGAGGACGAAAGTAGTCTAGTTTAACACCATTTGGAGGTGATTTAGTGCCATCCTTTTAGCCTTAGTAATTTGTTGAACTAGTATTTGTGAAGGATTACATGCTCTTAAATTTGTTCCTCTTTAGTGCCTCCGCCACTTGATGAGGAAGTGGCTATTCCTTTTGTAGATGCATCCATTATGTGATCTTGTGTGCTTAATGTTTGGATGTGTCGCCATTTTGGCAAGACCCACCTTGCCTTGCAAGAAGGCATCCTACCTCATTGTTGCCTTGTTGTGAGTTGAAGGGGCGGAGTGAGACCCACTAATTGTCTCATATCGGTTATATTAGTAGGTTAGTTTAAATAAAGGTCTAGTTTTTGTCACCTCTTTACTCGGGACGAGTAAAGGTTCGGTTTGGGGATATTTGATGTGATCATTATTTGCGCACATTTAGTCCCCTAATTGAGCCCATTTTGCATACTATTATAACATTCTATGACCATTTTATCCGTCAAATGCTTTCTATTTTGCTTTCCTAGTGCATTTTACATGTTTTGTAGGAAAGAAGATAATAAGGCGGAAATTCCCGTCTTTCACGCATATTTGGAAGCTTATTGACGATATTTGATGGACCAAGTATGAAGAGGAGGCAAGAATAATGATCAAGGAAGAAGAAATAAAGAGTATATAGAGGCATCTTAGGCTTACAAGCAAAAAGAAAGGGAATAGCAGCTCAACCCGCGCGGGTCAAGCCTATCTGGAGCAGGATAATGATGAACCCGCTCGGGTCAATTTCAACCCGCTCGGGTTGAGGCTCAGGACGCCCATATTTCACTCGGGACGGGCGTATTCCTGGACAGGAAAATTTTCCTTGCTACGTGAACTACAATCCGCCCGTCTTCACCCTTGGACGCACGGATTCCAAGACAGCGATATTTCGTTCCTTCAAGCTTTAAAGAAAGAAGCCCTTCCTTCGAAAAATACCGGCTCCTCCCTGCTCAAATCTCAAAAGTGTAATTACTATTTTACCCTTGCTTAACCTAATGATGCTCTACTATATATACCCCATTTATAATAATCAAACAATCAAGTTTTCATTAGGTTAATTCAATCCTTCTTTAGATTAGATTAGGAGTAGATTAGAATAGATTACTCTTTAATCTTTCCACAAATTACACATTAATCTTTTCTTTAATCATTGTTCAAGTTTATTATTGAGTAATTCAAGTTTATTATTGGGTAATTAGAAGATTATTGGGTTTATTGGGAGATTGACAACCTTCCATCAATCATCAAGTTCTTCTATTATTCTTTGCATTATTATTTTGGAATCTCCATAGGTATAATTCTCTTAATCCTTGTTTTAATTATTGTTAATCTTTCTTACTTGTTCATCATGTTTGGCTTTGTTAGTATGATTGACAACCTTATTAACATGTTAAACTTGATCATGAGTGAGTAGTTCCTTAGCTAGGATTAATGGGTAATTAGGGAAAACCAACATGGGGAATGATTCATGCTTAAATTAATATGCTTTCATGTTTTATTTGCTTGCTTGTTTTGATCTCAACTCATGCACATGTTATGTTTGATGAAATGTGAGCCTATGAATCCTTGCATTTTTTACCCATCACCTATCTTTTCAATGAGACTTGTAAGACATAAACCAACTCGAGTCTCATTAGACCATGCATGTTGTTGAGTAGGGAAGATTAAGTCGACTTGTAGGTGTTGTACAATCTAATCGATTCGGCTCCGGGACCCAAACTTTCCTAGGATTGTAAGATATAACCCAACTCAATCCATCACAACAATAATTGCTTGCTTATAATTTGAGAACATGTTTGTATGATCAATTCCCATGATTCCCCTATGACCCCATGATATCCTAGCATTTTTAATCAATTGTTTACATCTTTCCTTTTGTTGCTTGTTTATTGCATCTATTAGATTAGAATCATCAACCCATTATAATTGTGACAACTCCAAGCACAACCATAATTAGATTGAATAATTTGAGTAACCACCGTCCCATGGATCGGTCTCGACTTACCACTAACTAGTTGTATGTTGAGTATTATAAATGTGTTTGATTGGATGTGACCCGACGACTTCACCCATCAATACTGTTTGGCAAACTCAACTGTGATCTCATCCCAAGTAGTAAGGTTTTTCGGATCAAGGGAGTAGTACCATTGGCGAGGGATCGGTTCCAAGGAGGATGGGAAGATCCGGGTAAAAAGTTCCTGTTTGACCCCTTTAATGGCCATATAGTCTTTGAAAGCACGGATATGATTGAGTGGGTCCTCCACTCCTTTGAACTTAGGCACATTAGTTAGGGTGAAGTTGTCAGGTAATTGATCCCCAACAGGTTCGAACGTTCGGTAGTTCTCAAGATGGATATTGTTACCCCGGGCTAGGAGCTGTTCCTCCAAAAGCTTTAGCCTCTTCTCAGTTTCGGTCAGAAGTGGGGTATTATGTTCCCCAGTTTCCTTGTTCTCTAGGGCGTCGATACGGGTCTCGACGCGATCTAGGGTGACCTTAAGAGCGGTAAGCAGGTTGGCTAGCTGATCAGTCGTGACATCTATGTTGTTATCATTGTTGTTGGAAGAAGCTGAAGACGAGGCCATGGCTCTGAGGCAGAAAAACGGCTCACGTTACAACTCAATCCGACACGGTTCCAAGACTGAACGTAGACAACACAAAGGACGAGACAAAGATCAGACTCAACAAGACGAGGGTGACCGTGTGTGGTCCCTCGGTGCTGACTCGATTCATGACGTGACGGTGTTGACCGAACTTTTGACACGGATCCAACATAACGGCGTGACGCCATTGGATGGGTCTCGTGGTGAGACGACTCATAAGTAAAGACCCATAAGTATGTTTGCTTCGACTCGATAGACACGAGGCGGAATTGGAATGGTGGACTAAAGTTTTCGAAAATAGAAATTTTCAAAAAGATTCATTTGTCGCTTTAATGGACGGCTTTCGAAGATAGAGATCTCCGCGAGTCGGTTAGTTGAAAGGGTCGTCTTAAGTTTATTTGCAAAAGACGGTTTGAGTTTGAGTCGGCTCGGAAAACAGTGTGTTGCTTCCCAAGACGGTTTTGAAATTCAAAATTGTATGTTTTGAAAATCGAGTTTGAAACGTTTGAAGAGGTCTCGGGGACGGTGTATGGTCCTCAGGATCTCGAAAGTGTCTCGAGAAAAGGGTGTGTACTTTTCTCGGGTTTTGAAAGAGCCATTGTCGGCGCGAAACGGGTTAAAATCCGTGTCTAGACGCGGCGATTAACTGCGTAAAAAGGTGATTTGAAATGGTTGTAGAAAACCGGGTTTGAAAATCGTCATTACGACGGCCTAGAAAGGCGTGTTGAAATAGTTATAAAAACCGGGGTTGAAAATCGTCATTACGACGGCCTAGAAAGGCATGTTGAAATGGTTATAAAAACCCGGTTTGAAAATCGTCATTACGACGGCCTAGAAAGGCGTATTGAAATGTACATAAAAACCGGGTTTGAAAATCGTCATTACGACGGCCTAGAAAAGCGTGTTGAAATGGTTATAAAAACCGGGTTTGTAAATCGTCATTACGACGGCCTAGAAAGGCGTGTTGAAATGGTTATAAAAATCGGGTTTGAAAATCGTATTACGACGGCCTAGAAAGGCGTGTTGAAATGGTTATAAAAACCGGGTTTCAAAATCGTCATTACGACGGCCTAGAAAGGCGTGTTGAAATGGTAATAAAAACCGGGTTTGAAAATCGTCATTACGACGGCCTAGAAAGGCGTGTTGAAATGGTTATAAAAACCGGGTTTGAAAATCGTCATTACGACGGCCTAAAAAGGCGCACAACGGTCGGCGAAAGACCGAGGTTTGAAACGCCCATTATAACGGCGCAAAAGGTGATTTTTGAAAGTTTGAAAATGACACGGAAGGACTTATGATCAAGTAGCACATAAGCACTCACAGTTCAATATATTATGCATTATGCTGACACGGGTTTTGGCTTAAAAGGGTGGGTTACACACCAAGCAATCAAACCTCGATTTACGAGAGGGATACCAATCCAAACAAAATATGTTAGGAGGGTGCCCTACCCTCGTGCTCGAAAGTGATGAAAGCTCTTTGAGGAAACAGAAATGTGTAACGTCAATGGTATGCCTGACTCAATCGGGATTCGAAACGCGGGGATGAGAAAAAAACTCACGCCGACGAGACGAGTCAATTGGTCGGAAAGGGTTAGGTTGTGGGCCCGGACAAGGAACCCGACCATGACCGTAATATCAATTAATGCATTCCAACCAAGACCTCGTTCGAGTCTCACCATCTAGGGATCACAAAGACGTAAGTGTCCTAGTTATCCCCAGCGGAGTCGCCAATCTGTGGACATGGGCCACGTCTCGGTCTGTGGACTTGGGGGTCCGCCTACCGGTCCGTAGTCACGGGCCACCTGCACGCCACGCCAATCTGTGGACATGCATCGGTCTTTTGAAAGCCACGCTCGGCGGCGTAAAAAAGCTTTCGACCAGATCGTTTTAGATCGGTCGGTTTCGTCTCGGTAAGGGTCTCAAAACGATTAGAGATGTTCGGAGTCGCCACCAAGCATTTGTGGGATGCCTGGAACCCGTTCGAAATCCACTTTATACCTCGGTCAAATCGAAGCACAAAAAATGCGTTTGACATAGGTACTAAAGATAAGGAAATCGTCCCTCTTTAGCATCCTATCTCTAGAATGACTCTCGTACGCCCTGGATAAGGCCGTCCACTATCCAAAGTTTCTGAGTAAGAGGTGAAGGTACGTATTGGGAAGCCCTTTAATCAGACACCCAATCCCGCCCGCGTTAGAGGCCTCTACTGATCGATCTTGGTTGGTTGAATGCAAAAATTGATAAAACGGTTTAAATGCATGAATGCGCATCCAATAATTTAAACCTAACATGTGAGAACATTCTAAGTCGGTTGATTTAATCCAAGTATCAAGTATAAGATGTCGAGTTGGATTAATGATTGATTTGCATACAAGACGAAAGTTAAACATCCATTTACCGTATTAGGTTTAGGGTGCATAACGTGATCCATTTGTCTTAGTAAAGTGTTTTGGAAATACGATTTTGAAGAGTCATCTGATCCGTCCTATATCTGGGATAACCGGAGTCGGGATCGTCCTAGACTAATGCTGGAAGGGAACAGGCCCTGTACCAGACGGCTATATGAGGCGTGAGCCAGCCGGCGGTGTAAGGGGCCTCTTCCTGGTTTTGAAGATGAGAAATGGAGGGCCTGTTTAGGCGCGGGTTAGCCCACGGTTTATGTGCCGTGTTCTGACTTTTTAGAAAACGTTATAAAACGTGTTGAAAATGGGTATTTAAACCCGGTTTGATTTAAAGGGGTCGTTTAGACCGCATTTGTTGATTTGAAGAACTAGACTCGAATAATCATCATTGTTTTGATAATATTCGGTGTCGGGTTCGATTTGACAAACTTGACATGAATAGTTTTGGAAATAATTATGGACTTATTGTTTTAAGTCCATTTGAATGTAATTAGTCGATACTCATCATCGTACCCGGGTTAAAATCCGGCTTGGTATGTAGAACCAAGGATGACTTTGTGTTGGTGACTAATATATTTGTTTCGAAAATGTAAAGAAATGAAATAATAGGTTTTAAAACACCTTTTAAATGTCATTAACCAAATATTATCACCAAAACACGGATTTAACCGTCATGGTATGAGGAACCAAGGGTGAAAAATGTTTTATGGTTAAAACAAATGAAATAAAATAAAAAGGGTTCGAAAATATTTGGAATGGTAAAAACCGATTACAAATATGAAAATGGATTAAAGGGAAATGACGAGAACAAACAAGGTTGATCTCTGGCCTGGACACCCCATTTAGGCGCGGGCAAGTTGGCGACCTAAGGGGCTTCTGTCTCAGGCCAAAAATCAGTTTTGGCTCGTTTATTCCATGTTTTGGTTCATGTTATGCACGGTTTAGCATGTTATAGTCATGAAACAAATGAAAACATAATAAAAGACGATTTTTACACCCTTATAGTTACATGTTTGGTTATGGCGAGTGAGCGACATAAGTGTAACAACTCGTTTGATCGGAAAAAACTCGGTTTAAAACCGTTTTGGTAAGTAAAAAGAGTGTTTTAATGTTAGTGACGGTGTAGTGGTCGAAGTGGTCGGTCAAGTGATTTAATGCACGATGACGGTACCAAACAATGTGTAAGGCTTATATTTACGATCGGCAGGTCGTAAATACGCATCGGGTTGTGACTTAAGTAGTCGAGTCAAGAATTTTAAGGGAGAAAAGAGGGGGCGAACACTCGCGTAAGTCTCAAATGGGGGGCATTTGAGGGGTATTTATAGGGAAATGAGTGGTTGGTGAGTTTTGAGCGACGTGGCCACTTGGGCGGCTCAAAGAGGCGCGAGCCACGTCGCGGTTCTTCGAGTTGTGTTGTCACTTTCACAACAAGCGCAATCATGATTTCTTCTATCCTAGGTTTTGTAGTCACATGTTTGGTACTTGACCAACATCCTTAAGTACCTACGGAGGACTAAGGATTGGGTATTGACTTATGGAGGAGATACTAAGCTATGTGCAATCGGTTACGCAGATGCAAGCTTCCAAACAGATCGAGATGATTCGAAATCTCAGTCTTGATTCGTCTTTACTCTTAATGGTGCTGCGGTCAGCTGGAAGAGTTCCAAACAGGAAGTTGTAGCAGATTCTACTACTTAATCCGAGTACTATGCCGCTTCAGAAGCAGCAAAGGAAGCTATATGGATGCGTCAATTCTTACAAGGACTAACCATAGTTCCTAGTTCGAATGACCCAATCACTATCTATTGTGGCAATAGAGGTGCTATCTTCCAGGCTAAGGAGCCTAAGTCTAGCAACAAGTCTAGACATGTACATCAGAAGGCTCACCTGATCCGTCATTACGTGGAGCAAGAGGAGATAGTGATTGACAAGATTGCTTCGGATGACAACATCGCGGACCCTCTCACTAAACCATTGAAATATGATAAGCATAAAGGGCATGTTATTTCTATGGGAATTAAACGTGTTCCTGAGTTGTACTAGTTTCTTATGAATTCGATTCATTATTTTTTTCATATACTATTTATAACTTCATCGTATTATTTCATATTTTATTTTTCATGTGGATTGTACGACAACATTGAACGCCACAAAGTGAACTGAATTACATTATATTTGTTTTGGTCTGTAATCGCCTACATGAGCTGATAACTCTGGCTATTATTTTGTGAAGTTGATTGATGGTGGGTTCAACGAGCCATAAGTCAAACGGTTGGCTGATCGATCACAGATGCGAGTTATAACGATACCTCGTTGGAAAATTGTGACAACGTAATGGAGTCCTAAATGTTTAAAAACTTTCGGTGCCAGGTCGTGGATTGGACGTCCATTGTGTTCCTAGAGTCGATTCTTTTGACTATCGACTGTCTCTTGAGATTAAGGCAGTTTTTGGGTGACTTTGGTTTCTTTCTCATGGTCGACCGTAATAGGAGGCTAAGCAGATTTTTTCGTGGTCATTTCATACTATGCTTATATCTGCAGGATTCGAGTTGAAGAAAATATCCAAACTTTATCAGGTTTAGTTACTTCTCAGGGCCACTCGAGGAGTTGTAACTGAAATGCATGGCCATTCTCGAATGATGATTCGTTTATCAGTTAAGTTACTCTCTAGTCGGGAAAACCACTCTTGATATTGATCACTTGTAAAATACGACATTTGTGAATACGGATTTTGCAAATTGTTTTACATTGAGTGGGGGAAATTTTAGGATTATGAGAATCGGTTATCGCACATACACTTGCGAGGACAAGTGGGAGATTGTTGGAGCTTGTGTCCTCCACAGTTAGTGTGATAACATATATAAATCTCTTATAGGTTCACAAGGGTATACTTAGTATTTTATCAGTTGATTAACGTTTACTTAATAACGGTTGGCTTGCTAGAAGTTTGACGTTATTATCATACTGATGGCGGTAATCAACTGGTCCCTAAAAGTCACACTTAAAGGATGTGTTTGAGAGATGTGATTGTATGAAAATATAATTACATTGATGCCTTATATGACTAAAAGGTTAGCCCATGTATTTGACTAAATAGTTAGTCAATGTGATGATGAGACGATTATTTAATTCAATTAAATAATGTCTGCTGAGACGAATTAATTGTTAATTCGTAAATTGAATATAAACTGTTATATTTAATTAATGTATATAATGTTAGCTTAAACGAATTAAGATGTTAATTCGTAATTAAACGTAACCAGTTATATTTAATTAGCAAATTATAAATATGTTATATTTATAGTTAATGTATATATTATACGACATTGTCATAATAAATTATTGTCAGACCGATATTAATAAATCGACTACAAACTGTTGTGTGTGGACTTATTAATATATGTCGACATAATTGACAATTAAAATTATACACATTATATACAATTAGACAACAACCGAAAATAAGGAGATTTTCTCCTTATTTGGTTGTTGGGGTCACTCGGTCAAAGAGCAAAAAGAGGAAGAAAAATATCTTCCATTTATTCCTCCCTCTACACGGTTTTAAGAGGAGAAAGAGGATCATTTTGATTCATTGCTTTTTGACCTAATTTTCTCACATCACACAAAAACCTAAAAACACAAATTCAGGTTCATCTTTTCTAGTAAAAGAGAGGCATTTTTCAAAGCATTTTGGGTGCAACAATTAGAAGAATATCGATTTCGATATTGTTCTTAGGCCAAATTGTTAGGACCAAAGGTTAATTCTAAATCTCTATTCTTTTGTTTATGCAATTTGTTTATGACTAGTTATTTCATATATCATAATTCGTTATAATCCGAATTTTTCATGATGAAATATACCAATATTTCCTACAAAATATAGAAAAAGAGCAAAATAGGTCATTCCTAAAGGGTTCATAAAACAAGCTCTAGGATTCACAAACACAAGGGACTGAGATTCACAAGTTCACTTTTTGGTTCAGATATATAGTTCAATTTTAATGTTATCCGGGTTGTATGTATTAGTTATTAAGTGTTGATAATCATCAGGCGTTGCTGCTTGTTATTTTAATTTAGCTTCGTAAACTTGTTATTTTTATTTAGTTTGTTATCTATCTAAAATAATGTGTTAATCGAACACTTGAGTAAAAAAATATGGCCTCTAAAGTTACCACTACCTTATAAAGTATAAACTGATACCGTTTAAGAAATTGTCGGGGAGAGAGATGAAAGGCAATAATACTAAACCCCACTGATCTTGTAACATGACAATGGAATTTAAAACATTTTTATTACCTATTATTTAAAACCAGTCATTACTCGCTCAACAATAGAGACAGTGTTACCAGGTCCACAAAAGAAGCTGTAAAATTCACAAAACAAGGCCTAAGATTCACTAAATAAGGTCTCAGATTCACAAATAAATAAAAAGTTTTTTGGTTCAGATTATTAGTTCACTTTTAATAATGATTTTTGGTTCAGATTATTAGTTCACTTTTAATCTTAGGTCAAGTTATATGTATCAAGATATTTCCATTATATTAGGCCAGGTTGTATGTATCAAGAACTATTAATATCTAGGACATTGAATAATCAGCAAGCATTCAATTAAGTGTTAATTATTACTGGGTAATGTGAACCGGCAATGTTGACAGTTGTGCCAAATTCCAGGCCTATAAATTTCTAGTTTCTGAAACATAGTATATCATAATAACCTCTCTTCTATCTTCTGTAGAACGTTTCAAAAATCCCTATTGCACACAATATCTCATTTACTTATATTCCCCTATACTTGTGTTTTGACGAATGTTTCAGGTATATGGCTCAAGGGCGGTATGTTTTTCGTGACCTCTCTAAATTGGCAGATTGTTTAACTAGACAAGGTTATTGTATAGAGTCTTTGGTGCTTGTTATGTGAAGGAAGACCTCTCATTTTATGGGAGTAGTACTAAGTCAATTTGGCTCAGATGACGTTAGCTGCAAACAGGCTATTAAGTTGCAGGAGAAGTTCGAGCAATTTGGGCGTACTAGATCTGAATGGCTGGTTACCTATTCCTGAGTTCAGGGGCCCTTTCTGTGGGTTGCATCCAGGCTTGATTCAAATTATTTTAACTATACTCCAGTATATAGAAGAGTCCCATATGCGTCTAGACACGTAGGAAGATCACTCGCTGATGCAGATGAATGTTACACCTATAGCTATATCAATATTGCTCTATGTGCATTGCCTCGAACAAATAGGTGCTTGATTAACTGAACAAATTGTGTTATCAGATATCATATCTTGGTTTTAGAATGTTTTTTGGCGAGTTTGTTCTTAAGTGTCAATAATCACCAGGCGTTGCTGCTCGTTATTTTAATTTATTTTCATAAATTTGTTATTTTAATTTAGTTTGTTCTCTATCTAAAATAATCATGTCACTTATGACCAAAAGTTCAGAATATTAGCGGCTAAGTTCACAAATCAAGCTCTAAGATTAACATAATAGTGTATGACATTCACAGAATAAGACTTGAGATTAACAGAATAAGTAATAGAGCTAAAAAGATGATTTTAACCACTTACGACCATCAAGTTACATAAAATTAGCTTCTAGGATTCACAAAACAAACTTTAGGATCCACAAAATCACCTTCAAGATTCAAAAATTAAAACAACAGTACAAAACAACTTTTTAATATGAGATTATACAATACCTGTTTCAACACGACTATTATCGTCTTACATTGTAATATCTACAATCTCCATAGCAATTTTTGATCTAAAGCGAGCTGCAAAATTGTCAAAAAGTTGTATGAAATAGTTAGGTAAAGCAAAATCACGCAATCTTGATCAAATTCGAACGTTATATTTACGAAATCGCTCAACTTGATCAAATTCGGACTTTATATAATCAATATATTCAATTTTCATCAAAATTATTAGATTACCTTATGAAATTAATCGAATAAAAATCTTCTGAAATTGATCAAATCGCTGCAATTGATTGTTGATAGGCAAATCGCTGCAATTGGAAATCTACGAACAATCACTCTAATTGATTAGGTTATAGAGATTGATTTGGGAAAGATGGCTGCAAGCAGCTGAAGAACTGTAGCTTGATGATGAATAAAGTATTTGAGTATCTTGTTTTGTATATTGTGGCCGTGTGTTTGTATAAAGTCAGTGGGTCAATTTTTGAGCCCAACTTTGAAGCGCGCAACATTCAGTCCGCCCTAATAATGAATGAATTTGGTGACGGCCTCCTCGCCATAATTAACGGCCTCATCGGATCCGGGCCATATATATATATATATCTAGAGAGAGAGAGAGAGAGAGGAGCAAGATCTTGAGGCAGTATAACTATGTGTAATTAACAAGGCAAAATAATACTCACTGCCATTTTCATTCTAAAGTCACCTTCATTCACTGAAAACATTTAACTTAGCTGACTCGAGTGGAGTGTGGGGATACTAGCTCCTGCTCATAATTGGGGTAACGAGGTTAGGTGTACACAGTAAGATAAAAGAAAGTTCGCTTTCGACCAGCTTATGACAAAAAAACGACGATTATCAACCACTTCATGGAAAAGAAAATTTGAGACTTTTACAAGTCATTTTAATCTCTTTCGTTTAATTCCCCAGGCAAAAAACAAAAACGCATATATATGTTTAGCTCTATCAAAAATAAATGGACACTAAAAGAACTTTATGTCAGATAAAAGAAATTCTAGCCTACACATTTGATGTTTACCAAAGACAAGAAATTCTAACCTACGTGTATGAACATCTGAAGCTATCGACTTGTAGAGTGCCCTTAAAGAGAAAATTGGGACGAAATGAAAGTAGTTACGCAATATGCTATCAATTCCACAGTAACCGGTCATTTTGCATAATTCAATCATGGAGGAGAAGTAAGAATCAAGAATTGCGTGAATAATTGATGAGATGACTTATTTGTTAGATAATCAACAGTAAATAACCAGTCATTTTGCATTCTTCAATGCTATCAATTTCACAGTAACCAGTCAATTTGCAACTATTCAAGAATCGAGAAGTAGTTTGACATATTTTAGGTTTAGTGGTGTGATATTGTATAGTATAACCCGTGATATTGTTTAGTACAACCAGTGATATTGTTTATTGTAAGGTGTGATACTGTTTTGTATAACTCGTGATACTCTTTTACTGGACTCACAGACTCAGATACAATATCATAGGTTATACTAAACAATATCACAGCTTTTTTTTACAAAAAAAAAAAAAAAAAAAAAATTGTAAAAAAACGTGATATTTTTGTGTAGAGCGTGTGATACATAAGTGGACTCACGGGACTCAAAAAGATAGGGTGGACTCATGTGATCCTAATTCTAAATATATATATATATAGTCAAGTTCTTATAAGTCCACCTATATATTTGAGTCCCTAAGTCCTCATTATATCCCTTAGATATCCCACTAAGGATGGTTGAGATTGAAAGCAAAAAAGCATACATAACACTAATGAGTTTCCTATACACTAATTAATCCCACTTTCTCTCTCTAGCTTTAATTACACATTCATTAATTCATGATCATACACTTAACAAAAAAAAGTCTTCTTATGTTTCAAACTTTATACAAATTTTACGAGTGTAATTCTAACAGGAAAAAGTGTAACTTTAACAAAAAAAAAAAACGGTTTTGACGTAATTTTATTTTTTTTTTTCTAATTTTGAGACGAGTTTATGACATTTAAGTATTTTTAGAGTGTAACTTTAACAGAAAAAAGTGTAATTTTAAACTACGAAGCGGTTTTGACGTATATTAACGTGGCAAAGTTCATACAAACCAACATCATCTATCGATATGGTTGCCCACATGACATCATCAGTGACAATGGATCAAATTTCCAAGCTGAGACTGAACAATTGCTAGCCAAGTACAAAATCAAGTATCACCACTCCTCGCCATATAGACCACAAACCAATGGCGCGGTAGAGGCAGCAAACAAAAACGTTGTCACAATTCTCAAGAAAATGATTGACAACTATAGAGATTGGCCGAGCAAGATACCCTTTACTTTATGGGGATACCGTACATCCGTTAGGACGCCCACTGGGGCTACTCCTTTCTATTTGACCTACGACATGGAGGTCGTACAACCAGTTGAGCTAGAAATACCATCCTTGCGTATTTTACTCGAAAGTCAAATACCCGAAGCCGATTGGAAGATGGATAGATATGAAGAACTCATCCTCCTGGATGAACGAAGGTTACGTGCATTGTATAATGTGCAGACATATCAGGCGCGTATCAAACGAGCCTTCAACAAAAGGGTTAAGCCAAGGAACATTAGAGAAGGAGATTTGGTCCTCAAATCCATTAGGGCTCTTTTACCTGTCGATCCACGGGGAAAATTCAAACCCAATTGGGCCGGGCCATTCCTAGTCAAGTCCATACTTCCAGGGGGTGCGGTTAGGATCACAGACCTAGACGGGAACGAATTTACCAACCCAACAAACCTTGACCAATTAAAATATTATTATGCCTAGAATAGGAGCAAAAACGCGCCTCGCGTAACCTCATGTGTCGCTCTTGTGGCATGAAATAAACGGCCCCTGGCCAAGCTGAATCAAGCTAATGTCATCTTCCTCTTGCATTTTGACAATTCGTCATTCTCATATCATCAAATAAACTAAATTGCATTTTCGGAGTAAGTAAAGCACATGCTTATTTTCTAAAGTTCATTACAAGCTCTTGCTTAGAACAATTATTCTTTTACATTTACTCGAACTACGCGCAAGGGTTTGATTTCATTTTTTTAATGAATACGTAGGCAATCCTTCACGGGATACAACCCACTTAATCGCTTTAAATGTAAATAGAAGGACATTTGCAAATGCATTTGAAATTCGACAAGAATAATGAAAAGAAAACCACAACGGTTTCATAACCAATCAACCTCTTTTATTTCATTCATAATAATATGTTACATAATAAAATCATAATAAAAATAAATAGGCTAGGATTCTAAAAACCCCACCTTCTTATTACAATAATAATAATGATAAATAATAATAAAAGACATCGGCTACTCCTCCATTTTCCCTTTGCCTTTGTCATTTTTATCATACTTCTTGTCACGACCTCGAGTCGGACGCTCTTGCGCCACTTCCGACCTAATCACCAATGGTCTATCTCGCGGTCTCGCTTTGCCATTCTTGCCAACCACCATCTCGACGACAGGAGAAGTCTTCGGTTTCTTCGAAGGATGAACAACTCGAAACCCGGCTTCTTCCTCTCCCTCGGTCAGATGCTTCTCCTTCTCCTTTTCCACCTTGCGAACCTTGTAGTCAACAGGTTCTCGCTTCCTCAGTCTCTCGCGTTCCTCCGGAGTAGCAACTTTCCTCCACCGCATATAGGAATCTGACACCCATAGAGCACTGGCAGAAGAATTCAAGAACCAAATGTTCCTCTGAGCCCATTTGATCGCCCATTCTCTTCGACTCTCCGTAGTAAGCGCCACGGCAGTCTGCGGGACAGTGTCAAGCTTCGGGATCATCTGCTTCAATCCAACCTGCCTCATCAACCTCTCCGGGAAGATGCATATCATGAACTCCAAACCGGGAATGCGAATAGCTCGGGTAGGATCCAGGGAAGATACTCCAGTGACAGATTTGAGGTGCCACCATGGTACGATCCATCTAATTAAAGGGACATCTTCACTTTTTAACTTGTTTTCCCAGTAGTTGCACACTCGAGTGAAGTCCACCATGTAAAGCCTGGTCCTCATTGCAATCGAACGAGCATGGTAAGAAGGAACATTAGCTGGGGGCTCGATCAATCAAAGACGGTCCATAAGCCAAACCTACCAAAAGCGGGTATTAGAAAAAAAAAACGAAAAAAAAAACGAAAAAAAAAATGAAAAAAAACGAAAAAAAAAAGAAAAAAGAAAAAGAAAAAGAAAAAGAAAGAAAAGTATTCTTTTACCTGCAAAATAATGGGACTTCCCAAATAAGGTAGGTCGCGATTGGCTTTCTTGTTATCCAAACCCAATAGGATCTCTCCTAAACACAGACAAGTTGGGCTCCTGCACAGCTCCATTTGCTCAATCAGGCTCAAAAAACAAGGGTCGCCCCTCATGTACTCATCAACATGCCCTTGAAGGACATATACATGTAACAGGCAGAATCATCCATGAACTGTTCAAAATCTGAGGTTTATTTTAATGGGATGACAGCTGAACTAAAGGATGATATTAGGCAAGTGACTGGTTTTACAGAGGGACAGATGCCTTTCAGGTATCTGGGTGTACCAATTCAACCTACCAAGCTCACTAAGAAGGAATGTAATATTATTGCAGAGAAGATGGTTAATAGAATAAGAAGTTTGGGTGCTAAGAAACTATCCTACGCTGGAAGGCTCACTTTGATCAACTCTGTCCTTAATACTCTATACTCCTATTGGGCTAATATTTTTATTCTTCCTAAAAGTATCATCAGAAGAATATAAGCAATATGCAGAAATTACCTTTGGGATGGGAATACTGAGTATCATAAGGTACCTCTGGTAGGATGGGACACAATCACCTTGCCAAAAAATGAAGGTGGACTTGGCATCAAGAAAGCTGAACTGTGGAACATTGCTGTTGTTGCTAAGCTGGTGGACTGGATTTACAGTAAGGCTGACAGGTTGTGGATACGTTGGATCAATCAGATATACATAAAGCAAAGTGAATGGCATTCTTACAGTCCCCCTGCAGATGATCTTTGCTTGGACATGGAAGAGCATCTGCAAGATTAAGGAACGATGAAGAGTGCCTATCTTGATGGACATTGGCAACCTTTGATGTGAAGGGATATCTTTGTTAGAAATGGTTATAATTGGTTGAGAGTGCATCAAAACAAACCTTGGTGGTATGACACAATCTGGAGTAACTGGAATGTCCCTAAACATTCTTTTATCTCTTGGATCACCATGCACAATGGGATGAATACTAGGGAAAAATTACACAGGTTTGGTTCTTTTGCAGATGGATACATCTTTGTATTTGTGAGAATGCAAAGGAAACTATATCACACCTCTTCTTTGAATGTGAATACAGTTCAACTGTGGTATCTCTCATTCAAGATTGGTGTGGGGCTCGCATTTCGATGTCTAGTACCATGGCTGGAGGCTATGGCAATCTTGGTGGCAAATGTTACAACGGGTATATGCTCTTGGTCTCTCTGCCTGTATTTATCATGTCTGGGAGCAGCGGAACTCAGCTAGGATTAATGGCTGTATTCTTGCTCCATCTGTGGTGGTTCAGAGAATTAAAGAAGTTATAAGGCAAAGAATTAAGTTCAAATGTTCAGCCAATTTGAATAGACGGGATGAAGTTTGGTTAGAAAAGTTGGGAATTAGATTGTAAGTTTGAGCCTCATGGGGTTCGAACTAGGATACATATAAGGCTCTTTGCTTTGTATGTTATAAGGCCTTGTAATTGGTTCATTTTTTCATATATATATATATACACATCTTACATTTTACCAAAAAAAAACAGGCAGAATCCGAATGCCCTTCGCCTTGCAACATAAGAAACAGTAGGATCAGCCTTATTGATGAAGCGATCGATGAAATCCAACATTCGCACTCCTTTAGAAGTCACAAGACGGTCAACATCCTCTGGCCAATCCAAGCAAGTCTCTAAACTTATTCTTATACCCTTGAGAAGTGGAGGGAATAGCAGGCAAATGTTCGGGATCCCAACCACCAATCGCAGCAATCTCCTCGGGAAATGGGCAAATGTCTCCTCCACGGAAGGCAAATACGTGATAATTCGGGTCCCAGTAGTCAAGACAAGCATCAAGAAACGGTTTGACTACCTTGATCAATTTCAAGCTCAAAAGTGCTCCCAAATTCTAAGCACCCATGTCATACTTCTCCACACTAGAGAACTCATTTGTCCATTCCTTTAGACGAATTTCAAGAGTATTCATGATATAGGCTTATTTTGGGAGTTTTGTGTAATAAGACGGAGAAAGACGGAAGAATCATGTGAACAAAACCTCCTTCGACGTCTTTATTTATACAAAAAGCTGTTTCCTAAAATCCGTCAGAACGGATGCACTGGGGAACAGGCGCAGCAGGTGCTGCGCCTCTTCTAAGGGACGCAGCTCTTGCTGCGCCTCTTCCTCAGCTGTTTTTCAGTGATTTTCCGCGTTGGATCTTTCCTAAATTCCTCAACGAATAATTTACTATTCATACGGGTTATTATTTTGGTAAACGCGTCAAGTTACCATATTTCGTGTTTCCTAATTTCGCGGGCACGCATCTCGAGACGATGTCGACATTTTCGTCATTTTAGCATACTTGAACATTCCTTTTAATTTTCTTTTTGGGGAATCATTTCACCAATTTAATTTCATTGTTTCTTTTTTTACATTTTGGTATTTAATTTAATTATATCATTTTTTCGAACTTTACCTCTTTTCCTTTTGGGGAATCATTTCACTCTCCAGTCCAAATTTACATGTTTTTATTTTTTCTTTTTTTAAGGGGTAACCCTCCCTACCGTCCGGTCATTTCCGACCTACCGTCCGGTCATTTCCGACCAAATTTTTGCATTTTTGCCATTTCCGACCAATTTTTTTTGCATTT
Source organism: Silene latifolia (assembly GCF_048544455.1). Taxonomy (NCBI): domain Eukaryota; kingdom Viridiplantae; phylum Streptophyta; class Magnoliopsida; order Caryophyllales; family Caryophyllaceae; genus Silene; species Silene latifolia. The sequence continues at coordinate 95,619,550 of NC_133528.1, forward strand.
CTGGTCATACTTTTTTGCATTTTCGAGTCATTGTTTTGCGCTAATTTAGGCCATATGTACAAATATATGTTCTATGTGATTTCTGTGTAAATTTTGGCAGCATGACGGCGTAAACTGTCATCTACCAAACCTGTTCAAAGCTAACCTGCAGGAACAAACAAGGCAACCCAGCAGCAAAGGCAGCAGGCCATCATATATACAACCAAAAAAGGGATATGTACACCAAACTGGGGGCTCGAGCCCCAAAACAAAATCCAAATGTCCGAAAATGTACAAATGTACAAAAATACAGCCAAAAACAAGAAACAACACGGAAGCTACTGCTCGTCGCCGTCTAGCTCAGCAACTCTCGCCTCGAGAGCAGCAACCTCGGCGTCGCGAACCTCGAGCTCCCTCAACAGGCGAGCCGTCTCCTCTCGAGACTGAGCAAGCTCTCGCTTTAGCTCGCGCTCCCTCTGCAAAATGACAAAAACTGGCTCATATCAATCATTTCAAGCATAAAGGAAGATTAGAAAACTCAAAAATAAGGTAAACGGAAGGTTCATACCTGACGTCCTCGGCCACCAGCGAGTGCCTCGACGGCGGTAGCCCGCAGCTGGTTGGCTACCCTCCACAAAGCCACGAACCGGGATGGCTCTACCTGCATTTCAAAAGAAAAATGTTTAGCAATTGAGCAAACTTGAGCAAATGTGTTCTTACACGAAAACCATATAGACTAGAAGACTTACCCTCCGGATCAGATGCTGCCAATCGTCTAGACCAGCATCTCTCACCGCCACGTCAAAGTCACGTAGCTCGGAGATCGTCGTCATCCCCGTCGTATCGGTGTACTCAAGAGTGTCGGGGTACTCTGGGGGCTCGATTCCCGCCGCCTCGACCTCCTACAAAGTCAGATGATTTCTGTTAACCGATGATCTTTCATCGTATACTCAAACGATCAAAAATTGAAAGAGGGCAAAACACTTACCACAACCGGCCAGTACCCCAACCTCCCGTAGTGGAACGCCGAGTAGTCCTCACCAGGAAGGAGGAGGGCGTCGCCACCGACGCCAGCTAGGTCAGCCTCCCTCTCAGCCTCAGATGGCTCCCTAAACAACGTTCGAGGAGGATCGATGGGAACCGTCAAGACATCCCGAGAGCACTGCCGAGCCAAGCGCTCACCCAAGTACCACACAGGACCCATCGACGTCCTCAGCAGCAACCGGCTCGAGCTCCTAGGTCGAAGGACCTCGGCCATGAAAGAAGGAGCACCAGCGTACTCCTCCCAAGGCCTAGGCACCCACTAGAAAAGCAAACGAAGGGTCATTCTTATGATCAGTTCTAAAAGAAAGAGAAAGTAAGACAGACAAATGTAAGGTAAAATACTGACGTCGTCCAGCTGAAGAGCGTTCACCTCCCACCGACAGAAGTCGTGGAAGGAACGCCGACTCCTCGTGCGGCATATCACCCAATCCCTCAAAACGGGATAGGCCTTCTCCACCGGCTCCGTCCTCTTGGGCGCGAGGCCCGGAAAGTAGGAGTACACCCACGCCTGTAAATCAAGATAATCAGCAACGATCTTTCGTGATTCGATAAGAACAAGAAATGATCTTTCATGAGAAGTAGTAAAGGTTCATACCTCTAACAGCAGTCCAGGGCCGACAGCAGCAGGAGAAGTTCCCTTCTCCATCAACTCCGGATGAACCATGGCCCTCATGAAGCGGATGAGGACCGCAAAACCAGCAGTGACCCAGTCCCAATGGCCTAGGGAGCTCAGGTCAGAAATAAAGGGAAGAAGCTTCGTCGAAAGCCTCTCTTCCTTGTCTCCGAGGTAAATCGAAGACAAGAACCACCAGAGCCATAAGCGGACTCTCTGCTCCGCAGTGCAGGGAGGAGGAGCCGTCTCCCTCCCCTCGATCACCACCAACGCCGGGGTCTTCCCCGCGAAGTAGTCCCACATGTAAGAACTAGGCACCAAGCCAGGTACCGCAGCCGCCTTCGGCACCAAGTTCCAGCCGATCAGCCTCCTGGCCTCCGCCGAGTCAACCCTCATGGCCGTTTCTGGCCACTCCACCACCTCAGTCCCACACGACAGACCAGAAATCATGCCGTAGTCCTCCAAAGTGACCCCCACCTCACCAAAAGGCATGTGAAACGTGGAGGTCGTGTCCCAAAACCGGTCCAAGAATGCTCGGACGAGACTGAGGTTAGCCGAAGCTTCCTCCTTGCAATATCCCTCCAAGCCTGCACCAAGGCATCGAAATCTCCCCGCTCGATCATGGCCCGCTCCTCAGCCGACAGCCTCTCGTAGCACCCCATCGCCGTCGTGTAGCCCGAGAATGACCTGATGTTCCCGGCCTCCTATGTTGATTTAAAACAAAAGCTATCTTTAGTTCAAATGAAGAAGAAAAGGAGTGACAAACAGAAATCAAAGAAGATGAATGAAGAGTTATGAATCCTGTTTACCAAGCTCTTCACCGTCCTGTAGGACAGATGACCCTCCGCAGCCCAGAGCAGGTGCCTAGTTTCCCAGGTCTCAGCCCACGCAGGTGCTCCCCTCAGTTGGCGACCACCTCGTCCAACATTGGCCCATCTCGGGGCCTCCTCCTCCTCAGCAGCCTCCGCCTCTAGGACCTCGTCCTCAGCAGCCATCACCGCAGCGGTGAATGCCTCCTCCAACGCCTCTTCAAGCACCTGAGAAGGGTCAACAGCAGTGTCCACGTCCATGGGAGCCCTCCCAGACGTAGAAGCCTCATCACCTGTAAGATTAAAGTAAATTTAGGCCGCGTCAAGTGACGACAAGCCTTGATTAGGGGATTTTCGAGTTTTCGGAGCTCCGAAATCGCTCTTTTCTTGCCATCTTTGGCAATTTTCCCACCAACCCGTCCGCTCATGTGGTAATTTGGGTCAAGTCAAGCCTAAGTTGAAGCCTAGTCATAGGTTCGAGTCGGAATTTCGACAGCATTTCGTTATAACGACGATTATGCCCTAAGAAAAGTGTCCTGAAAAAGCCATCACAAATCAAAATTCCGAGATGGTAGAATGTTTAACCATCATACAAGGATTCCAAATATCAAGTGTCGTCACAAATGGGCAATCCTAAGGCTATTTTCGAAGCAAGTTACGGTTTAGCTGTGAAACCGTCTCAATTTCACTCAAATGCTCAAAACACAACAAAAATTCGAAACAAATACATGGTTATGATCCTTATACTACCAATTGGCCATTTACAAAGTCAATTTCACAAGGAAAAATCATTTGGAGGAAAAGCCCCAAATTTTCGACTAATTAGGGTCGAAAACCCTAAATTTGTCGATCCTATTTGAGCAAATACAGAAGATAAATGCAAGATTGATATACATACCTCGATTAGTCATGGCAAATGCAAGCTTTTGGATCAAATTTTGACGGAAATGGTTGGAATTTGAGAGAGTAATTGAGATTTTATGTTTCGAAATAATGAAATGAAACCCCTGTTTCATCGGGTTTTTACGCAGAAAAGACACGCCCAGGAATGGACGCAGCAGGTGCTGCGACTCTTCCAAGGGACGTAGCTCTTGCTGTGCCTTTTCCTCAGCTTCCCTTCATACGAGTTTTCAAAAATTCGTTATGAGTTCGTTATTTTTTGGGCCCATCTTTGGTGCGCCTCTTCCTTGATGTTGCATCACGTATTTGGTCCGTTTGACGTATGTTCTTCACCCGGATCCACATCTTCCAAGCCAATAGCAAATTATCGCCTTATTTCTTATCCAAGACGTAGCTTGTGACAACGAGCATCCCTCTTTGAGAGGTTTTTCGACACGCCTTTATTTTGTTCCCTCAGCGAGAGTACACTGATAGACTTTCCCTCTCGAGACATGGAGATCAGTTCCCGATTATGTTCCCTCAGCGAGAGTACATGGATAGACTTTTCCTCTCAAGACATGGAGATCAGTTCCCGATTATGTTCCCCCAGCGAGAGTTCACGACCGACAGTCACTTCTCTCTCGAGACATGGAGATCAACATCGACCCCAAATACTTCCGAAGTTTGTTTGAAGCTGAACACAAGCAGATTTCTCCCAGCAGTTCCAAACTGTATCCTGCTGTCTTCTCCCAATATCGCGTTTTGTTTTCCCTGGAGTTTCAAGGAATTTCAGGTATGGTCTCTTCTTATGGCTGGCGAGCCTCCTTACGTAGTCTAATGGACTTTAAACGACCCTCCCCGATAGTCGACAGACTCTAAAATGTTCCCGACGACAGGTCCTTGGTTCAGACCCCTTAAGCTGCCTCGCGTCGCCATAGTCGTCGGGTTGTAATCTTCGATTGACCTGATGGCTATACTTTGACTTTCGCCTGGTCCAAGCCTCAGTCAAAGTGGGGGCTCTGTAGATACCTCATTTCTACACCTCCCGCAAACCACTCGGTGATGATTGGGCCGCATGTTTGGTACGTGGAACGATTTGTGACAGTTCGTAAGTTTATCGTTAAGTGATCGCTCAAACGATTATGTCTACCTCTTAAATGTCATCTACGTGCCGATACGGTCGTTTTGGCAGTAATTAGAGTACATTTGGAGTCCGGTCTTAAAACCGTCTTCATTTTCTGAAAACCATTGAAATGTCGAGTCGGAATGTTCTGGAATGTTCCGGATATTTCTATTCCATACTTTATAAATCTTTTATAAATATTTTAATCTTTGGTATACAATTTCCCGTAATATTCACACAAAATATTAAGCAAAACCAAATTATTCCGTTATTCCATAAACTAAACACGGAAATCTTTCTTCCGCAGGAGGAAACCACTTGGGAATAGACGCAGCAGGTGCTGCGCCTCTTCCAAGAGACGCAGTGCCTGCTGCGCCTCTTCCCAAGTCCTTGTCTGCGTATTTTTCATATCTTTTCATATCTTTTCGAGATTCACTTCCAAAGTTTCTCCGAAAACCCTACTTCCTCCTCGTGATTAGTATAAATATAGACCTTCGGTCTCACATATTTCTCACGCGAGTGTCCGCCCTTCTCTTATCCCTTTGCATTCTAGACCACGTTCTTACTTTTTGGCGTCTACGTGCTTGAACATTCGACCACGTAAGCTCGAATCTTTCTGAGTACCAGCCTCGTTTTGCATGACCGACCAATTTGACAAACTCCACCATAACCAACTTTAATCAATCTTAATCGTTTTCCTCTTACGAGGGCACTTTCGTTACATTCGATTCGAGCATCACTAATCATAAACTTAGTTCATCTCGTTTCGTCAAACATGTAAGTCTGAGGGTGTAAATCTCTCTTTTATTTATTGTTATTTATCTTTTGTAATCATATTGTAAGATTTATGTCGAAAATACAAATAACCGATTTCTAAAACCCTTTGTTTAAAACCCTTTTTTATGGATTATCAGAGGACAACCGTCGAGAAAGGACGCAGAAATTGCTGCGCCTCTTCGAAGGGACGCAGTACCTGCTGCGCCTCTTCGTGAGGCTGCCGCAGTTCCTGCTTCCTTTCTTCTTCCTTCGTCTTTTGTTAATTTGTTTCTTTTTCTTTTGTCTTCAATTGTTCGTCGTTTCTTTGACATAATAACTCAAGCATGATAATTTAGCATATTGTTCATCATAATTAACATATAATTCATCTCATTAATTCCCGACTTAAATCCCAAGTAATTAATATTTGCGGGTTTTCGTCATTAAAGTCAAACCGGGTTGTAGAAATTCGATTCATTCATATTGGGTTTCTGGAATTCGATCTTTGATATATTCTCACATATTCATCATTAGTCTGTCATTAACTCATCGTATTTAACCTAATTAATTTGTTTAGTTATTAATTTGTTAATTAATTCTCTTTAATCTTGTAATAATTCGTCCTAATTAGTTTTTATACATGTTTATCGTTTTCATGACCGTTAATCACATGTAAATAATCTGATAATCACTTCCATCTGAGTAAATAACATTAGTCAAGCATTAAAATCCCCAACGAACATTAACGACTTGCAATTCCGGCTTCACAGCCAGAACTGAGCCAAGGAAGAGACGCAGCGACTGCTGCGCCTCTTCCAAAGGGCGTAGCTCTGCTGCGCCTGTTCCTGGTTGACTTCTGTCTCTGAACTCCCGTTTTGCCTTGACCTAGTTTAAATTACGTGATTAATTAACTATTTTTTTTTTAGGTGAAATGTGAGTATATTAATATATCAAAAAACAGTCATACATACAAGGACAATGTTCGAATCTCAGCTAAGACATTCTAACATATAAATCCTATGCTTGCCTGCCAATCAATGGCACCATTGCTTCCTAGATTAGCCATTTTGCTACGAACTCTCCTCTGAATAAGCTGCTTCAGTTGCTGTGCTACAATGTCAGGTCTCTGAACACACAACTGATGTCTCGTACTGTTTCTCTGAAACCAAATGGTATACCAAAATGCTACTTGAACACACGCAGAGGCCTTCCATTGCGATCTGTTCTGTTTGCGACTAGTAATGCATTGGGATCAGGCATTGGCTTACCTATCCATTCTGCAATTCTATCCTTAACCTTACTAGTGAACCTGCACTCTGAGAAGAGATGATCACTAGTCTCAGGCTGTTCCCCACATAAAATGCATTCATCATCAGGGCACAAACCAATAGCATGTAGCTTGGTTCGCAAATTTAGTCCATCTTGCATAATCATCCAAGCAACTATAGAATGTTTTGGGATGTTCCAATTATTCCAAACAAGAGTAGACCAGGCAGTTTTGGGATGCTGACCCATCAACCATTCATATCCATTACTGATAGAGTATCCTTTGGTCGAAGAGACCCAAAGATTATCATGAAAGCCACTTTTAATCCTTTCCTTCACCTTGCAGATGCTCTTCCAGGTCCAGGGGGTGTCATTTCCAGGAGTATAATCATGCCATTCAGCTCCCTTTAAGTACACATTAGCCACCCATTTGTTCCAAAGCCTATCAGGCTTTATATATAACCAGTTCACCAATTTCCCCATCGATGCAACATTCCATGACTCGCTTTTTTAATTCCTAGACCTCCTTCTTCCTTTGGCAATGTTACTCTATCCCAGCCAACCAAAGGAACCCTGTGGTACTCAGATGAGCTACTCCATAAAAAATTCCTGCAGATAGCCTCTACTCTTTTGATCACACTCTTTGGGATAATGAACATGGCATGATTAATTAACTATTAATCGTATTATCACCCTAATTTCTTTTCGTTAATTTGTTTATTCTTTCTTTTCCAAATTATCCGTTTTAGATGTATTTTCGACATAAATCATTAAACCCGATGTAATTATTGTAATTTTCATTATTATAATTTTCCTTTATTGTATTTATCATTGTACCTTTTTATCACTTGTATGCTTTCGCATGTAATTGAACTTAAATCCCGATTCGACCCCAATTGTATGCTAAAACTACATGTTTCACCGACTTAGTATTAATCTTCACATGGTAGGATTAATTCTATGGATGTTGCATTGCATGCATATAATCTACAATATATCAAGTATAGACGATTTTCCCTAATAATTAGTAGAGGCCGCTATCGAGGCGGCCGGGATTAGGTGTTCGATCAAAAGAGCTTCCTAATACGTACCCTCACCCCTTACTCCAGATCTCTGTGAACATCCGTGTTCATTGGCATCCACGAGAGTCATTCTCGACATAAAATGCTAAGGGTAACGAGTTCTTGGTGTTCATGTCACTACTTTGTGTCTTGACATGGCACGAGGTATTCGAACGGTTTCCAATTTTCCACAATAAATTGGTGGCGACTCCACAAATGCAAACGCTTGTTTCCCAAGTGCCCCCGTGGTCCGCGTCCACACGCACTATTGTTGAGGACACATTTTCCAACAATCTCCCACTTGTCCGAGATAAGTGTGCGTCACCTATTCTCTTGTCCTATTACAGTCTCCCACTCAATGCAAGGTGTCTTGCAGGTCGTACTTACACTTGATCATATCTTGAGTGGTTTCCTCGATCTGGAGAGTAACTGTCTGACCAGAATTATCTACTATAAATACCTTCCGAGCGTGGCCACGCATTTCCAGTTAACTACTCCTCGAGTGGCCTTGAGATTTCAAACAACCCTGACAAGGGGTGGATAATTCCTATTACACTATTCCCTTTGTTCAGCCACAATTCATCATAACCCAAAATATACCCAGTTTGACCTCATTTATGAAGTCGTAGAGTGTAAATCAAAGCTAATCAGAAGTTTGCGCTAACTTGGGCGAATAGTCTCTAGTCAAAAGAATTGACTCATAAGAATACTGTAGTAGCTCTTGCCATGACCAGGCTTTATGAATTACCAGAACTCTATAAGCGATCACTGCCCGACAGAGTGTCCCATACAGTCTGTCTATGTGATCGACTAGTCATCCCATATGATTCTATGGCACTTGAACTTGCCATCAATCGCATCACACTCTAGTCACTTCGAGACATCACCTCATATAAGTAACTAGGGGCGAATACCATGTCAATCCAATTCACTTTAATAGGGTTCAATTTGTCTCTACAACCCATTTGGATTCAACAAGGTAACGGGTGAGTTTAATAAAACTCTTAACGATAAATGCGATTATGACATATTAATAGTCAATACACTATTACTACTTCATATCCTATAATCTTTAGTGTATTATTAACACTAGTTAAAATACAATAAAAGCTTGGCAAGTGGATATACCCTATATCCATATATTCCAACTTTGTCAATTGCTATTTCCTTCTATTCAATGTTATTTCTAATAACTTGAATTTATCTCTAAGTATTTGTCTAGTCTTCTTACTAGACTTGGGCTCTTTAACTTGAAAGATGCTCCCACTGTTATCACATAACTTGTGATAAAGTCATTTGTAGAGGGATTCACCCTTAATCCCTATGTTGACCATTTTACCACAATTTACTTAGATTGCTTTTGTAGAATTTGCAATGTGCGAAACTAAAACACTTTTCTAGTCTCTTACTCCTTAGTCAATAAGATATCCTAGGATTTCAACAAATCCCTTTTGGTTTGGAAACTAAAGTTTGTGCAACCCTTCAACACATAACTTAGTTTATCATCCAAACATATGAACGAATCCTTAATTCTTCTCAAGAATCTCAAGGATATTCTTTAAGGCTTTCACAAGCCATATCATGGGAATAATCTTGTTATTGACTTATCATGCTCATAGAATATATCACATCATGGCAAGTGCGTCTGTTGGCATACATGATCATTCTAATGGCGGAAACATTGGCAAACGATTTCATGTAGTCAACAACTTAATAGGTTCAGTGAACGACTATGACTCCATCATAGTAATTCCACTTTCATCATCATGAATAACCCATTCAACCTTGTTGATGTACAACAGATACGAAAGATCTTATCATCATAAGACTCTTAACCCCATGCCAATATTCTCTCACACAGATTCACAAATCTTAGAATATATTGCACCCTTTCCTAGTCTCCCAATCACTCTTGACAGAAGAGAGCATTGGTACATTATTCTCAATAATTAATATGTTATCAACATATAAGACATGGAATAATAATTCTAACTCCCACTTAACTTCATGTATAATCATGATTCTTCAGTCATGTGAATGAAACCATTCACTATTATCACATGAAAAGTATAATCTTTTAATGTTTGCTTAAGACCATTCTAGGATCACTTAAGAGAGCTACGCATAAGATGTTAGGATTCTTAGATCTTTATCTAAGGTTTTGTGTTCCAAACACATCCTTTTCTAAATTCCCATTTTAGAAAAATGAATTTTTATTTGCCATTCTTCATCAAAATGAAATGCGGCAATTCCTAACATAATTTATCTTGATCAACATCTTTTTCATGTTAATCTTATGCACTGGAGTACTCTAAAGGTCTATTCAACTTTAAGGAGACCCTCACCTTAAAGTAAAACTACTCTTGAGTAACAATTTTCGGATTGTAATGCTATGGCTCGTATCTAACAAGATCGATTTGGAATAAGGTCATAATACCATTACTTACACAAAGCAATATTTTAACAATAAGACATGTGCGCTAAACTCCCACTGAACTATACTCCAATTCCATCTTTACAGATTATAGTTCCATTACTTTCACAAAATAACACTTTAACTATATCTCTCAGAAATACATCTATCTTCTTGAGAGAGAGCTTTGTGAGTTACAAACATATATGGTGGAGTATTAGGAGTTTATCTAGACTATGCATTAGCTTTCAAAAGGCCATCCCTATCATGGCAGTTTGATTCATGTCATATGCGAGTCTGATCCATGTGATTTGTTAAATAGACTCTCTATTTCAGGTATTTCCTGGTTGACCATCCGTTTAGAATTACGTGTCCGTTTTGGATTGTAAATTCCTAAAATTGAGTTCAATAACTCAAACCAACTCATATTAGTTTGATCTTATGGGTAGTGACACTAGGTCATAATCCATCTTTAATAAATCAAATTTATTACTTAGATCTTTGCCACTACGATTGGATCGTAATGCTTTAGTCTTTTCTTCAATTGGTTCTCTACACCATTTAGAAATTTCTCTAGTTTCTCAAATGCTTTACTTTATATTTGATTAAGTAAATATACTCATATCTACTTAAATCATCGGTAAAAGTGACGAAGTAGTCAAAAATTCTCCTTGTGGTGATGCTCATTAGAACACATACATCGGCATGTATTAGTCCCAACAAATCACTTGCTCGTGTCCCTTTACCACTAAAGGAAGTACGAATCATATTGCAAAGGAGACAAGATTCGCATATTCCAGTCGACACTAGCCTTTAATGCGTTTCTCATTTACGTAACCTAATTGAAAAATCAAATGTACAAATCATTTGTATTACTAGTTATGAGTCTTTTGGATCGTATTATGTAGATATCTTTGCTTGAGTTGGAAGTGTCTAAAACATAAATATCATTAAGATAAGTGACATGGCTCACAGCCACGTCTATTTACAACAAAATACAACAATTGTCTTTGATGGCAAAATATAAATCCTTTCATGTCTCACATAGAAATGGAAATAATGTTTTAGACTAAGTAGGTACATAATAACAATTATATAAATTACAACTCAAATCTATTAGCTAAAACAAGTACATAAGTCCCTCATGAAGTGGCAGCTACCCTAGCTCCATTTCCTTTTCGGAGATTCATATTACTCTTGTTTAGCTTTTCCACGTTTCCAAGTCCCACTTGGAGTAACAAGTCCAAGTTTGATATCTCCTAAATACTTGGGGCAATTTCGCCTCCAATGGCCCATGACATTACAATAATAACATTCCTCATAGGATTTGGCACCATTCTTGGTCTTGGACTTGGTAGTCCCACTATCCATATCCAATTCATAATCAGGTTTGCCTTCCCTTTATTAATACCAATACTCCTTTCATTTACAAGGACACTCTTGCTAGAACTCCCACTGATTTTAATATTTTTCTTTGTTTCTTCAAACAAGGATGCCTTGGTTTTTGTAAGTTTTTCTTCACAATATTTTCTTTCCAACGTGATGGGCAATAATATTGGAGTGGGTGGTGTGGAGGTGGTAAAGAAACAAAAATTTCCATCCTGACCAATGCCAACGCGTAATTCTCTAATCGTATCATTGTCATACTCGGAGCACTTTTCATTGAACGATTGGAGCCATGTATTAATGGTGATTGGTGTAGGAGTATTAGATAAATTCATTGCATATAAATAACTACAAAAATGGAAATGAAAGAAATAATTAACATCTATCGTTTTTAATAATACTCGTAAATTTCAATACAAGTATTGCATTTATATAGTGACCTCTACCCAACTATTATAAATGATTCCGAGATCCAAATTCATATTAACACGGGTACGGTGAGCCGAGTCATCCCTTATTAATATAACTCGGTGGATTAACCCCTTAATCGATTCTACTTCTAGAACTCTCGGTCGATAAAAATTACTCTAATTTTCATCTTTAGCGCGGAACGCATGCGACTACGGTCACGAATACTTCCTTTGAGCTCAATCCAAATTTCGATGTAATAACATTTTATTACCCACTTACCCAACGTAACAAGGTTTGTATTACGGGAAGCCGGCTTAACTCCCTTATGAAATTGGGATTCATGGTTTCTACTATTTGGTAAGGCTATTTCGCAATTATTATATGTGAGAGGTCTTGTCAATTTATTATCTATCACGTTTTAAGTGAACTAAAGAGGTGAACTACGATAATTATAATTGACACGGTCGATGACTCGATATGATATGCATGTGTTGTTATGGCGATTTGGCAATGCATGCAACATAATAAAAGAAATGCAAAGCAATAATAAAATTCCTAGTATGGCCTTCCTAAAATAGAAAATCAAATAATCTATTACATATTCGGAAACCAACTCCATTGGTCCCTTGAATCTTCAAGTGGCATGCCTCCCAAGAACACCGTCTTCGTCGGATCACCTTTCCGAATGGCACCGTCTTGAAGAAGCTCCATAGTTACAAATAATAATAAAAATACAAAGCTATTCCTATTATACATTTGTAAAATGAAAAAACTAATAAAATAAAAGTGATACGAGATCAGATTAAATTACAACCGAATCAATATTCCCTTTCATTACGGGTAGTATCGATTAAAACTAAGGCCATACTAAGATAAAATTACATGATTCAAAATTGTATAAATAAAAGACATTCAACAATTGAAATATGCAGCATTATAATAGGTACCTATCATGCCAAATGATGTGCTAAATCGCCCTATTTAATTTATGGCGTACATATAACCTGGTTTTATGGAAATGCGTGATAATAACTTTTTAAAATCACTAATTAACACTTAAATCACATCTAAGTTCAAGTTAATTATCCTAACACTCTTAGGACTCAAAAATCAGTTATCACTCAATTTTTGAAAATAATTCACCTTGATTTAAGTTTTATGCTCATATTTGACCTTAAAATCATCATTTATATGAAATAAATCCAAATTAAATTACACTTATTTCAAAATTTGAATTTTAAATTTTTGAACATTCTAGAATATTTCCATGACACTCATTATGTCAAAAATTATGGTTAAAATTTTTGAAATAATTTTGAGAAAACATAGTTGCAATTTATCGGTTTTATCTCATAAAACATCTAAAGTATCCAAAAATTACTCCCATTAATTTTACAACTTTAGATCTGATAAGTGGGATATTTATGCTATGGGAAATAATCTGTATACTTCCCTTATACTAGAAGGATTATAACGATTTAATAAAGATGATCAATGGTCATAAAATAAAATACATAAACAAAAGTAAAAGATTCAGAAATAACCTTTGGTCCTAGCAAATATGGCCTAAGAACAATATGAAAATTGATATTCGCCTATTAGTTGCACCCAAGACGATCTGAGATATGCCCTTTGATTATGCTAGAAATCAATCTAAAATTTTCTGTAAAATTTAATTGTCTTTGTGTTCTTGTGATGAGAAAGAGGAGGCAAGGTCGAGAAAAAGCATTAGGGTAGAAATAATTCTCTACCTTTCTTTTTATACAGACCAAAACTTGAAGTCAATTAGGAAAAGGAAAACTTTCCCTAATTTCGGCCAAGTGAACCGAAATAAGGAGTATTTTTCTCCTTATTTTGGTCTTTCCAAAAATATATAAAGTGTGTTAAATTGTCATCTAGTGAGGATCGAACCCATGACCTCTTGGCTTGTGTACCCTCACTATTACTAATATGACACATTCAACTTGTTGATATTAAATACAACTGATTATATTTAACTACAAATTAACAGATTAATTCGTCCAAACTAACCTTATATATATTTAATTTAAATATAACTTATTATATTTAATTTACGAATTGTGATTAATTGTCTCAACTTAATATTATTTAATTTTCATTAAATAATTATCTCATCAACACATTGACTAACTTTTTAGTCATTTTGGGCATCAATGTAATTATATTTCTATAACCACATTTCTCAAACACGTCCTATAGGTGTGACCTTTAGGGACCAGTTGATCACCGCATATCCGTATGATAATAACGTCAAACTTCCTAGCAAGCCAACCGTTATTAGGTAAACGTTAATCAACTGATTAAATATACGAAGTATACCCTTGTGAACCTGTAAGAGATTTACAAATGTTATCACACTAATTTGTGGAGGACACAAGCTCCAACAAACTCCCACTTGTCCTCACAAGTGTATGTGCGATAACCGATTCTCATATCCTATAAAATTTCTCCCACTCAATGTAAAACAATTTGCAAATCCGAATTCACGAAGGTCGTATTTTACAAGCGATCATTATCAAGAGTGATTTCCCCGACTAGAGAGTAACTTAACTGATAAACGAATCATCATTCGAGCATGGCCATGCATTTCAGTTACAACTCCTCGAGTGGCCCTGAGAAATAACTATACCTGATAAGGGTTGGATATTTTCCTCAACTCGAATCCTGCAGACGTAAGCACAGTATGAAATGACCCAGAAAAAATCTACTTAGCCCCAGTTACGGTAGGCCGTGAGAAAGAAACCAAAGTCACCCAAAAACTGCCTTAATCTCAAGAGACAGTCGATAGTCAAAAGAATCGACTCTAGGAACACAATGGATGTCTTATCCACGACCTGGTACCGAATGTTATTAAACATTTAGGACTTCATTACGTTGTCACAAAAAGTTGTCCTACGAGGTATCGTCATAATCTCGTATCTGTGATCGATCAGTCAACCGTTTGACTTATGGCTCGTTGAACCCACCATCAATCGACTGCACAATATAATAGCCGGAGTTATCAGCTCACATTGGCGATTACGGACCAAAAACAAATATAATGTAATTCAGTTCACTTTGTGGCGTTCAATGTTGTCAGTACAATCCACATGAAAAACAAAATATTATATATAAAACGATGAAGTTATAAATAATATATGAAAAAGATAATGTATCAAATCCATAATCAAGTACTACAACTTTGGAACATGTTTAATTCCCATGGAATTAACATGCCCTACATGCTTATCATAATTCAACGGTTTGGTGAGAGGATTCGCGATGTTATCATCCGTCGCAATCTTGTCAATCACTATCTCTTCTTGCTCCACGTAATCACGGATCAGGTGAGCCTTCCGAAGTACATGTCTAGATTTGTTGCTAGACTTTGGCTCCTTAGCCTGGAAGATGGCACCTCTATTGTCACAATAGATGGTGATCGGGTCTTTCGAACTAGGAACTACCGAAAGCCCTTGTAAGAATTGACGCATCCATATCGCTTCCTTTGCTCGCCTTGAAGCGGCATAGTACTCGGATTCGTAGTAGAATCTGCTACAACACCCCGTTTGGAACTCTTCCGGTGACCGCAGCACCATTAAGAGTGAAGACGAACCCGGACCGAGATTTTGAATCATCTCGATCCGTTTGGAAGCTAGCATCTGCAGAATCGGTTGCGCATAGCTTAGTATCGCCTCCATAAGTCAATACCCAATCCTTAGTCCTCCGTAGGTACTTGAGGATATTTTTGACTGCTATCCAGTGTGTTTCACCTGGAGTCTTTTGGTACCGACTCGTCATACTCAATGCATATGCTACGTCTGGATGTGTGCATATCATGGCATACATGATCGATCCTATTGCAGATGCATAAGGAACACGACTCATGCGCTCAATCCCTTCAGGCGCCGTGGGTGATCGAGACTTGCTCAATCGCATCCCGGTCGTCATAGGAAGGTTCCCCTTCTTGGAGTTGGTCATGTGAACCTCTCAAGAACCTTATCCAAATAAGACTCCTGACTAAGTGATAACGTCCGTCGTGATCTATCTCGGTAGATACGGATTCCCAAAATACGATGTGCCTCACCCAGATCTTTCATCTGGAAATGGTTCTTCAACCATTCTTTAACCGAAGAAAGGAGAGGAATGTCATTCCCAATCAAGAGTATGTCATCGACATACAATATCAAGAATACAATCTTGCTCCCACTCAACTTGATATATAAGCATGGTTCCTCGACCGATCGAGTAAAACCATACTCCTTTATCACTTGGTCGAAACGATGATTCCAACTCCGAGAAGCTTGCTTAAGTCCATAAATGGAACGCTTAAGCTTGCATACTTTCTTAGGATGTTTAGGATCTATGAAACCTTCGGGTTGCACCATGTACAACTCTTCCTCCAAATAACCGTTTAAGAAGGCGGTTTTCACATCCATTTGCCAAATCTCATAATCATGAAATGCGGCAATCGCTAAGATTATCCGAATGGAACGTAGCATGACTACAGGTGCAGAAATCTCATCATAATGTAATCCTTGCACTTGAGTGAAACCTTTTGCCACAAGTCGTGCCTTATAGATATCTGGTTGCGCGTCTACAGAATGCTTTATTTTGTAAAGCCATTTGCACTGTAGAGGTTTTACCTTATTAGGTAAATCAACTAGATCCCATACGTTATTCTCATACATGGAGTCCATCTCGGATTGCATGGCTTCGAGCCATAGCTTTGAGTCGGAACAGGCCATAGCACCTTTATAGGTTGCGGGTTCATTACTTTCTAGAAGTAAAACGTCATTTCCTCGACCATACCAATGTATCTGTCCGGAGGATGAGAGTCTCTACCCGACCTCCTCGGTTCCTCAGGAATATTAACCGTATCATCAGTTGGAGGTACAGCTTCCTCCATCTATTCCTCGGTTATTGGTTCTGGAATCTCCGACAGCTCGAAGGTTCTATTACTCGACTTGTTCTCTAGAAATTCTTTCTCTTAGAACGTCGCACTAGCCGCAACAAAAACTCGATGTTCGGTAGGCGAATAGAAGTAATGACCAAATGTTCCTTTTGGATAACCTATAAAGTATGTCTTGACCGATCGCGGGCCGAGCTTATCCTCGTGTCTCCACTTGACATAAGCCTCGCAGCCCCAAACCCGAATAAAGGACAAGTTAGGTACCGTTCCCTTCCACATTTCATATGGAGTCTTGTCGATAGCTTTAGACGGACTTCGGTTAAGTATAAGAGCAGCTGACAAAAGAGCATAACCCCATAATGAATCAGGGACTGCGGTGTGACTCATCATGGATCGAACCATATCAAGTAAGGTTCGATTTCTCCGTTCGGACACACCATTCAATTGAGGTGTTCCAGGTGGAGTTAACTGCAAAATGATTCCACAGTCTTTCAGGTGTTGATCAAACTCATTTGAAAGATATTCGCCACCCCGATCTGAACGGAGTGCTTTAATCTTTCTGCCCAGTTGGTTCTGTACCCTATTCTGGTATTCCTCAAATTTCTCAAAGGACTCACTTTTATGCTTCATTAAGTAGACATATCCGTATCTACTCAAGTCGTCCGTGAAAGTGATAAAATATCTATAGCCATCTCTAGCGGTAATTGACATAGGTCCACATACGTCCGTATGTATGAGTCCTAATAGGTCACTAGCGCGCATTCCAACACCTTTGAAAGAAATTCGAGTCATTTTGTCAATGAGACATGATTCACACGTGCCATATGCAGAAAATCCGAATGAGGGAATAGTCCCATTATCGACGAGTTTCTTTACGCGTTTCTCATTTATGTGTCCCATTCGACAATGCCATAGATAGGTTTGATCTTTGTCACCGACCTTTAATTTCTTATTATTCATGTGTAATACTTCCGTGGTTTGATCTAAGATATAAATTCCATTCATGGAAACTGTTTTGCCATAAATCATTTCATTAAAAGAGAAAATACAACTATTATCCTTTATTGAAAATGTAAAACCGTCTTTAGCAAGTACGGAAACAGAAATAATGTTCTTAGATAAACTGGGTACATAGTATGTGATTATTTAAAGATAACTCAAAACCACTAGGGAGTTGGATTACATATGTTCCCTTCGAGGCGTGACAGCAACTCGTGCTCCATTCCCGACTCGCAGGTCCACATCACCTTTTTCGAGAGGTATGATGTTCTTTAGGCCCTGCAAATGATTACACAGATGAGAACCACAACCAGTATCTAGTACCCAGTTCCGAAACTTGCATGGTTAATCTCAATCATATGAATATAAGATGACATACCAACAGGAACGACGCGGCCTGCCTTGATGTCCTCACGGTAGACGGGACAGTTCCTCCTCCAATGTCCAGTCTTGTGACAATGGTGGCACTCTATGTCATCGCCCTTGCTCTTTGTCTTGCCCTATGAGCCACTAGTCTCACCAGGAGCACTCTTACCGTTTCCTGGCTTCTTAAACTTTGGCTTACCTACAGCTAGGTCGCCATGAGCCTTGCCCTTATCTTTACCTTTGTTGTAAATTGTGAGAACATCCTGCTTCTTGCTCCCACTCAATTTCACATCCTTCTCGGTCTGTACGAGGAGGGAGTGTAGCTCATGAGGACTCTTTTTCAAGTCATTCATATAGTAGTTCGCTCTGAAAAGGGCAAAACCATCATGAAGAGAATGAAACATTCGGTCAATGACAATGCTCTCACTGATTTTACAATTCAGTGACTCCAGCTTCTCAACATTCTCAATCATGTGAAGAATGTGTGGGCTAACCGGTTGGCCCTTCTGGAGTTTCGCATCAAAGAAGCGACAGGTATGCTCATATGTGATGATTCTCGGTGCCTTTAAGAACTCGTTAGTGAGCGTGGTGAAAATCTTGTTTACACCTTGGGCAATGAAGCGTCTCTGCAAATTGGTTTCCATTGCAAAGATGAGTACGTTCTTTATCGCACCCGCTTCCATAACGAACTCACTATAATCGAATGACTCGTCGGCTCCTGCATTTGGGCCTGGGTTGACCGGTATTGGCTCAGTTAAATACCTGAGCTTACCATCAGCAGTGGTAGCATTCCGTAGTGCCGCCTCCCAGTCCGCAAAATTGGACCCATCATTCTTCAGTCGAGTGGACTGATTCATTTGGTCCATAAACATTTTTAGCCAGGACGAACGATCTAGTGTGGCACTAGGCATTGGGATTGCGTTATTTCCAGCCATTTGTTGTAACAGTATTATTGATAATAAACGTGTTCTACACTGCGAAAGAAGAATAAAATAATAAGCATGTGCATCGTTTTTATTTTAAGTCTAGTGAACTAATGTCATAACGCGAAGAATCAAAAACATTTATACAATTGACCTCCCTCAAGAATTATATAAATGACCCCAAGACTCAATTTTCCGTAAATTGATAAGCTAACCTTTTAGCTAATTCTACCGTTAGAATTCTTGGTCGATAAATTTCTGTAAATTCTATCTATAGTCCATCATAATCACGAGAAACTCTTCGGACTATGATGTTGAGGTAAACTAAGTCAACACAACTACTTACCCTACGTAGAAGGGGTCATATTAGGCCTACCGACGAAGAAGGTATTCATAGATGTTTGTCCTTATAAAGACTAATCTCAATTTCCGTTTTAGAGGAAGATCCATCAACTTTATTTTAATTCATTTTAAGTGAACTATAATCTAGCATGCGAGAATGAATTAAACTAAGGTGATGGCTTAAAGACTGTGACATCTGCATGTCCATGAAAACTAACATATAACTATATGAGTAAATTTTCATGCATTTTAGTAGTAGGTGGTTTGGTTTTAGGCGGAATATGATGCAATTACTAACATGTGAATGAAAAGTAATAAAATGAAAAACGTAAAAAAAAATACAGTAAAAGTCCTAGTGTGGCCTATCCTATCAAAATGAACAATAAATACAAGTTTGGAATCCATCCTTGGACCCGAGAAGCTTGTCTTGATGTTCCATCTTGATCCATGTAGTGGGAGTGAGCTCCAATCTTCATCTTTAGTCTTCTTTGAAATTACAATAAATAAAAATTACATAATTGACCTATTAATTACATTCTAATTTCAAAAACCCAAAACCAAAATAAAGGAGATTCGAGATCTCATAATTACATAAAAATCATGTTTCCTTCATTACGAAAACATAATTTGACTAAGGCCACACTAAGTATTACAAATTACAACTGATTGCAAAATTAAATACGTAAATAAAAATCATTCATTTGATTCATTCAACATAATTAAAAGCATCAACTAAAATAAATTAAACGTACATAATACAATACATTAATTATGTTGATTAATTTATCCAAACCACCTATTTAAATTAAATTAAGTGACAATTCCGCAATTAAATCACATTAATTTCATTCTCCATCCATATTAAACTTGTAATATGAATTCTATCCGTCAAAATTTTAAACCGCTTTAAAATAACTCGGTATCTTTAAATTGTGAACCGATTCACAATAACTAATTGGCCAAAAAAAAAACCAATTAAAATTGGTTCGGCTGGAAAATAAACAAAAAAAATATATATTTTTTTTAACAGCTACTACACGGCTGATAATAAAAAAAAAACAGCCCCTTCCCCCTTTTTTTTATCCGGCAATTAAGAAAAGAGAAAAAAAACTTTCCATAATTTTTCTTTTCGAAAAAAAAAAAACAAAACTTTCCTTCTTTTCTTTTTCTGATTCGGTAATAAAAAAATAACATAAAATCAGTTTTTTTTCACGGCAACCAAAAAAAAATGAGCCGTCAAAAATTTTTCCTTTTGCGGCATAAAGCCCTAAAACAAAATTGATGAAGAACAAGTTTACAGTTGCTAATTGAACATGGTTTAGCAAATGGATTAACAAGCATGATTAATCTTATATGCTAAAACTATATAGCAAAGACAAGTTCTTGTATCAATGACATGATGATACTATATCTATTCTAACTTAATCTGCATTAAATCAAAATTCGTCAATTCTTCATATGATAATTTTAACCGATTAAAACAATGATATGATCAAAAGAAATTGGATATAAATCATCAAACAAAAGGAAAAACAAAAGAAGGAGAAAGAAAAAAAACAGGCCGAAACAAAAACTCGGCCAAAAAAAAATTTTAAGCCGAAAAAAAAACGAAACCCTAATTTTTTTCGAGAATTAGGTTATAGTTACATACAATTTTTATGAAAATCATCAAGATTAAAATCGTGGCCTAGTGCTCTGATACCACTTGTGGGAAATAATCTGTATACTTCCCTTATACTAGAAGGATTATAACGATTTAATAAAGATGATCAATGGTCATAAAATAAAATACATAAACAAAAGTAAAAGATTCAGAAATAACCTTTGGTCCTAGCAAATATGGCCTAAGAACAATATCAAAATTGATATTCACCTATCAGTTGCACCCAAGACGATCTGAGATATGCCCTTTGATTATGCTAGAAATCAATCTAAAATTTTCTGTAAAATTTAATTGTCTTTGTGTTCTTGTGATGAGAAAGAGGAGGCAAGGTCAAGAAAAAGCATTAGGGTAGAAATAATTCTCTACCTTTCTTTTTATACAGACCAAAACTTGGAGTCAATTAGGAAAAGGAAAACTTTCCCTAATTTCGGCCAAGTGAACCGAAATAAGGAGTATTTTTCTCCTTATTTTGGTCTTTCCAAAAATATATAAAGTGTGTTAAATTGTCATCTAGTGAGGATCGAACCCATGACCTCTTGGCTTGTGTACCCTCACTATTACCACTATGACACATTCAACTTGTTGATATTAAATACAACTGATTATATTTAACTACAAATTAACAGATTAATTCGTCCAAACTAACCTTATATATATTTAATTTAAATATAACTTATTATATTTAATTTACGAATTGACAGTTAATTCGTCTCAACTTAATATTATTTAATTTTCATTAAATAATTATCTCATCAACACATTGACTAACTTTTTAGTCATTTTGGGCATCAATGTAATTATATTTCTATAACCACATTTCTCAAACACGTCCTATAGGTGTGACCTTTAGGGACCAGTTGATCACCGCCATCTGTATGATAATAACGTCAAACTTCCTAGCAAGCCAACCGTTATTAGGTAAACGTTAATCAACTGATTAAATATACGAAGTATACCTTTGTGAACCTGTAAGAGATTTACAAATGTTATCACACTAATTTGTGGAGGACACAAGCTCCAACATATGCAACCTAAATAATTTTCTCATGCCATGCAATTCACTTTAGCTATTTATTCTAAAATAGTCACTATTTATGCCATTTTTACTCTAAAAATTCATAAATCATGCAAAATGAGATCATTTAATCTCGAAATTTACATACACTGTGTAAATCATACATGTGACAACATATTAAAGTTTCATGGCCAGGTTTGAAGCTTAACTATTTTTAACCATTTAACCTCTTTTAATCAATTTTTATCTCATCAAAATCATAAATCATGCAATATTAATCCAAATAATACGAGATTTTACACACAACTCGTAAAATATGCATGTGAGGTCATATAAAATTTTTAAGGTCAGAGACTTAGTTTAACTATTTTCAGCATTTTAATTCCCATTTTAGTCATAAAAATGTAATAAAATGACCAAAAATCATTAAAATGAGCAATAAATTTCCATAAATCATAAAAATGACCTAAAAAAATTTTAGGACCAAAATATATAACATGAATTATAATTTCGTGGCTTATTCATATAAATCACAAATTTAGTTTTATATGTTAACATTTTAACTCGAAAAAACAATAACCGATTATGCATGCAACATCCTTATGCTCTGATACCACTTGTTAGGTTCATATGCCTATTATTAGACTCCTCTAATAGGGAACTAATTAACTTTTTAATTATTTATTCTTTACATCTAGTGCATGCATAACAAAATAAATGATTTGTGAGAAAAACAATGTCCCTTACATTGTAGGTTGGTTCGAAATATAGGGCACAAGTAAGGTCACCTTCCTTCACTTGTTCTTGAGCTTAATGTGTTGGATGATCCTCCAAAGACTCCAAGTATAGAAGCCACTCCTTAGTGTTGCACCCAAGACTTACCCTTAAACTAGTATACTAATTGATGGGGCATATTCTGCACCGCTGACCAAGTCAACATATTGAGCAAGGTCAAAGATATCCACAGCAAGTCAACGGCTTAGACAGCCTAGCCGATGCAGCCCATCGGCTGTCGGCACTGGTCTCGGCATGGCAACTTGCCAGCCGGGGCACATACCCGCGTACTCATATCCAAGATCCCTCGGCGGTGAGTCAACAAGGCCCGCCGGCCTGCCATAGGTCCCTCAGCCGAGGGGTAGATCGGTCTTTCCACCTGCTAGCCACTTGGCCACTTGGCCACTACGTGACAAAAGGTGAAAGTCTATAAATACTCCTCAACCTTCATTGAGGAAAGGATCCACAACTTAACCTAAGAATCACTATTCATCTGGTATTATCTTCCTTATCTCTCTACAATATACATTCAGCCAAGTAACAACTTATCCCTTAAGTTTACTGACTTGAGCGTCGGAGTGAGTACGCTTGGCACAAAGCCAAGCCCTCGCCTGTTCATTGTTGCAGGAGAGGCCGAGAGGAACAATTAAGGAAAGAAGGATTCAACCAAAGACGACATTCTACAAGCTACGAGTGGTAACGAATATCTGCTCTGGAATTACACCCGGAACAATTGGCGCCGTCTGTGGGGATATCGCTACTAGAATCTAGTCACATTCATTCCCAAACAAAAAAAAAACAACAAAAACCCACCCAAAAAGCTAAGAAGATGTCGAAACAACAAGACGCAGTCGTGACCGACGAAACCGCATTCTACCAAGATGATACCTTCAACAATTCTGGAGTCGTGCAGCCCTCCACCGGCGGAGTAATCCCACCGGAGTTCGGGATGCCAATAATATCAGACACGCCGCTGTCAGCCAACCAGGTCACCATCATGGGACATGTGGTTGACGTAGCAAAACTGAAAATGCTCCTGGACCTAATTAGTAATACGCCTGCTCACACTGTCACGCCGACAAGAGCGGCGGAAACCGTCCAGGAGACCAGGCCCTAAAATGTGACTCCGAGAAATTTGAACGGAGCACTAGGAGAAGCTGACCCAGTCAAGTCGCCGGGGGAGCCCAAAGTGGGCGTGGTAGACCTAAGTCCTTCCCGTACTCATGGGAGGACAGCGTCCCCGCAGCACGAACGAGGCTTACCCCAAAGGAGCCAGAGGAGTCCGACTCAGCAGAGTTGGAGAAGAAGTCCGAGTCGAATAAGGAGTCCTTCCCGCTACGAGGGGAGGAGCCAGATTAGGAACGCGAGGAGCCGATCGCCACGTGTCGTTCGACACGTGGTCAGACAGCCCCTCAACGCCTACGTCCTAGAAGTCCAGGTGCCAACTAAGCTCAAGTTGCCACCCATATCATACAAAGGAGATAGTGATCCAGCCGACCACGCCGAGGCTTTCGAGTCTTACATGTCAGTATGGGAGCAACCCGATGAGGTCTGGTGCCGAGTTTTCCCAACAACTTTGCATGGGATGGCTCAAAGTTGGTACAAGGGGCTCCCCGACGGCTCGGTATACTATTACGCCGACCTAAGGGACGCCTTTCTAGCCCAGTACTCTTGCAACAAGAGAAGGGCCGTGGAGACATCGGACCTCCTAACTATCAAACAGGAGGGGGGCGAGTCTCTACGAAGCTATGTGAAGAGGTTCGATGGAAAGGTCCAGCAGATTCGAGAAATTAATCCCGAATTGGCGGCCTTCGCGGCGATGAAGGGCCTCCCAAGGGGAGACTTAAAAATGAGCTCATCAAGTGCGGAGGCCACGGGTTTGATGCCGCCAGGAAGATGGTGACCAAGCCATCAAGGTAGAAGACTATCACAAGACTGGGTAGGCCCAGCGAGGCCGAGCACTCGAAAAGAAGAGCCACCGGGAGGACAACCCGGATGAAAGACGCCGCGACAACAATGGATCACGGTCCGATGAAAGACGTCGTGACAATAAGGGGTCACGGTCGGACAAATCTGCCAGGAAACAGGACTCGACGGGCGCCGGGTGGAGTTCAGAACGTACCACCAAAGGCGGTATAATGATAAAACCCTTCTCGTCGTATCAGCTGCCGAGGTCTTCGCCCGAGCAAAACGAGGGCCGGAAGTGGGAGAGACCCCAAGCCAAAAAGTGACGGTGACACGAGCCAAGATCGTGAGTACCACGGCCACACCGGCCATTTAACCAACGGCCGCCGGCATCTCGAAGAATGCCATTGAAGAGCGATCCGGAAGGGGAGCCTCGGCAAGTACGTTGCCAAAGGCCAAAAGACCGACACCGGTTAGTTCGGGTAAGAAATCCGTCTTCGAACGGATAGGAGTGATCCATGTTGTCATCGGGGCAACGAGAACGGAGGGTCCGCTCATGGACACAAACGACACCTGAACGAGCTATATCGGCCATCAACTTTGTGCCCAACACGGCGATCCCCGCTTCCAACATCCCCGATATGACCATTGGAAGGAAGGACTACGAAGGAGTCATCGCTCCTCACAAACGACCCACTTGTTGTCAATTTGGACATATCCAACCACCTGGTCAAGAGGTGCCCGATTGACACAGGCGCATACACGAACATCATGTTCGTGGAGTGCTTCCTCGGCCTCGGCCGAAAGTCAAGGACTTGAGCCCCCGCACCAACCCACTATACAGCTTCTCTGGGGCCGGCTTGGTACCACTGGGATCAATCGGACTCCCGGTGACGTTCGGCGAAAAGAATGCGGCTAAGAATGTCCTAGCCGAGTTCGTGGTCATCGACGGCTCGTCCGCCTACAACGTTCTGATAGGCCGAGTCACCCTGAGCGAGGCCGACGCAGTGATGTCCATCCGGGCCCTAACACCGATGTATGTCTCGGCACCGGGGAAGCGCATAAGCTCGTCTCCAAAGACGAGAAAGACGAGGTGGTCAACGTCCGGATAGGCCGCCGGAGGATGCGGCATGCAATCCCTCAAAGTGGCAAAGAAATCGGAGAAAGGGAAAAGTCTATCCTTACAACAGGAGGGCGACCTCATGGATGTAACTAGCGGCTGATCGGGAAGGTGTGCCTTTGATAAACCATTAGGACACCGGTAATCTCGGGAAAACTCTGTGTAGCGGCGGAGGTGTCCAAAAAATTGTGGGCACCCCGACGCATGTTTTTATCTAATGAAAAATCGTCCAAGTCTTCCATCAAAATGTTCATTTTCCCCATAGTCACTAGGAAGCAAGAGACGCGGCTCGCACTTTGTCATACCGACAAGAGCGGCAGTCTTTATCGAAGCGAGCGTCGGCTCACACTTTGTCATACCGACAAGAACGACGTCTCCATCAAGAAGTAGCGCGCGTCGCAGTCACCCCAAGTAGTAGACGCCACGGCGATCACCCCAAGAGGTTTGACGCCGTCGCAGATCACTCCAAGTGGTAGACGCCACGACAGTCTCCATCAAGAAGTAGGCGCCGTCGCAGTCACCCCAAGTAGTAGACGCCACGGCAATCACCCCAAGAGGTTTGACGCCGTCGCAGTCACTCCAAGTGGTAGACGCCACGGCTAGGTCTCCATCAAGAAGTAGGCGCCGTCGCAGTCACCCCAAGTAGTAGACGCCACTAGATCACCCCAAGAGGTTTGACGCCGTCGCAGTCACTCCAAGTGGTAGACGCCACGGCAGTCTCCATCAAGAAGTAGGCGCCGTCGCAGTCACTCCAAGTGGTAGACGCCACGGCAGTCTCCATCAAGTGGTAGACGCCACGGTAGTCAATAACAAGGAGCACACGCCGGCTGACACCGTCACACCGGCAAGAATGGCAATCACCCTCAGGAAACAAACACCTCGACGGTCACGACCAGCGCAGTTGATACATGCAAAGCGATCAAAACGCCTTAGAAGCGTTACACAGTTGAAGAACGCACTCTAGACTGCCTCGGCCAAGCCAAGGCGGAAACAAAGGAGACGCCAAATTAATAACATGAGAAAAACTCAGACAAGGACGAGAAAAGACCTCGGCCGAGCCAGAGACAAAGTGAAAACGTTAAGTACAGATTGAGACGCTCAACTATTAGCACAAGAAAAAGGAATGAGGTAAAGACCTCGGCCAAGCCGGAGGCAGAAGAAACGAGCTCTTATTAAATATGTTCAACAAATTACAAGAAATGCAAACGACGGCCGTCCCCATAAGGATTGAGCCAAAAGACCACCTACCAAAGTTGTACAAAATACAAAGAAAGGAAAGGCAAAAGGTTACAGATACCATCTCCCTATGTCTGATGCTGCTCGCCATCAGCAGCGGTAGCAGCATCTTCTTCGATGGGCAACCCAGCAGCTTCCCTAGCAGCCTCAGCTTCAGCAGCCTCAGCCTTAGCCTCGGCCTCCTCAGCTGCCCTCATTCTCTTGGCTTCCTCCTTGGCCGCCTTAGCCTTCTCAGCAAGAGCTGCTGCCTCCTCGGCCGCCTCTTTCTCTATCTTCACCCTCACCGCCTCCTTGGCCTTCTCCTCCACGGCCTTCTCCTTAGCTTCGAGCTTGTCGTCAAACAGCTCGTTGAATTTGCCCCACGGAAAGGAACCATCAAGAGGGAAGAGCTCCTCAATCACTTCCCTGGCAGCTGCTTCGGCCAGATCCCGGAATTCGGAGCACATGTTAGGGAGCATGTCGGTTTGGAGCATCTCGATGTCGTCCTCCTTTTGCCTAATGATGGCCTCCTTGCTCCGAATCACCTTCCCCTGGATCTGAAACCGTTCCCTGAATTCATTCCTCTGCTGGAAGTAAAGGTCGGCGTGCCTCTGAACAAGGTCACACTTCGCCAGCAGCTTTTCAACTTCGGCCGCAGCAGCCTCGGCCTTGGCTCTCTCAGCCAAGGACCTCCTTTTCGGCGTCCTCCCCGAGCTTTCTCTCGCCCAAGAGCGCTTTCTCGGCCTCCCCTAAGCCCTCGCTCATTGAGAAGATCCAGCTTCGCCTTCGCGGCCACCTTCTTAGTGGCATTAAGCTCAAAAGCGGATTGAGCCACGGCCTTCTCCCCGCTCCATGATACGAGCACCGGTCGCCTCGTTCCACCTCTTGATCTCTTGATCAACCTCGCGCTTTCCGCTACAAGCGGGAGGGGAAGCCTTCGGGATGAAGAGCCGGTGGCAGACGTTTCGATCACCACTGCGGTCGGGAAAGGGAAACCTTCTGGGATGAAGAGTCAATGGCGACGTTATGATCACCAGCCTGCGCGGGGTTCTCCTCCACTTGCTGCTCAACAAGAGTGGCGGCCGACAGCGGCTGATCTACAAAATTAAAAAAAAAAAAAAGAACATCAGTATCAAAATACCTAGGCATGCCGAAGAGCCTGTCATCAGTAGCGCCTGATGAACCGGCTAAATCTGAGCCACCGGATAGATCAATACCGTGCTTGGCCTTCTTGGCCGAAGGGCGCATTTCCTCGTCGGCAGCAGAAGCAACGGCAGCGGTAAAGGCTGTCTGCTTTCTTTTACGGACAAGGGGCGACCCCTCCTCCTCATCGGAGTCATCCCCATTGGAGATATAAACGATCTCCACCGTCTCCTTCTGAACAGGGGGGATGGAAGGCGGAGCCGATGTCGACGCCATCACCGCCGAAGGCTTTGTTTTTCGCGTATGGCGCGGCATGTTACTAACAACCTTCACCTGGGCCTCCACCACATTCAAGCTTTTCAGCTGCTGGTCCATAAGATCATTCGGCGACGTCCTACGGTCATGGGTCAGAGCCTTGGGATGCAAGTTAGCAACGGTTTTGTCTTTGTGCAGCCCCATTCTCCGGAGGATATCCTCAGACAAATCCGGTCCAAAGTAGTCTGCGAAGGAAATAAAGCAAGAATTAAGTAGAAGAAATAAATCGAAGTTCGAAAACAGGAACATTGAGAGCGGTGATGGGCCTCATACCGACCCCACTCACCCTGTGCTAGGGCCGGTATGAGGCCGACATGGCAGAGCGGCTCATCTTGAAGAATGATCTGCGTTGGGGGAATCCATCTTTTCGGCACCCCACTCTTGTCCGCCTCAAAAAGCCTCATCGCCAGCTTCTCATCCTCTTTAAGAAGGACCTTTCTTTGGCATCCATCTTGAGCTTTTTCGGGTGACCCATCTGTCATGTTCCGCCTTAGTCTCACACCGCAAGTTAACTTGGTGCTGAAAGCAGCGGGGCAGCGGATAGTCATCAGGCACCTTAACGTACACCCACCGATCTCTCCAGTCTTTGCAAGAGGTAAGTTTGTCAACAGAGACATAACCCTTCTCCATGTGCACACTGTACCAACCGACGCGGCCAGAGATTGACGGCTGGAGATAATGAAGCCGGCGGAATAAATTCGTCGTCGGGGCCTCCCCCTTGAAGAGACAAAGCCACACAAAGCCGACTATCGTCCTCATGGCCAACGGACGCAGTTGGGCCACAGCGACGTTCATAGCTTTGATGATGGCCATGACGTACTCATTCAGCGGAAACCGGAGCCCGTACTCCAAGTGTCGCATGTATACGCCGGTATGGCCCGGTGGAGGGCAACAGACGGCCTGACCCTCCTCAGGGATAACAATCTTGTATCCCCTGCCAAAGAAGAAATGGCCCTCGAAAAATGTCTCACCGGAACAACTGGCTAACTTATGGGTCCAAGCTCGGTCAACGCGTACCTTACAGGCGTCACCATGATCCATAACGTACTGCCTCCCCTCTTTGGGACGAGCCTCTTCAGCATCATCACCAAAATCGTCTGCGTCATCATCAACATCATCATCATCCTCCCATTCCTCCAAAATTCGAGGATCAACTTCAGGAGAAGGTGACCTAGGGCCCCCAGGCCTTATCAGGAGGGCGCCCAGCTTCTCCTCCTCATCAAGACGCGACGGGGAACCCCCCCGCGCCGGTTTGCTAGGCCCGGCATCAGCAGAAGACATGTTTACAATAAAAACTTACAAAGTTAATAAATTGGGAAGTTTGTTCGTTTACCTTGAAGAAAAACACTCGCCGGAGTAACAACTCTGAGAAATAGAAGACAAAGAAGCCCTTGAAAGTTTAGAGAGAAGAAAAATTTTGGAGAATGAAATTGGTGGCCAATTTCACGGAATAACTGCCCTATTTATGGAGAACAGCCCATGAAGCGTCAACCAATCAGCGTGCAGACACGTGTCGGACATGCAACCACGGGATGTCAATCGTTGCAACAGTTGGACGTCAATCAATGCAACAGTGACCAAGCGTCTTCAACACGCCCAATTCACATCTCTCCGCCTATTCACCTTCCTCAACAATTTCCCAAGCATCTGTTCTCCGCCGGCCACATGATCAACCAAGCTAGGTAGAGCCGGCCGGGGGCAATCAAAAACAACCGGCACACTCAACCCTGGTCTCGGCCAGCGTCACTTTCTTTTCCACATCGGATGCCCTTTACACATCCATGTGGAGGGGGGATATGGTACGGCCTAAGAAAGACCAGGCCGAGGTAAAAGAAGCCGCCGCAGAAGAAGCCGATGCAGAAAATTTTTTACAAATTACTTGCGCAGAATATACGCTCAAACGTACATCGGAGCCCATACCACGACATAGACTACGCTGGGGGCAAATTGATGGGGCATATTCTGCACCGCTGACCAAGTCAACATATTGAGCAAGGTCAAAGATATCCACAGCAAGTCAACGGCTTAGACAGCCTAGCCGATGCAGCCCATCGGCCTGTCAGCCTGGGTCTCGGCATGCCAACTTGCCAGCCGGGGCACATACCCGCGTACTCATATCCAAGATCCCTCGGCGGTGAGTCAACAGGGCCCGCCGGCCTGCCATAGGTCCCTCAGCCGAGGGGTAGATCGGTCTTTCCACCTGCTAGCCACTTGGCCACTTGGCCACTACGTGACAAAAGGTGAAAGTCTATAAATACTCCTCAACCTTCATTGAGGAAAGGATCCACAACTTAACCTAAGAATCACTATTCATCTGGTATTATCTTCCTTATCTCTCTACAATATACATTCAGCCAAGTAACAACTTATCCCTTAAGTTTACTGACTTGAGCGTCGGAGTGAGTACGCTTGGCACAAAGCCAAGCCCTCAGTTCGTTCATTGTTGCAGGAGAGGCCGAGAGGAACAATTAAGGAAAGAAGGATTCAACCAAAGACGACATTCTACAAGGTACGAGTGGTAACGAATATCTGCTCTGGAATTACACCCGGAACACTAATTTAACTTGATTATTATACTAGTGCCCTTAAAATGATTCTAATATTATTACTATTACTGCACTAGTAATCTTATTGTGATATTAGAATGGATGAACAAATGCTTGTGAATCTCAAAATCTTAACTTTTAGAGAGATGGAGAGAATAAGAGTTTTTGCATGTGAAAAATATGAATGAATGAGTTAAGTAAAATGAGAACAAAATGTTCTCATATAGAGAGCATGCAACCAGTGGGAAGGGGCCAAGGAAAGCATCTTGTGCCTTTTTCTTTTTGTCTTCACAATGCTTAGATGTGTAAGACATGTAAGTGTAGGTGTAAGGCTATAAAGCATATAGCTATAATTATTTATCATAAAATAAATCAACCTCACACCATCACTACTCCCTCCATTCGGTCGATACACATAAAATGGACAACCATTTTATTTTGTCAATCTGTCATTTGTCACACAATATGTCACATGTAGTATGTTACATGTTATTAATTAATTTAATGCATATTTATCACATAAATATCATTTTACAAATTAATTAAATTACACACAACAAATTGACTAGTGATACTTGATCTATAAAATGGGTCATATAATTATAATTCACAACATCTTGTAATTATAATTAACCATTCATTCATATCTCTATCGTTTCTCAAACAATAAACAATTTTAGTAATAAAGCATTTTTATTACTAAAACAAATCTTATTTAATCCCATTACAATAAGATATCAATATTCTCTCTTACAAGTAAATTGTTCAAATTTTAAGGAATTGATTGCCTTGTATCGTCAAACAATTAATCAATTTATCCATTAAGGGAATTGTCCTTTAGGCGTGACCCTAAGGGATCAACTGACCACCATCGTCACACGACAGTAATGTCAAACTCTAGTCAGCCAATCATTACCGATTAATGACGATCAGTTGATTATATAATAAATCATCCCTCACGTATTCTTAATATGAGATTTAATTATGATATTAAATCATGTGATCGCACTATTGTTGACGACACATTTTCCAACACTTATATCATTATTAATTTATATCGTTGACCCGCCTCAACCTTGGCCCACCTTGGGACCATGTTGGCCACCCTTTGACCACCGTTAACCACCTTAAATCGAGGTTGGACCGTGTATTATAAGGTGTTTATTGCTGTTTTTTATACCATCTTTGGACTGGTTTTTAACCACCGTCTATGGCCTAACTTGGTCTGACCTTGGGTGGTTCTTGTTGTGGGTTGAGTGGAGAGTGTAGTGGTGGTCATGGGTGGTGGAATGGGTGGCGGTAAGGGTGTTTAAAATGGGTGGTTTGGAGGATATACGGGTTTTTGTGTTGTTGATGGTTGTTGTTGTCGTTTTGGTTATCGTGTGTGTGGTTGTTGGGCTCGCGTCTGGTGGCGGTTATTGGTGCTGGGCATGCCGTGACCACCGTGGCTAGGTGGGGGCAGTGGTGGCTCACGGTGGCAGCTGTTATGGTGGCGGATTGGTTGTGTTTGGTGGGTGTATGTCGAGTGTGTTTGTGTTGTTGTCGGGCTGCTTGGTGCTGCTGTTTGTCAGGGGTGTGGCTACTGTTCTAGGACTGTGGGCGATGTGTGTGGTGGGTGAGTGTGGTGGTGTATGGTGGTGGTGGTGGTGGCCGTGTTTGTGGGTGGATATGGGACTATTTTGGGGGCTATTTTGGGAGTATTTATGTAATACCCCCACATACCAAGGACCACCCTAACATGGGAGACTGTTATCATCTCGGTTGCCCGAGGCTAGTATATCAAAAGTAACCATTCCAAAACATTTATTAAAGTATATAAAGTTGACGATTACATTGTCTCAAAACCAACTCAAAAGAAATGTCTACTAATCTTAATACAACTAAAATCAAAACAGCTAAACTCATAACAACGGAAGCTAGACTTGAAGTGATGAAATCCCATATCGTCCCAGTAGCTAAAGACAATCATCACCTGTCACAATCTACCCACCATCCCCGAATGGATCACCACAGATTTACAAAACAACAACGGGGTTAGTTCACTGTATAATTAAGATAAGACAAAATATAACAATGTCAAAATAAACTGTTCCACAATCATCTCCAACTCACAATCATGTCTCATAACTGACTACACACTTAAGTGTGTAGTCGTGCTAAATTACTGCTGCGATAGATAATCCACACCGCCAGTGGGGGGACCGCAGCCTTGCCCACCTAAGCCCCGCTCATCGCAATGAGCAACAACCCAAGTTCCTTAATGTGCACATCCCCTCTTGTGGTGAGTTCCACAAGGGGCGAATCAAGGGCGTGAAGCCACTCCCGCAAGTGACTCCACTCAACCAAGGACGCACCTCACAATCATAGTCAATCCATCATAACTCCAATACTCTAGAATACAATCAACAATAATACTATCATATAGATTAAATCACAACATGAATCTTAAATCAATTACGCAATCAACTGAGTAGGGAAACCCTACCTTAGCACAAATACGATTACGAGTCAACAAGGAAGCTAGAACTACTCTTCTACAAATTCTCCACCTAAAAACAATCATACAATCCAATCACAACATGCAAAACATCCCTTTTCCCCCAATTCCAACGCTAGGTGAAAAACCTAAAAGACAAAACTGACAAAGCCATAAGACTAGTGACGTACCGACGAAATCGACGCAAGAGAGGAAAGAACAAGAAGTCACGAACAATCAATGGTCTTGAGAGAGATTAGAGATTATTAGAGTTATGTAGAAATTTTTTTAGGTTTTGGTAAAAGTGAAAAGTAAAACTGTTAATCGCAATTTATAACTCTAATCATCTTTAATCAAACCGCGAAAATAATTCCCGTCAGACCCAAAAACAGGCATGCGACCATCTCCGACCCCCATAAAAGACAACGGTTACATCCCCATAACCAAACATACCTGATCGAAAAGGTGAGGAAAACGCTCTCGCATCGACTCCTCTGGTTCCCATGTAGCCTCTTCCACATTGTGATTAGTCCAAAGTACCTTTAGTAAGACGGTCTCACCGTTCCTTATCTTGCGCACTTTTCGGTCTAAGATCTCTTTGGGAACCTCCGCATAAGTTAGAGACACATCTAGCTCTATGTTCTCAAGCTTAAGTAAATGTGATGGATTACTTACGTACTTCCGGAGTTATGAAACATGAAACACGTTGTGGACTCGATCCAACGATGGTGGTAAAGCTAGCCGGTATGCTACTTCACCTATGCATTCTAGGATCTCATACGGGCCAATAAACTTCTGGCTTAACTTCCCTTTCTTGCCAAACCTCATCACCCCTTGCATAGGGGCCACTTTCAAAAGGATCTTGTCACCTACTGCGAACTCAATGTTCCTGTGGTGCAAATCTGCATCACTCTTTTGGGGATCTTGAGCTGCTTTCATCTTTTTTCGAATCATACGAACTTGCTCAATCATATCTTGCACCATACGTGGTCCCAAAACCAGTGTCTCTGCACTATCGTCCCAACAAACCGAACTCCTGCACTTCCGGCCATACAAAGCCTCAAACGCTGCCATCCCAATGCTGGTGTGATAGCTGTTGTTGTATGAAAACTCAATCAGGTCCATCCTATTTCCCCAACTTCCACCAAACTCCATGACACAAGCCCTCAACATGTCCTCCAAAGTCTTGATAGTCCTCTTAGTCTGACCATTTATGGGAGGATATAAAGTTATACTCATCTTTAAGGTTGTTCCCATCAAATCCTGCAACTCTTGCCAAAACCGTGATATAAACCTCGCATCTCGATCTGATACTATTTCCTTTGGCACACCATGTAACTGAACCACATGCCTCCTGTAACCCAAAGCTAGTTTTATCTTGGTCCAAGTGTCCTTTATTAGAATGAAGTGAGATGACTTTGTTAAACGATCGACTATTACCCAAATCATATTGTAACCTTTTCGTGTCCTTGGTAACCCCACGATAAATTCCATAGAGATCGACTACCACTTCTGCACTGGCACCTCAAGTCACTGAATCTTAGCTTGTGGTCTAGGTTACTTACCCTTTACTCTTCGGCAAGTTAGACACTTAGCCACGAACTCGGGCACATCCTTCTTCATATTAAGCCACCAAAACATTTTCCTTAAATCCTTATAAACCTTATCACCACCTGGGTGAATTGAATATGGAGTGCAACGAGCCTCCATCATGATTAGCCTATTTAAATCCGCATACCTAGGAACACATCATCTCCCATCAAAACGAACACTCCTATCTGTGTGGATAGAAAACCTCGAAACAGTGCCACTCTCTA
Source organism: Silene latifolia (assembly GCF_048544455.1). Taxonomy (NCBI): domain Eukaryota; kingdom Viridiplantae; phylum Streptophyta; class Magnoliopsida; order Caryophyllales; family Caryophyllaceae; genus Silene; species Silene latifolia. The sequence goes on from NC_133528.1 coordinate 95,654,818, forward strand.
CCCTCGGCTTCCACTCTTGAATCTTAGGATCAAGCTCTTGTTTCCTCTTTATGTCATCATATAAGTCCAGTTCGATAGTGAGCTTGATCCTAAGATTCAAGAGTGGAAGCCGAGGGTAGAGAGTGGCACTGTTTCGAGGTTTTCTATCCACACAGATAGGAGTGTTCGTTTTGATGGGAGATGATGTGTTCCTAGGTATGCGGATTTAAATAGGCTAATCATGATGGAGGCTCGTTGCACTCCATATTCAATTCACCCAGGTGGTGATAAGGTTTATAAGGATTTAAGGAAAATGTTTTGGTGGCTTAATATGAAGAAGGATGTGCCCGAGTTCGTGGTAAGTGTCTAACTTGCCGAAGAGTAAAGGGTGAGTAACCTAGACCACAAGCTAAGATTCAGTAACTTGAGGTGCCAGTGCAGAAGTGGTAGTCGATCTCTATGGAATTTATCGTGGGGTTACCAATTTATCCCCTTTTTGAATCATATGAATCCCCATCTTGGACATCTCACCCCTTAGCTTCAGCAAGCACATAGCTGTACATAACGAATGTGCACTCTTCCTACTCAAAGCATTTGCCACAACATTGCCCTTACCCTTGTGATAGACGATCTCCATGTCATAGTCCCCAATCAACTCCATCCACCGTCTCTATCGCATGTTCAGCTCTTTCTGTGTATAGATACTATAGATACCCAGTATCTGCACCTTCCAAAAATCACCCGATGATGATCGGACTATAACGTGTTTTTGATATGCGTGTGTGGATTGGCTATACATGAGACGCTTTAATGCACTACTCGGATATGAAAAATGATTTCAAAAATTTTCTAACTTCATTTGCATTAAAATAACACTATTTAGAGTTAAAACCGTCTTCGGACCCAAAACTGACTCATAAACCCGCAACTTGGGTCAACCTGAGTCAACCCGAGTCAACTCAAATCTCGAATGTCAAAAATAATGCCATGAATGTCTTTATCATGTCATTTCCATTAAAATGGCCCTATTTAGAGTCTACATTGACACCGGGCTAAAAACCGACTTGAAATTCAAATCCCGACTCACACGGGTCAAACCCGAGTCAAGGACACAAAATACCTACCCCAAATAATACCAAAGAGTAAGCTTACACGACTAAGAAACCATCAAAGACCATAAATTACAACCAACAAAACATTGGTTAGAGCAAATAGAAAATCCAAATTTCTGAAAGGGACAGTAACACTCCTTTCAGTCAGTAGGTGCCTCGCGCCTCAATGAGGTGTCTGCTTAGCCTCCAAGCAAACTCAACCGACCTACCATCCCACATTTCTCTATAAATACCAACCTTCACACACCATAATCTTCACGCGAGTGTCCGCCCCCTCACCTCTCTCTTAAAGTTCTAGACTCGACTTCCTAAGTCACAAAATCGACACGTGTTTTCGACCTACCGATCGAAAACACAAGCCTTAAACATTTTATTTGGTACCGTCGCTGTGCATCCGACCGACCCATTTGACACACTCAATTCATCAATCAACATGTTTTAATTAACATATTTTCAAAACAAAATCCTTTTTTAAGTAACTCTTTTAAACTTCTTTGATCGCGAGTAGTCGCTACGAGAAAACCGTCTCTAAAGTCGTCTACGTCGCAAACATCAATACACATAAGTTTGAGGGTGTAAACAACTCATTTATTTTATGTCTTTACTGTTTTTATGAGTTTATAAACATAAAAAATGCATAACACGATTCAAATATAGGTTAGACGAGCCAAAACCGGATTTTGGCCTGAGACAGGGGCTACTTACGTAGCAGGGAGGCTCGCTCCTCAATGCCCTCTCAGGCCTTAATCCAGCCGTGTTTGTTCTCGTCTTTCCTCTTTATTTTATTTCTTATTTGCAATCGGTTTTTACTATTTTAAATGTTTCAAATCATTTTTATGACAAACTTTTTAACCATAAATCATAATCACCCTTGGTTCCATATAGCATGACGGTTTAATCCGTGACTCGGTGATATTAGTTGGTTAATTACATTTTAAAGGAAATTCTCTTCTTTTATTTACCATTTTAATTCATTTTTATGATTAAACATATTTTGACCATTACAAAAATCATCCTTGGTTCTTTATACCATGATGGTTTATTCCGTGACTCGATGATATGATTGGTTAATTATAAATTAAAGGGTATTTTAACCCCCTTTTATTTTACTTAGCATCTTTCTCATTTATTTACACTTGCAAACATATTAGTCATAATTTATAATCATCCTTGGTTTTTTATACCATGTCGGTTTAATCCGAGTGCGATGACAAACTTGACTAATTACAAATAATTGAACTTGCAATTAGTTCAAATCAAACATTTTCCTTTTAAACATTTTACTATGCTTTTCAAACTTGCAAATCCGACAACGAATATTACTAACATAATGGTAATTATTCCGAGTCATGCAAACCATACTTGCAAATCATTAATCACAAAAAACGGTTTTAGACACCCTTTTTAACAACCAGGAGACGCCCCTTGGGTCGTCGTCTGACTCGCACCCTAAGAGGTCGTCTGTTTTCATATTTTAAAACCTGGGCTGAGGCCTTTCCCTCGCCAATCGGCTCGCGCCCCAATGGGGCTGCATGGCACTGTTGTGTTTCCTTTTTGCATTCGTCTAGGACGATCCCGATTACGGTTAATCTGCATACATGACGGATCAGATTGACAAGCTTACGTTTTTACACTTTGTCATTTGACACCCTTTTTCGAATAATGGATCGTGTTAAGCATCATAACCAGAATTTGGTAAATGGATGTTTAATTTCCGTTTTCACATACAAATCAATCTAAATCCATCTCGACATCAATTTCATGATATATGGATAAACAAACAACCTTAGCAAAATGTTCTCATGTTAGGTTAAGACTTTTGGATACGCATTCATGCATTTAAACCGTTTTATCAACTTTTGCACTTAAACAACCACGATCGATCAGTAGAGGCCGCTAACGCGGGCGGAATTGGGTGTCCGGTTAAAGGGTTCCCAGTACGTACCCTCACCCCTTACTCAGAACCTTTGGATAGTGGATGGCCTTATCCAGGGCGTACGGGAGTCATTTTAGGCATAGAATGCTAAAAGGGGGGACGAGTCCTTATCTTTAGTACCTATGTCAAACACCTCTTTTTGCCTTGATTGACCTAGATATAAAGTGGATTACGAACGAGTTCCAGGCATCCCATAATTTCTTGGTGGCGACTCCGAACATCTCTCTACATCGTTTCGTGGCCTTTGCTGAGACGGAATCGACCGATCTAAAGCGATCCGTTCGAAAGCATTTTACGCCGCCGAGCGTGACTTTCAAAAAGACTGGTGCATGTCCACAATTTAGCTTAGCGTGAAGATGGCCTGTGACTATGGACCGGTAGGCGGCTCTCGCCCGCAGACCGTCTCGTGGCCCATGTCCACAGATTGGCGACTCTGCTAGGGAAAACGGGGACACTTGTGTCTTTGTGATCCTTAGAGGAGAAACTCGAACGAGGTCGTGGTTAAAGTGCATTAATTGATATTACGGTCATAAGTCGGATTCCTTGTCCGGGCCCACAACCTAACCTTTATCGACCAATTAGCTCATCTCGTCGGCGTTAGTTTTCTCATCCCCGCGTTTGAATCCCGATTGAGTCAAGCATACCATTGACATTACACATCCCCGCATTTCTTTTGTGCATGAGGCTAGGGCACCCTCCTTACACATTTTGTTTGGATTGGTATCCCTCTTGAAAATCGAGGATTGATCGCTTGGTGTGTAACTCACCCTTTTAAGCCAAAACCCGTGTCAGCATTATGCATAATATAATAAACTGTGAGTGCCTATGTGCTTCCTGATAATAAGTCCTTCCGTGTCATTTTTTAAAACTTTCAAAAACACCTTTTTGCGCCGTTATAATGGCCGTTTCAAACCTCGGTCTTTCGCCGACCGTTGCATTTCAAACAACACGCCTTTCTAGGCCGTCGTAATGACGATTTTCGAATCCGGCTTTCTACAACCATTTCAACACGCCTTTCTAGGCCGTCGTAATGACGATTTTCAAATCCGGTTTTCTACAACCATTTCAACACGCCTTTCTAGGCCGTCGTAATGACGATTTTCAAATCCGGGTTTCTACAACCATTTTAACACGCCTTTCTAGGCCGTCGTAATGACGATTTTCAAACCCGGTTTCTACAACCATTTCAAAAAGCACCTTTTTTGGCCGTCGTATTGACGATTTTCAAACCCGATTTTTCACAATCGTTTCAAACCTCGGTCTTTCGTCGACCATTACACGTCCTTTTTATACCGTTATAATGGCCATTTCAAACCCCGGTTTTTTCAGCCATTTCTAAGCACCTTTTTATGCCGTTATAATGGCCATTTCAAAACCCGATATTTATAACCATTTCAATCACCTTCTAAGCTGTCATAAAGACAATTTTCAAACTCGGTTTTTCACAACCCATTTCAAAATACCCTCTTACGCCATCATAATGGCCCGTTTCAAACCTCGGTCCCTCGCCGACCGCTGTATTCTCAAAGCGCCCTTTTATGCCGTCGTAATGACGAATTCTACCCTCGAATTTCCAAAATTCGAAATCAATTTTTTATACAAAAACGTTTTTCAAACCATCGTAATGATGATTACAACCCATGCAACTTTCCAAATTTCAAATCTCGTTTTCGAAATCAAATTTGGCGTTTCTAAGCCGTTGTAATGACGATTTCAATTCTCACAAACTTTGATTTGCATACCTTCTTTCAAAGGTTAAAACGGTTTTCTAACCCGTCTTAATGACGAATTCAATCCTCATAATTTCCATTTTCAAATCATTGAAAACAATTTAAACCGTTTTCAAATTTCAAATTCAAAATCAAATCTTTGAAAACAAATTTAACCGTTTTCAAATTTCAACCCAAAATCAAATCTTTGAAAACAAATTTAACCGTTTTCAAATTCAAAATCAAATCTTTGAAAACCAATTTAACCGTTTTCAGATTTCAAATCCAATTTCAAAACTCAATCATTTGAAAACCAAATTTACCGATTTCAAATTTCAAATTCAAAATCAAATCTTTGAATACAAATTTAACCGTTTTCAAATTTCAAATCCAATTTCAAATCATTTGAAAACAAATCTAACCGTTTTCAAATTTTAATTCAAATCAAATCTTTGAACACCAATTTAACCGTTTTCAGATTTCAAAATCAAATCTTTGAAAACAAATTTAACCGTTTTCAAATTTTCAACCCAATTTTAAATCCTTTGAAAACAAATTTAACCTTTTTCATGGCCATTGTGATGAGGATTCCAAATTCTTCGATTTACGATTTTCAAACCCGTGATTCGGAATTTCAAAAACCGTCTTCGAAAACAACACTTTGTTTTCAGAGCCGCCGCAACCTCAACTTAAACTGTCTTTTGAAAACAAACCTAAGACAACCCTTTCAACTGGCCGACCTTCTAAAGATCCTTACTCTTCGGAAGCCGTCCATAGACCGACAAATAAATCTTTTGAAAATTTCTATTTTCGAAAACTTCAGTCCACCTTTCTGATTCAGCCTCGGGTCGATTAGAGTCCAGTCGATTCCAAGTCAAGACGTCTAGATAATGTCGAGTCTCCGCCGAAGTTAGTACCTACCTTCTGGTCTAGGTCATGTCGCCTAATTGTCGAGACATCTCCAATGGCGTTTGCAGAGTCAAAACCTGTCGGGTTTTGAACCCGCATTTCCCCTACATTACGGGTCAAAGGTCAAGTTTGGGTACTGTCTTGTCCAAACGGCGTCACGCCAGCAACAAACCTCCAAATCTCATCAGAAGTCGTCTGTCTAGGCATCACTATACCAACGTTGACACTCGAGTCTAAGTTCAAAGTCATGCCCCAAGAGTTCAAAAACAAGAGGTCATTCGCGATCTTTAATGAACTCATAACCTAGTCACACCGTCGCGTCTCCACAACAAAACTGCCTTTTGTACATATGTGTCGTACTTGCCTTTGTTTGTGCAATCCCTTGCCAAGACAAGTTATAACGCCCATCGTTATGTCAAATAGGAATCCCTTGGGTGCCATCGATCGTCAACAAGAAACTCAAGAAGCCGATCAATCTACATCCACCATGACTTCCGTCGAAATCGGCATCATGGTCCTTCGACTCCTAGCTACCGTGGAAAACTTGAGCATTCGTCTCTCCCAGGTTCAGGACAAAATGATAACCGGGAATTTCCCCTCTTCTGATATTGAGCAATGGGTTAAGCTCCTTGAAAGTCGGCTAATTGCCAACGACCAAACCAACCCTAGCTGGAGTGCTACCAAAACCACTGAAGCCAATTCCTTAGGTGCTCCACCAAACAAAATGAGACGACCTCATAGTTCCTTCCCTGATTAGGGTATGCCTTATGCCACAGCCTTGGAAAGGCTAATCTCCAAAGGAAAGCTCAAACCAATTGGTCCAACTCCAGATCCTCTACCAAAGAAGTGAGGACGTAGATGGGATGGAAAACTGTTTTGTCAATATCACCACGGTCGCGATCATGACACTGAAATGTGTCTCCACCTAAAAGGCGTTATCCTTGACATGATTGAAAAGGGTAAGTTACCATTACCTCCCTCAACAAACAACAAGAACAACCTCAACACAACCTATGTCGCAGCCCTTCAAAGGCTCACGACTGAAGGGAGGCTACAACCAAACGGGCCCACTCCGGACCCACTTGAATGCACGAAAACCCGTTTCTGGGATGACAATGCCTATTGCCAATATCATCAAGGAAAAGGTCATGACACTGAAACATGCTTCAAACTGAAACATGTTATTCAAAATATGATCGACAACCATGAACTGATAGCTTCATCCCTAGGCCAACCAAGTGATGAAAATAACCCTCATGAACATCTCTTTCTGCAAGGCGATGAAAGCCTCATGGACTATTGTCCTCATATCATTCCTAATAACGAGAGTGAAGTGCTCAAGTGGGTCAATGCTTAAGATCAAACATTAAAGCCGCTGGATGCTGCGAAGGAGAGCTTCGAGGAGGAAAGTGATGATTAGGAGTCCGAGTCTGGGATCGAGTCCTAATTCAAGTCTGAGTCTTAGGCTTCCTCATATCTATCCTAGTGTCTATCCTTTTATTCCTAAGTGACAAACTAGGGGCTGTCTCCATGAGTCACATGTATTCATCGAGTCTGTGCTGACCTCTTATTTATCTAAATAAAAGCACGATTTCCAACAATTATATATTCTCCCCTTTACCATTTCCCGTTCACAACGAGAATTGATTTGAGAATTGGTTTAAAACAAACAATATGTTCCAATTCGATGTGAGTACACTCGAGTGACGTTCCGTAACGAGTAAGAAAAGGACCTGAAACTCCGTGTCTATCTCTTTACCTATTCCATGTTTGGCAATGGAAAGCTTTCATTAGCACCCTATTTAGAACGAGCTTTTATCAAAGGGATTCTACGACGAATCCAGATAACAAACAAGAACATCTCCTTGTTAATGATCAATGACGGAAGGCAAGCCCAGTCCCCACAAAAAACATCCCATCACAAAGAATCAACCCCTCACCAACGAGTACATGCCCGTTTACACCTTTACCTTCCTCGAACGACGGACGACAAAGAACCAATTGATCCAAACAAAATAAAGGCGAAAATCAAAGCCAAAGTAAAAGCCAAGGCTAAAGCCAAAACAAAAAAAAATAGTGAAATTCAAATTCGCTATTTTCACGAATTTCAACGACGGAATCAAAAACCGTCATTTTTAAATCACAAATACAAAATAGTGAAATCCAAATTTGCTATTTTCAGAATTCCAAACGACGGAATTAAAACCGTCCTTTTCAAACAAAAATGAAATAGCGAAATTCAAATTCGTTATTTTTCCACAATTCCAAACGACAGATTTAAAAACCGTTCTTTTCAAACAAAAAACAAAATAACGAAATTCAAATTCGTTATTTTCTCTCAATTCCAAATGACGGAATTAAAGAAAACCGTCCTTTTCAAACAAAAACGAAATAACGAAATTCAAATTCGTTATTTTCCCACAATTTCAAATAACGCAATTAAAACCGTCACTTTTCAAACTTCGGACCAACAAGTCCAACACCAAAACACCAAGTTAAGAACCAACAAGTCCAAAGCCCAGGACCAATAAGTCCAAAACACCAAGTCCAGGACCAACAAGTCCAAAGCCCGGGACCAATGAGTCCAACACACAAAATCCCGGACCGATGAGTCCAAAATACTAAACACCAAAACCTCAACCAACACTGCTTCACCCCTAAGTCCTTCTAGAGACTTCTACAAGGAGACCTATCTAGGCTTCTGAGTATTCCCTTCAAGCTCATAATATCACACCTTAACCTCTAAGATCCAGACATGGGATTCTTGTCCCAAATTATTTACCAACCATTTCGTGCTCAGGCCACATCAAGCTTGAGACCCCATTCTGCACAACATTACAAGCCATAACCCATCGGCCTAAACACCACAAAATACAAGCTCTAGATTTTTATCTTTCAAGCAAACCTATTATTACCAGTGGTCGGACAAAATCTTTTCGGTAACTTGTCGTTAGGAGCACCTAGACCAAAACACAATTTATAACTTCACAAACAACTCTACAATTAGTAAAGAGGCAAGTAAAGGTCGGATCCCAAGGGACGGGAATTGAGATGAGATTTCTATTGCAACTAGTGGTGTCTTAGGGGTGTCACAATTTGGGTTGATGTAGAAGGTCACTAAACTAAATAGCAATGAAAGTAAACAAGCAAGATGAATTAAAAAGGGTTCTAAACAATTGATAAAAAGCACTAGGGTGTCATGGGGTCATAGGGGAATCATGGGAACTGATCATACAAACATGTTCTCAAATTATAAGCAAGCAATTATTGTTGTGATGGATTGAGTTGGGTTATATCTTACAATCGTAGGAAAGTTTGGGTCCCGGAGCCGAATCGATTAGATTGTACAACACCTACAAGTCAACTTAGTCTTCCCTACTCAACAACATGCATGGTCTAATGAGACTCGAGTTGGTTTATGTCTTACAAGTCTCATTGAAAAGATAGGTGATGGGTAAAAAATGCAAGGATTCATAGGCTCGCATTTCATCAAACATAACATGTGCATGAGTTGAGATCAAAACAAGCAAGCAAATAAACCATGAAAGCATATTAATTTAAGCATGAATCATTCCCCATATTGGTTTCCCCTAATTACCCATTAACCCTAGCTAGGTGACTACTCACTCATTATCATGTTGAACATGCTAGCAAAGTTGTCAATCATACCAACAAAGTGAAACATGATGAATAAATGAAAGTAATTAGCAATAATTAAAAAGGGATTAAGAGAATTATACCTACTAATGATTCCAATAATAAAGCAAAGAATAAAAGAAGTACTTGATGCTTGATTGAGAGGTTGTCAATCTCCCAATAATAACCCAAATAATCTTCAATTACCCAAAATAAAGGATGAACAAAAGGGAGATTAAGGAAATAAAACTTGTATTAAAACTTGATTAATTGATGATTACAATATTAAAGAGAGATTTGATTGATATTAACTACACTAGAGATTGCTAAGAAGAACATGCTCTTCTAATTAGACTAATGGGCAATTTATAGTAGGGATTAGGTGTAGGAATTAGGGTTAACTAAGGGCTTAAATGACGATTAAGTCCCTACTTAAGGAAACGCCGGTATTTTTGGAAGGATGGGCATCTTTCTTTGAAGCTTGAAGAAACGAAGTTGTGCTGCCTTGGAATCCGTGCGTCTTAGGCACGGGACGGCCGGATTCGTGAGTTGCTGCCCGGGCGTCTTTGGGAGAAGACGGGCGTCTTCTGGTTGCTGTTGCCCGAGCGTCTTGTAAGGAAGACGCACGGTTGTGGCTTGGTGGACGGGCGTCTTCTTGGGAAGATGAATCCATTGTCATGCAGCGTGCTTTCTTCTTCTTTTCTTCCCTTTTCTTCATAAAATCCTTGGGGATTTCCTCGGGGATGCAAGGATCTTTTTCATCATTTCCTTGGGTAAAAAATGCAAGGATTCATAGGCTCGCATTTCATCAAACATAACATGTGCATAAGTTGAGACCACAACAAGCAAGCAAATAAACTATGAAAACATATTAGATTAAGCATGAATCATTCCCCATGTTGGTTTCCCCTAATTATCCATTAACCCTAGCTAAGGAAACTACTCACTCATTATCATGTTGAACATGCTAGCAAGGTTGTCAATCACACCAACAAAGTAAAACATGATGAATAAATGAAGATAATTAGCAATAATTAAAAAGGGATTAAGAGAATTATACCTACTAATGATTCCAATAATAAAGCAAAGAATAATATAAGTACTTGATGCTTGATTTGAAGGTTGTCAATCTCCCAATAATAACCCAAATAATCATCAATTACCCAAAATAAAGGATGAACAAGAGAGAGATTAAGGAAATAAAACTTGTATTAAAACTTGATTAAATGTTGATTACAAGATTAAAGAGAGATTTGATTGATATTAACTACACTAAAGATTGCTAAGAAGAACATGCTCTTCTAATTAGACTAATGGGGTATTTATAGTGGGGATTAGTTACATAAATTAGGGTTTACTAAGGGCTTAAATGACGATTAAGTCCTTGAAGAATCGCCGGTCTCTAGGGAGACTCCGATCTCTTTTTCGCCGGTCTTAGAAAAAGATGCGCATCCTTCCTTGAAGTTTGTAGAAGACGAAATAGCTGTAAGGGAATCCGGGCGTCTTAGGCGCGGGACGGGCGGATTTGGGTGTTTCTGGACGGGCGTCAAGAGGGGGAAGACGGGCGAATTTGGGAGGTTTTGGCCGAGTGTCCAGCTGAGGAAGACGCTCGGATTGTAGGCCTTGGACGGGCGAATTCAGGGCAATCCGCTCGGATTGTCTTACAGCTTCATTCCTTCTTCTTTTCTCCCTTTTTCTTCATAGAATCCTTGAGGATTTCCTCGAGGATGCAAGGATCTTTTCTCATCATTGCCCATCTACTATAGTATATACAAAGGCCTTCTAATCTTGTCTATCCTTGATGCTTGGTCATTGAATTCAATCAATTTAGCCTCATTTTGCCATGAAAATACAAGGTTTGCACTCCTTTCCTACCAAGGACAGAAAACCTCAAAGAATATGCAAAACAAAGGACTAAAGACAATAAATGACCCAAATATGCACTAAAAAGCATGGGAATAAGGCTAATTTGGGGACTAAATATGCTCTAATTATGGTCACATCAAATATTCCCAAACCGAATCTTTGCTCGTCCCGAGTAAAGAGGTGACAAAGATTAGGACCATTATTTAAACTAACCTAATAACATATCTGATATGAGACAATTAGCGGGTCTCACTCCGCCCCTTCAACTCACAACAAGACAACCATGAGGTAGGATGCCTTCTTGCAAGGCAAGGTGGGTCTTGCCAAAATGGCGACTCATCCAAATATTAAAGCACACAAAATCAAGTAATGGATGCATCTACAAAAGAATAGCCACTTTCCTCATCTAAGTGGCGGAAATTATCTACAAGGGAAGCAATTCAAGGGTACACACTCCTTCATAGATGCAATTTCTTCAAATTACTAAGCCTAGAAGGATACCAATAAATCACCTCCAAATTGTGTCAAGCTAGGGTACCTTTGTCCTCAATCGTTAAATGCTTTCGTCAAAAATAGACTCCCTATGGTGTTAGAAACACTGGAGGATCGCGGAATGCCCCTTCTCGCCTAGACAAGAAGAAGGGTCGTGCTCTCTCTACCATGCACAAAAATGGATACGATGGATAAAGGGATCGATAGTATTTGAGTTTCATTTGGGAGTTTGCTTTTGTTGTTGTCTTTTTCCCCCCAATTTCTTGTGGCATATAACACTTGAGAACACTTTATTTTTGCCATTTCTTTTGATTTTTGGCCTTTCAACACTTGACAACTTTTCAACTTTTCTTTGCATTTCTTTTGAACATTTTCAAAGTCACCCCATATGTAATGAGGGTGCCTTATATTTGAAGCTTTAGGAGTCTATTTTTGTTCCTCTTTTCATTTGATGCAATTGGCAAACTTTCTTTCACTTTTCATTTCATTGAACTCAAATTGATTTCTTTTTGTGCCCATTCCCTTTGATGACAAAAATGTGGTAGAACATGGATGATGGATGCATGGTTTCAAGGGTCACCTTGGAATAAACGGTAGCCAAGGAGTTATCACACCACAAGGTACTCTTGACTAGGCCATAAACCATGGGTCAAAGGATACTAGCATGACACATCCTAGGGTGTTTTACAAGTATTCTAACAAGCAAAGTCTTAAGAAGAAACAGCATCTACTATGGCCTATGTACACTTGTCAAGCTTCCCAAGTAGACGGTTTCACAAAATGTTTCTAACATTCAAACTACATGCCATGATGCAACTAGCATATATATATCCTAATGCAAATGATTCTACCAACTAATATGACATATAAACTAAATGCAAGTCCTAAATTCACATTGTTATACCGCATCAATCAAAATAAAGCCACATAGTCATTAACATAAAGAGGAAAAAGGAGATTGGAAAGATCATACCATGCGGTCTTCAATATCCTCATGTCTCGGATGTGGCGTAGTCAATCAATGTGAACAAGGATAGAAAAAACACAATATATACAACAATATATACATGACTACACTACAAAGGAAATGAACTTATTTTTGGTTTTTCAATTTTTCAAATTTTTATAGTTTTTCGAAATTTTTTGATTTTTTTGGTTTTTTGAATAAAAGTTAAGTTAGAATTCCCCATCCCCACACTAATATGGGCATTGTCCTCAATGGCCAAAATGATGGGAAATTATGCAAACATGATGCATGAATTCTGCACTAAATGCAAGCTATACTAATCTACACTACATGATGCATGGATTTTTGTTTATGACGAAGAGCGTAATTTAGATTACCTCCCATTGCGTATACATGTACTTCCCCAAACCGAGATAGACATTATTTCTAATGTCCTAAAGTTGGGTGAGTTCATGCACACAAGATGCAATGTATGAAACTAAATTTGTCATTTTGGATTTTCAAAAGTGGGAACAATGAAATAAGAACACCTCAATGGGGCCGAGGTGTTAGTCCTCTATGTTGCTAGGACTCTCCCACCATGATCAAGATAAAATAAATAAAACCAAGAAAGAAGTAGACAAACCTCAAGAGGGTAGCGGCCTCCAAAGCTTGCTAGTCTTCCACCATATCATCATTGTCATCATCTTCCTCAATAGAAGTGGACTCATCTCCACTCCCCTCTTCACTTCCTTGCTCACTTCCTTCATCATCTTCTTCTTCATTAGCCTCTTCTTCTTCATTTACCTCTTCACCAATGCCTTCATCAACAACCTCATCACCGACAACCTCATCGTCACCCGGTATCTCACCCCAAGATGCACTTGGAAAGAAGACTTCCCTATCCGCCCAACTAGGCAAAGGACATGATGGATCAAGTAGTCCTTGCCTAGCTAAATGAAGGAGGGGTGGATATTGGGCTAAGTATGCATCTTCTCGATCCTTATAAGCTTGTTTGTGCATCTCTTGCATAAGTAGAGTCATGTAGTCATTGCCCACTTCAACACCTTCGGGTTTGAACTCTTGATATTTGAATGGATAGGGTGGTGTGACGGATGATGTATTCGGCTTCCTTTGAGAGGGGAAGAAGGTAGTTTGTTCTATGAACACTCAAACGGCATATCTTGGAAAGAAAAGTAAAAGATCTAGCATCATTGGTGAGCCACCCATATTTGGTGTCAAGAGGGTTATGCGTGACCCACTTGTACTTGTTAATCATGGCATCCATGTCAATGAGATGACCCCCTTTTTTCGCCACATACTTGCTATCCTTGTTGAAATTCGGATCAAAGTATTTGGCCAAAAGAGTAACTAGACCTCCATTTACAATAAAAGCGGTGCCTTGCTTTCCACAATCAACATTTAGCCATCTTTCCATCAAAAGCCTTAGAGAATTGTAAGGCTTGGTGAATTCCCTTCCAATATTTAAGGCCGACTCAAGTAGAATACAATCGAGCTTGGTAAAGTGGTTAGTGTCTTTTCTTGCAATTATAGTATTCCCGATGACCTTGTGCCACACTCTAATGCCCGGATGGGGGACTAATAGAGCGCGACAAGCATGATAGTTCTCAAATTTCTTCCCGGAAATCGCCTCCCAAAGAGGAGCGGGGTCATATTTTTCGGGCTTCTTGTAATAACGAGGTGAATCACTAAGACCTAATGCTTTACTCAAGTCATCAAAGGTGATGCGCCTCTTCACATTGGCAAGGCGAAACTCGATGTATTCTCTAGTCTCTACCTTATTCACTTTCAATGAACTCAAAATTTCCAAGGTAAGGGAGGGGTATGTCAATTCTCTTATAGCAAACAATTTTCCCAACCCCATGGCTTCAAAGAAGGCTTTTGTTTGTTCAAGGACACCAAATTTGTTCAAGGCATCTTCACATATGAATTTGGTGGGTAGAAAGGATTTCATAGCATACTTGGCAAATGTATCCCTATGGGAGTTAGAAATGAAAATTACCTCCGGATAGTTTGATAATTGAGCAATTTCCGGAGTTGTTGATGTTGTTGCTTCCAAGGGAGGATTTTGTTGTTGTTGAACTTCCAAGTTTGCACTAGCAACCACCATAGCCAATGAGGCTTTCTTTGCTTGAAGACATTGTTGCCTTGTTGAGAGTGCCTTTGCCTTAGGTGCCTTTGTTGATCCTTTTGTTCTTGCCATTGATGAAAATACCAAGAAAAGAGTGAAAATCTTCAATTTCCAAGTATACCCAAATCGATTTTAAGATGAAAGGCTTTGCCTTTGTAATTCAAAAATCGACTCAAAGGTTAAAGATTTTGGTATTTGGATTGATTTTTGTTGGAAGAGGAGTGATTAATTGTTGTTTAAAAGGAAGTTTGGATTTGATTTTGTTGAATTTGGTTGAGGAAATCTTGTTTTGGTGATGGAGAGGATGAGGGTTTTGAGTTTTGGGGTTTATGGGTAGTGTTTTGAATGAATGAATGAAGAAATGAATCTGGGAGGGGTATTTAAAACACCCGAAAATTTTGAAACTGCAGGGGAAGACGGGCGTTTTTCCTTCGGGACGCTCGGATTATGCCTATTCTGGGTCCAGGATTCTCGCCTAAAGACGGGCGTCTTTCAGCTGGGACGCTCAGATTCTTTGACTGTGGGACGAGCGGATTCTGCTGAAGACGGGCGGATTCTGATACAGCAAGCTTTCTTATTTTACGCTGGCAAAAAGACGGGCGTCTTTCTGCAAAGACGAGCGGATTCTTCAAGACGAGCGTCTTCTCTGCTGGGACGCTCGGATTCTTCGACAGTCCCAAATTTTCAATTTTTCAGTTACAATGGACGAGCGGATTCTGCCAAAGACGGTCGGATTCCCTAAAGACGAGCGTCTTCCCATCAAGGACGCTCGGATTCCCCATGGTCTACCCGGATTCAGTTCCATCCGTGCACTTGCATATCCCGTGTCATTTTTTCATTCTTCAAATCCCGTGTTCTTCATTGTAGGGGCACTACTAAGGCATGAATAGCCTAGGCAATTGCTATCCCCACACTAAGCTAAAGCACTACACATCAATTGAATCATTAGTCCCTCCCTCACTTCTCTCAAAAATGATAATTACCTTGATCAAAGCATAAAAATCCAAAAATGACAAAAATGCAATGTAAGAATTAAAATGCAAGTTAGGGAGTTAGAAATATTTACAAATGGTGGTTTAGGGAGGACTCCACCAAACTCTCATCCTTATTGAGATGTCATGGGGGCATGTCCAAGGTGTTGTTGATGTTGCTCAACACCTTGAAGAAGTAGTCAAAAGCTTGTTCATTATCATGATAAAGATTTTCAATAGACCTTTGCCCTTGTTGTTCTTCATGTTGGTCTTTATCGATAGCATTACCAATATAGGGATTGAAAATCCCTTCAAAGTCATCGTCCCAAAGACCACAAACTTCATCTACTTGATCACTAAAGATCTCTTGAGTTGATAGAGACAACTCTCCCACTTTCTTATCTTGGCCAATGAGGCCATCCTCTTCATTGCTTGACTTTGGTGAGCTTTTCATGCTCTCTTTGTTACAATTCACTTGCTCTTTGAATGGAGCATCATCAACTTTCTTCTTCCATTGGAATTCCGACTTCTTCCTATCATCCTTCCGGCTATAATGATCAACCATAAAACATGGTTCATGCAAATGGGGAGCTCTCATGGTCTTGTCAAGATTGAAAGTTATGCTCTCATCTCCCACTTTTAGAGTGAGCTCTCCATGCTTCACATCAATCACCGCACCCGCGGTGTGTAATAAAGGTCTACCTAGAATGATTGGAATGTTGGAGTCTTCTTCCATGTCAACAATGACAAAGTCCACCGGGATGAAAAATTTCCCAACTCTTACGGGAACATCTTCTCATATCCCTAATGGTGTCTTCGTCGATCTATCGGCCATTTGGAGTGTGATATTGGTGCATTTAAGCTCTCCCATCCCTAACCTTTTACTCACCGAGTACGGCATAACGCTCACACTAGCCCCTAGATCACATAAGGCTTTGTTGATCGTGGTGTCGCCAATGGTACACGGTATTGAGAAGCTTCCCGGATCTTTAAGTTTTGGAGGGGAACTCCCTTGAAGTATTGCACTACTCACCTTAGTGAAGGCGATAGTCTCAAGCTTCTGGATCGACTTCTTCTTAGTGAGGATGTCTTTCATGTATTTTGCATAGGGCGGCACGTGATTGATTAATTCCGTGAAAGGAATTGAGACTTCCAAATTCTTCACAATTTCCATAAATTTTCCAAGTTGGTCATCAAATTTGGGCTTGGCTTGACGACTCAGAAAAGGAAGTCTAATCACAATGGGCTCCTTCTCCTTGACCTTGTCTTCATTTTTCTTTGAAATTTATTCTTTTGATGGTTCTCCATCCTTGCAGTTTTGCACAAGTTCTTCTTTGTCACTAGCTTCCACAACTTCATACTCAACTTGCTTCTTCGGTACTTCATACCTTGTACCACTCCTCAAGTGAATGGCACTAACCGTTTCATGTCTTGGGGGATTAATTTGAGGTGGTAATTGCCCCTTTTGTCTTTATGAGCTTGAAGATGCTAGTTGAGTCAATTGGGTTTCCAACATTTTGGTGTGAGCTAGGATGTTGTTGATGGTGATTTCCTTTGCTTGACTATCCTTTTGCATTTGAGTGAAAAACTCTTGTTGATTCTTTTGCATTTGGAGGACCGCTTTTTGAACATCAAAACCTTGGTAATTTTGTTGATTGTATGGAGTTTGATTTTGGTAACCTTGGTTTTGGTTGTAAAAGGGTCTTTGATTTTGGTTTCTCATGGGAGGTGGGGTGTATGTTGGTTGAGGGTTTTGAACATTTTGGCTTTTGTATGAGAGATTTGGATGGAATTTGGTGTTTTCATTGTAATAGTTTGAATAAGGGGCCTTGAGATATAGTTACCCAACGTGGGCGGACAATTCCTGTATGCCCTATCTATCCTATTGCACAATACAGCTCACCATGACCTAGTAAATTCCCTTTTGGCCTCCTTTCACGGCACGACCTAGGACAAAAACCAAAGTCACTCGGAATCTGCACCTGCTCAGATAATAGTCTCCAGTCTAAAGAATCGACTCATTTGAACATCTTAGAGATCCCCGCCACGACCATGCGTCTATAATAGAACTTAGGGACTCTCTAAATGGTCACTGTCCGGCAAAGTGTCACACACTCTGCCTATGTAATCGACCAGTCATCACATATGACCTTATGGTGTTGAACAACCATCAATCGACTTACAATCTAGTCACTCCGAGACGTCACCTCATTAAGTGACTAGGGACAAAATACAATGTTCATCTTATTCACTTGAATAGTGTTCAACATTGTCTCCACAACTTATTCAGATAAACAAGGTATTAAAAGTTAGTCACACTAAGTAAAAGATTCATAAATGAATGAATACGAAAACAATGAATGTGATTATCATATACATAATAAAAGATACACTATCCAATTATTACATATCCATAATCTAAAGAAAATCTGGTACTCATCTTAATCCCATAGCGACGACATGACCATCATGCTTAGCCTTTGATAAAGGCTTGGTTAAAGGATCAGCAATATTATCATCTGTCCCAACCTTACAAATGCCAATTTCCTTCCTTTCCACATAATCTCTAATTACATGGTATTTCCTTTCAATGTGTCTAAATTTGTTACTAGACTTAGGCTCTTTGGCTTGAAAAATAGCTCCACTGTTATCACAATATAGAGTAATAGGATCTTTGGCGGAATGGACTACTCCTAGCCCCTCCATGAATTGCCTAATCCAAACAGCTTCCTTCGGAGCCTCAGACGCTGCAAGGTACTCAGCCTCAGTTGTATAATCCGCAGTAACGCTTTGCTTGAAGCTCTTCCAGCAAACAACTCCTCCATTTACCATAAACACGTAGCCGGATTGGAATTTCATGTCATCCCTATCAGTTTGGAAACTTGCGTCCGTGTAACCTCTTACACGTAACTCAGTTTCTCCTCCAAACACTAAGAACGAATCCTTAGTCCTTCTCAAGTACTTAAGGATGTTCTTTACGGCTATCCAGTGACTCTCACCAGGCTTGGCTTGATACCGACTTGTCATGCTCAAGGCATACGCAACGACGGGACGAGTGCAAATCATAGCATACATGATAGACCCAACAGCGGAAGCATAAGGGACGGTCTTCATGTGTTCAATTTCCTTAGGGGTAGAGGGAGACTGTGACTTGCTCAAAGTAATCCCTTGGCCCATAGGTATAAATCCTCTCTTTGAGTCTTTCAGATTGAACCGGTCAAGAACTTTGTCAATATAAGCTTCTTGACTCAATGCTAGTATCCTCTTGGACATATCCCTATAGATCCGGATACCTAAGATTCGTTGTACCTCTCCCAAGTCCTTTATTTTGAAGTGTTTCTCTAGCCACTCCTTAACGAAAGTGAGTGATGGAACATCATTCCCAATGAGCAATATGTCATCCACATATAGGACAAGGAATGCAACCTTACTCCCACTAATTAAACTTCATGTATAAACACGGTTCTTCCACACTTCTAGTGAAACCGTATTTTTTAATAACATGATCAAAGCGATGATTCCAACTCCTAGATGCTTGCTTAAGACCATAAATGGACATCTTAAGCTTCCACACCTTCTTAGGGTTAGATGTATCAACAAAACCTTCTGGTTGTATCATGTACACCTCTTCTTCTAGAATCCCATTCAAGAAGGCGGTTTTGACATCCATTTGCCAAATCTCATAATCATGAAATGCGGCAACCGCTAAGATTATCCTGATGGACCTAAGCATAGCGACTGGAGCGAAGGTTTCGTCATAGTGTAAACCATGAAGTTGGGTGAAACCTTTTGGCACCAATCTAGCTTTGTAAACATCCACATGTTTATCCACGCCGAGCTTAATTTTATATATCCATTTACACTGAAGGGGTCGCACTCCCTCAGGTAAATCCACCAAGTCCCATACTTGGTTCTCGTACATGGAATCCATTTCGGACCGCATGGCTTCTAGCCAAAGCGAGGAGTCGGGACTAGACATGGTCGATTTCCAGGTAGTGGGTTCATTACTTTCAAGAAGTAACAAAACACCATCCTCTTCGATGTTACCAAGGTAGCGATCAGGTGGATTAGAAATTCTACTTGACTTTCTAGGAATAATTACCGTTTCAGAGGAAGAGGGAATGCTATCCTCCACGTTCTCCTCTACCTCATTCTCGGTTTGTGGCACTCGAACTTCTTCAAGTTCAAATTTTCTCCCACTCTGTCTCCTAGAAATAAACTCTTTTTCTAGGAAGACAGCATCACGAGCCACAAACACTTTGTTCTCGTATTTATTGTAGAAGTAATAGCCACGTGTTTCCCTTGGATATCCTACAAAAAAGACATTTGTCAGACCTGGGTGCAAGCTTATTGTCAGACTTGATCTTAACGTATGCTTCGCAACCCTAAATACGCATGAATGACAATTGAGGGACTTTCCCTGTCCATATCTCATATGGAGTCTTATCGGCCGTTTTAGTCGGGCTTCAATTTAGTGAAAATACTGCAGAAAAGAGGGCAAAACCCCAAAATGAACTAGGAAGCTCAGTCAGACTCATCATTGACCGAACCATATCAAGTAAAGTTCGGTTTCTCCTTTCGGCCACACCATTTAATTGCGATGTGCCAGGAGGAGTCCATTGTGATACTATACCACAATCTTTTAGGTGTGAATCAAATTCAATATTTAGATACTCATCATCACGGTCGGACCGTAAGGTCTTTATCTTTTTATCCAATTGGTTCTCTACTTCTTTTTGAAACTCTTTGAACTTGTCAAAGGCTTCACTCTTGTTCTTCATTAAGTCATCAGTAAAAGTAATGAGTAGTGAAAACCTCCTCTAGCGGTGATGGTTAATGGCCCACACACATCCGTGTGTATGAGAGCCAAAACCTCACTAGCTCGTGTCCCTTTTCCCGCAAAAGGTGCACAAGTCATCTTGCCTAAAAGGCAAGACTCGCATGTACCATAAGATTCGAAACCAAATGATTTGAGCACTTTTGATGAAGCAAGTCTCTTAATACGTCTTTCGTTTATGTGGCCTAAACGACAATGCCAAAGGTAGGATTCGTTTGGATCACCCTTTCTGAGCTTTTTAGTTTCCATATGATAAACGTCATTAACATCATTTAAAACATAAATGCCTCCAATTGAAATGGCCTTGCCATAAACCACATCATTAAAAGAAAAAGTACAACACTTGTCCTTAATCATAAAACAAAAGCCTTCCGCGTCTAACGCGGAAATGGAGATGATGTTCTTAGTTAAAGTTGGTACAAAATAACACTTATTTAAATACAACTCTAAACCACTAGCTAAAGTGAGCACATAGGTCCCTACGGCAACGACGGCTACTCTAGCTCCATTGCCCATGCGGAGATCCACATCACTTTTTGCTAGTGCTTGCATGTCCCTTATACCCTGCAAATGGTTACAAAGGTGAGAGCCACATCCGGTATCAAGTACCCAAGTGGAAGTACAAGCATAATTAACATCTATCACATAGAGAGAGGAAATCATAACAATAGGCGTCACACGCCCTTCCTTGAGATCCTCCAAGTATTTGGGACAAATCCTCCTATAATGCCCCTTCCCATTACAGTGGAAACATTCGGCCTCGGAGAACTTGACACTTTTTGCCTTAGGATTCCCATTCTCAACGGCCTTCCCCTTTCCCTTGTCATTTTTCTTTGACGATTTCTTGAATTGGGACTTTTCTTTCCCTTTGCCTTTCTTGACTCCAAGAGACATGTTCTTTAACTTCATGGTTAAAACATCTCTCTTTTCACTCCCACTAGCCTCCATATCCCTCTCCGCTTGGGAGAGGAGAGCATGAATTTCATGGTAACTCTTATCCATGTCATTCATGTTGTAGTTTACCCTAAAGTGAGCAAACTTGGTGGGGAGTGAGTGGAGGATACGATCCACCACAAGAGTCTTAGGAATCTTACACCCTAGACGCTCTAGGATGTCAACATATTCGACCATTTTGAGTACATGGGGACCAACCTTTTAGCCCCTCTCAAGCTTAGCTTCAAAGAAGCGTGCCGCCGCTTCGTATTGACGGACTATAGGTGTTTTAAAAAACATAGTGATCATACGAGTGAATATCTCGTAAGCATTTAAAGAAATGCATGATAGCTTGAGCTTTGGGAATATTGACCATATCAACACATTCTTGATATCATTCAACATTCTCATATAGTCATCATGGGCGGTCCGCACCGCCGATGAAGCTCTTGCACCGGGCTCAATAGGAGGAGCATCGGTCAAGTAAGTGAGCACATTCTCGGACAACGCGGCACTTTTGATGTTGGATTCCCATTCAAGAAAGTCACTACCGTCATCTTTTAAAATACATTTGTCCATTACGGACCTTAGGCATGAATCTTTGCCTAGTGAAGTAGTCGATGGAGTTGATGAAGTTGCAATTGCGAATTAAAATGCTACAACAAAAAGGAAAAATTAACATTCATTGTTTTTTTAAAAATTACTTGTAAAAACATGTTTAGCAAGTTTTAGCATTTATATAATGATCTCCCACTAAATTATATAAATGATTCCAAGACCCAAATATTAAACAAAAATGAGCATCGCTTGGGCGAAACATCCCATAATTGCGTAAATTCGGTAAGTCACGTTGACTAATTCTACCTCTAGAACTCTTGGTCGACGAATTTTCTCAAATTCATCTACTAGCCCCGGAACACAAGACCGTCTTATATCCCGTTGAGTCCAACCAATTTTTGAGTGTGATAACCGTTTACCACCCTACTTACCCAAGGTAAAAAGAGAACACCCCGCTTGGGCGAGCGTGGCTCTAATGAACAAGAGATTCATAGGTGTTACTAATTGGTAAGGCTATTTTCAATTTTAGTTATGTGAGAGATCTTGTCAATTTAGTCATAAGTTCCTTATAAGTGAATTAATTCGGTGAATGTAAATGACGTGAATTGACAACCGCGAAAATAAAATGCATGTGAATGGCGATTTTGGCATGCGCGAAAATAAAACAAGCAAACATGTAAGCATATTAATAAATCCTAGTATGGCCACCTAGTTAATAAAAACTAGTCTATTACATTTCGGAAACCAACTCCTTGGTCCCTTGCCTCTTCATTCCAAAAGTGGCTCTTGTGGGATTTGGAACACCTTCCAAAAATAGACTCCGTCTCGTTGTAATCCGTCTTTTGGAAATGGATTAATTACATAGCTATTCCTATTATACATTAATTAATAAAATAAATAAAACTATTAATTAATTACAAACCAACGATACGAGATCGTATTTAATTACAAACAAATCGATATTCCCATTCATTTCGGGTAATAACGATTAAAATTAACTAGGCCATACTAGTTACAATAAGATAAATATTTTAAATAAATGACAATCATTCATTCAACTTAAATAAATATGCTTAAAATGCTGTAAAAATGATGCAAAAATCGCCCTATCTTACATTCGTTGGTATCCATCTCGGTTTTTGTGGATTTAATCGATTTTTAACATGTAAAAATCAATAATTAACTCTTAAATCTCATTTAAGTCCAAACTAATTGTCCAAACTGTTTTGAACCTCAAAATTAGTCCTCACTAATTTTATGATAAATTATTAGTTTGATTTGGTGATATTTTGCTAATTTAATCGGTAAAATCATAATATTTAAGTAAAAATCCAAAATAATTGAAAAAATACCCAAAAAATTGAAACACAAATTGGGTTTTTTGTCTAACACCACCTTATAAATAAGGTTTTTGCGAAACACCACCTTTAAAAAAAATTCTGGCATTTTAGTACCTTTAAAAAATAAAAATTGGAAAACACAACCAAATTGCCGGAGTTTGACCAAATTGAAAAAAATCCGGCGTTGACTTTGTCTTATTAACATTCTCAGGCGTCATTTGTAACAATTTTAAATCAAAACCCAAACTTTCTCAACACCACACTGCTAATCTCCCTTCTTCCATCTTATTTTCTTCATCTCCTTCATCGCACTCTTTCCCTCTTCACTCTATCATCTCCATCATTCGTCATCTAACTCCTGCTTTATTAACAAGTCTTCTTATTAATGAAACTTAGATTATGGTTGCTTGCGCATATGTGCTTTCAATGCATTTGCATTCAAGCAATTTAACACATCCTCAAAGAAATTAAGTGTGAAAAGTCCCACTGGAAAATAAATACATGTGTATTAATTCCGGCCGGGAACTGGACATGATTAAGGATATGTGCTTGGTGATTGAGTATATGTGCTTTCCTTTTCCGGTGGAGAGCATATGCGCTTTCAAATGCTTGATTACGTATTTGTTATAAGATGAAGTTTCAGTTCCTCTTCATTGTTTCTCATCTCCGTCATTCGGCATATAGCTTCTTCCCGTATTTTGCTTCTTTCAATGATGTCTTCAAATGTGTTGGAATACTCACATCGACATTTGATTATTAATGAATATGTTAAGTGAAAAGTGAGGTGACAAAAGAGAAGAGAGGAGCGAGAGAGGAAGAGAAGACAGAAGATAGTGAAGAGGAAATTGAGGGAAAAATTATGGTGGGAATATAAGGGGGAAAATGGAGGGAAACTGCCGGAGTTTTTACAATAATACCCAGTTTCCGGCCATTCAGTGGTGTCTTACAATTTTTATTTTTTAAAGGTACCAAAATGCCAGAATTTTATTTAAAGGTGGTGTTTTGCAAAAACCTTTTTTATAAGGTGGTGTTAGACAAAAAACTCACAAAAATTTTAAGTATTCTGGAACACTCCCAAGAACACCAAAATATCAGAAAAATTGCCCAAAAATTCCGGATAAATTTTGTGAAGGAAAAGATCGATATTTATCGGTTTTTAACCACAAAAACAAATAAACATTAAAACAAAGTCAAAACACACATGCAAAATCACTTTTGACATTTAAATAATATTCTTAAATGTACATAAATTTATCATGGGCAGAATCAAAAGTTTCGAAATTATGATTAATTAATTTGACTTTTATCGACTTTTTACTCAAAAAATCAATAAACATGCAAAAATTCGAACCAACCTTCAACTTTTTTCATACAATCAGTATAAAACATGCATGAACTACCATAAAAAATCCATGTACCGAATCAACTTTTAACTATTTTTAGTCAATTTTTCACTAAAATACGACATTTTGACTCGGTTTTCTACCAAAAATCATTAAAAATAGCAAAATAACTTCAAAAATCACCAAACAATTCCACAAAACTTTTGAGATCAGTAGGTATGCATGTCCCAAAAATTTCGTGCTAAAACCTCTTCTAATACCATTTTTGAGTTTTTACAAATTATCTCATAATTCATTAAAATGCTTAAAATCAACATGCAAATTACAAGCCTAAGCTGTGATACCACTTGAAAGATCATAGATCCATATTAGACTCTCTAATAAAATTAATGTATCTCATAAATTATCATTTAGGTGATCTATGTAACATGCATGCTAATATGAAAGCATAAAAGGAAAGAACAATTTCCTTACATTGAATTTGTGGTAAAAAGGGCACAAACTAGTTCACCTAACTAGCTTGTTTTTGAGCTTATACCAATGGAAGATCCTCCTTGCAAATCTTCAAAATAGAAGATCTCCTTCTTGTTGCGCCCAAGAACTACTCCAAAAATATTAACAAGTATAGAACTAGAACTTATTAATATTGTACCCTTGATTATTATTAGAAATATTACTTACTAATCTTAGTAATATTATTTATGTATACTAACAACTTAGTAGAGATGATTATTATTTTTAGAGAGATGGAGGAGAATAGTTCACATGCAAGTATGTAGAGTGTTAAAGTAAGGTAGTGTAAAAATGTGAACTATAGATGGAGTATATAGGGGGAAAGTGGCGGGGTGGGTGGAGTGTGGTAGTGGAGAGTTTTGTCTTATATTTTTATCTTACATCACATGCAAAATGTTGTATAAGATTAATTATGGTAGTATACAAAATAAGGTGAAATGATTATGTGAGTAATCATCCACTACACTTATTTTACACGGTCCACTTGACCATTTACGGGTGCATGTTGGTTCTTATATTTGTCGCACAAATCCGTGTAATTTTTTTTTTAAACATCGTATCATGTTTAAATACTTCCATAATTAATTTGTCCAATTCACTCCGTAAATATACGTGTACCCCTACACATATTATTTACGTACTAATATTAATCACATTAATCAATTAGTACAATTTTAGTAAATTAACAGTTAATTAACTAAAACCCGTTTCCCAAAACTTATTATTTAATTATCGCATAATTAAATAATAACTGCTGCTCCTCGAGTTCGCAACTCGAAATCTCTCTAAAAATAATCGACTAACCTCTTAGTCTATAAATCAAGGGACTAAACAAATTGTATCTCATACAATTAATTAGTTATCAATTGGGGTTCGTTCCTTTAGGTGTGACCGAAAGGGGTCAGTTGATCACCGCCGTCTCACGACATTAACGTCAAACTCTAGTCAGCCAACCGTTATCGATTTACGTTAATCAACTGACAAGGATCAAATAATTAAATATCTGATGATATTCTATTAATGAGATTTATTATGTTAACGCACTATTGTGGAGGACACTAACTCCAACAAATGACCCAAATATGCACTAAAAAGCATGGGAACAAGGCTAATTTGGGGACTAAATATGCTCTAATTATGGTCACATCATCGACGGACTCTAAAATGTTCCCGACGGCAGGTCCTTGGCTCGAATCCCCGAGTCGCCTTGACGTCGCCCTTCCCAATGGCAGGTCCTTGGCTCAAACCCTTTTGAGTCGCCTCGACGTCGAAATGGTCTTTAGGTTGTAATCTTTGATTGACCTGGAGGCTATACTTTGACTTTCGCCCCGTCCAAGCCTCAGTCAAAGTGGGGGCTCTGTAGATACCCAGTATCTGCACCTTCCAAAAACCATCCGATGATGATCGGACTATAACGTGTTTTTGATATGCGTGCTTGGATTAGCTATACATGAGACGCTTTAATGCACTACTCGGATATGAAAAATGATTTCAAAAGTTTTCAAACATCATTTGCATTAAAATAACAATATTTAGAGTTAAAACCGTCTTCGGACCCAAAACCGATTCAAAAACCCGCAACTCGAGTCAAATAGAGTCAACCCGCGTCAACTCAAATCTCGAATGTCAAAAATAATGCAATAAATGTCTTTATCATGTCATTTCCATTAAAATGGCCCGATTTAGAGTCTAAATTGACACCGAACCAAAAACCGACTCGAAATTCAAATCCCGGCTCACACAAGCCAAACCCGAGTCAAGGACACAAAATACCTACCCCAAATAACACCCAAGAGTAAGCTTACACGGCTAAGCAACCATCAAAGATCACAAATCACAACCAACAAAACATTGGTTAGAACAAATGGAAAATCAAAATTTCTGAAAGGGACAGTACACCCCTTTCAGTCACTAGGTGCCTCGCGCCTCAATGAGGTGTCTGCTTAGCCTCCAAGAAAACTCAACCGACCTACCACCCCACATTTCTCTATAAATACCAACCTTCACACACCATAATCTTCACGCGAGTGTCCGCCCGTTCACCTCTCTCTTAAACTTCTACACTCGACTTCCTAAGTCACAAAATTGACACGTGTTTTCGACCTACCGATCGAAAACACAAGCCTTACACATTTTGTTTGGTATCATCGCCGTGCATTCGACCGACCCATTTGACCAACTCAATTCATCAATCAACATGTTTTGATTAACATATTTTCAACATATTTTCAAAACAAAATCCTTTTTAAGGCACTCTTTTAAACATCTTTTGATCGCGAGTAGTTGCTACAAGAAAACCGTCTCTTAAGTCGTCTACGTCGCAAACATCAATACACGTAAGTTTGAGGGTGTAAACAACTCATTTATTTCATGTCTTTACTGTTTTTATGAGTTTATAAGCATGAAAAATGCATAACACGATTCAAATATAGGTTAGACGAGCCAAAACCAGATTTTGGCTTGAGACAGGGGCTACTTACGTAGCAGGGAGGCTCGCGCCTCAATGCCCTTTCAGTCCTTAATCCAGCCGTGTTTGTTCTCGTCTTTCCTCCTTATTTCATTTCTTATTTGCAATCGGTTTTTACCATTTCAAATGTTTCAAATCATTTTTATGACAAACTTTTTAACCATAAATCATAATCACCCTTGGTTCCATATACCATGACGGTTTAATCTGTGACTCGGTGATATTAATTGGTTAATTACATTTTAAAGGAAATTCTCTTCTTTTATTTACCATTTTAATTCATTTTTATGATAAACATATTTTTACCATTACAAAAATCATCCTTGGTTCTTTATACCATAACGGTTTATTCCGTGACTCGATGATATTATTGGTTAATTACAAATTAAAGAGTATTTTAACCCCCTTTTATTTTACTTAGCTTCTTTCTCATTTATTTACATTTGCAAACATGTTAGTCATAATTTATAATTATCCTTGGTTCTTTATACCATGTCGGTTTAATCCGAGTGCGATGACAAACTTGACTAATTACAAATAATTGAACTTAACATAATTAGTTCAAATCAAACATTTTCTTTTTACACATTTCACTATGCTTTTCAAACTTGCAAATCCGACAACGAATATTACTAACATAATAGTAATTACTCCGAGTCATGCAAACCATACTTGCAAATCATTAATCACAAAAAACAGTTTAAACAACCTTTTTAACAACCAGGAGACGCCCCTTGGGTCGTTGGCTGACTCGCGCCCCAAGAGGCCGTCTGTTTTCATATTTTAAAACCTGCGAAAAGCCCTTTCCCTCGCCAATAGGCTCGCGCCCCAATAGGGCTGCCTGGCACTGTTCTGTTTCATTTTAGCATTCATCTAGGACAATCCCGATTACGGTTAATCCGCATACATGATGGATCAGATTGAAAAGCTTACGTTTTTACACTTTGTCATTTGACACCCTTTTTCGAATAATGGATCGTGTTAAGCATCATAACCCGAATTTGGTAAATGGATGTTTAATTTCCGTTTTCACTTGCAAATCAATCTAAATCCAACCCGACATCAATTTCATGATATATGGATAAACAAACCGACTTAGCAAAATCTTCACATGTTAGGTTAAGACTTTTGGATGCGCATTCATGCATTTAAACCGTTTTATCAACTTTTGCACTTAAACAACTACGATCGATCAGTAGAGGCCGCTAACGCTGGCAGGATTGGGTGTCCGATTAAAGGGCTTCCCAATACGTACCCTCACCCCTTACTCAGAACCTTTTGATAGTGGATGTCTTTATTTAGGGCGTACGAGAGTCATTCTAAGCATAGAATGCTAAAAGGAGGGACGAGTCCTTATCTTTAGTACCTATGTCAAACACCGCTTTTTACCTTGATTGACCTATAGGTATAAAGTGGATTTCGAACGGGTTCCAGGCATCCCATAATTGCTTAGTGGTGACTTCGAACATCTCTCTACATCATTTCGTGGCCTTTCCCGAGACGAAATCGACCGATCTAAAGCGATCAGGTCGAAAGCATTTTACGCCGCCGAGCGTGGCTTTGGAAAAGACCGCTATGTGTCCACAGTTTGGCTTGGCGTGCAGGTGGCCCGTGACTACGGACCGGTAGGCGGCTCTCGCCCACAGACCGGCTCATGGCCTATGTCCACAGATACACTTCAGACTCTTATGATCTGAAAACACCTTAAAGGTTACCCCATAAAGGTAGTACCTCCAAATCTTAAGAACAAAAACCACTGCACCCAGCTCCAAATCATGAGTAGGATAGTTCTCCTTATACGGCTTCAGCTGCCTCGATGCATAAGATATAACTTTCCTATTTTGCATCAAAGCACACCCATACTATTCTTTGAAACATCGGTGTATACTTCAAAGTTCTCACTTCCCTCAGGTAGAGCTAGAATAGGAGTTGTGGTCAAACGCTCCTTTAAGGTTTGGAACGCCGTCTCACAACTCTCATCCCAGCGAAATCTTGTCTCTTTCCGCATCAATGCTATCATAGGTCTCGCGACCTTAGATAAGTCTTTCACGAACCGCCTGTAGTAGCCAGCTAAACCCAAAAAACTCCGAATCTCAGCAACATTCTTTGGTAATTCCCACTTAGTCACTGCCTTAATCTTACTAGGATCCACCGACACACCCTCCTTATATATCACATGACCCAGAAAAGCCACTTTCTCTAACCAAAACTCGCACTAAGATAGCTTGGCATATAACTGATTATCTTTAAAAGTCTGCAAAACTAACCTCAGATGCTCATCGTGCTCCTTCTTAGTCTTTGAGTAGACCAAGATGTCGTCAATGAAGACGACCAAAAACCTATCCAAGAGCGGGCTGAAAATTCGATTCATAAGATCCATGAAAACTGTTGCTGCATTCGTCAACCCAAAAGGCATCACTACATACTCTTAGTGACCATATCGTGACCGAAAAGCTATCTTAGGAATATCCTCATCCGCTATCCTTAGCTGGTGATAAACCGAACTCAAATCGATCTTAGAAAATACCCATGCGCACTCAGCTGGTAAAAAAGATCATCAATCCTTGGCAAAGGATACATTTCTTCACCGTTACATGATTCAGCTCTCGATAGTCGATGCATAGCCTGATGCTCCCGTCTTTATTTTTCACAAACAACACTGGTGCTCCCCATGGTTACACACTAGGCCGAATATACCCTTTGTTTAACAGGTCATTCAGCTGCTTCTTCAACTCTTCCAACTCTTTAAGCCCTATACGGTACGATGCTTTAGATATAGGTCCCGTCCCCAGTTTGAGCTCAACATTAAAGTCGATATCTCTCTTAGGTGGTAACCCCAGTATCTCATCTGGAAAAACATCACTGAACTCCCCAACCACAGGTATATCAAATGCTAACGGCACCTCCACACGCATATACCTCACTTGGCAAAGGATCAAAGGACACTTCTTTCTTAAACATGACTTTAAAGTCATTGCTGCTATAAACTTACACTTTGGTTTCACCACGAAACCCCTATATGATACCCTGACTCCCTTATGCCCCTTTAAAGATACTTTTTTGTCTGCAATCTATCCTAGCATCATACTTGCCCAACCAGTCCATTCTTAGGATGACCTCGAACCCATCCATAGGAAACTCTAAAAAGTTGACTGGTAAGTCTACTCCACCCCTCCCCCCCCCCCCCCCTCCCTCTACCCCCACCACCACCAACATGGACACATCTCTATACAACTTAGAACAAGACACCGACTCCCTATAATGTATAAACACATTATCTTTTACAAGTTCATACTCATCCAAACCCATCGCTAAGTCATGACCCCTAGACACAAAAGAATGGGTTGCCCCTGAATCAAACAGAAGGAAAGATGGCGTGTTATGAACAAGAAAGTTACCGGTAACCACATGAGCATCGTTCTCTACCTCTTGCTTCCCCATCATAAAGAGCTTCCTACTACTTTGATGACCTCCACCCTGGACTGTGGTATTCGAAGTAGAAGGCTTAGGTGTCGAATTCTGTGTTACACTATTGTTCGGATGCTGATAAGACCCTCCTTTATTGCGGTTGTAGCCTACATTGTTGTTGTTCTGCCCTCCAAGATTGCCCCACGACCTAGATGGCCTATTGCTAGCAAAGCTTTGGCTCGGAACCTAAGAAAAGTTTCCCTGATAAGTTCCCGGAAAGCCTCCTCCTCCACTGTCACTGGTGCACTCATGCCTCTTATGACCCACTCCGCCGCAGTTGAAGCAGGTAAGGTTGGAGTTATCACTAATACTCCGACCACTGCTTCTTCCCCAAGCTCGGGTTCCCAATGCATATCCAGAACCTCCAAAAAAGGCCCTAGACTAACCGCGATTACCCCTATTATGGCCCGACTGGTTGCCACTCTTACTCTTCGCTTTTCTCTTCTCAACATTCCATTACTTAGCCTCCTTGGCCAAGTCCAACAACCTCTCAGTATGCCCAGCTCGGGCATATACCTCTTTCAGATCGGTAAGTACCCTAGCTGGTTGTCTATCCATGATCTTTGGTGCCAACCCCTTTTTAAAATGAAGAGCTAAACCTCGCTGACCCAACTGCATATCCTCTGTGTAGTGTGACAACTCTAGGAACCGGTGATAGTACCCCGTGACGGTCATATCATCAGCCATGATGAAAGAATCGAACTCAGCTCTCAGTTTGTGACGGATATGCTCCAGCACAAAATGCGCCCTCATAGCGCTCTTGAAACCTGCCCATGGTATAGCATCGTATCCCTTATTCTTGTAGTATGCTCTGGCATCCTCTTTCACATTCTGCCACCAAACCCCAGCCTCTCCCCTCAGGTAGAATGCAACCTGCTCTACCGCCATCTCCGCCGGATAATTCACGACCTCAAGAATACTCTCCATCTCATGGTGCCAGTTATCGAGCAGCTTTGGCTCACCAGTGCCCTCAAAGGTAGAGGAGTGGAAGCGAGAAATGGTGGTGCTTAGCTGGGATGCGTCCACCGGTTTCTCACCTCCCATACCCACATTCTTGAGTGCCTCCATGAGCGCATCTTGTTGCTCAATCATACGGGCAATCTCATCCACAGACATCTCGGTGGCTTGGATGTATGTAGCTGACCTCTTTGGCGGCATTTTGAGTTGATATAACCAAGGAAACGTAAGCACATAGCCTACGGCTCAAAGTAAACAAAACCTTCCGCCAAAGAAGTACTCGGCCAGTACTGTGAAATACTCGATCTAGTACGGACTACTTGGTCGATTAATGGGACTACTTAGCCGAGTATTCCACTCCAGCAACCAACCTCAAAACACATAAAACACACTCGGTCGAGTATACATGTTACTCGGCCGAGTATGCCTCACTTGGTCGAGTACCCCTCTTACTCGGCCGAGTGATCACAACCAGTAGCTAATGCTCCGTATACACAAACGAACACTCGGTCGAGTGCTTGGTTACTCGGCCTAGTATCCCCTACTCGGTCGAGTACCCGCCCTACTCGGCTAAGTCATGCCAAAAATGAGCTATATACTTACGGGAAACATACTTTAACATGCATACTATACTCCTAACATTTTACTACCCTTCAAAAGCCAAGTAATAAATCATCCATCATGTTCAAAGTCTATAATGTTCAAGCTACGCAATTCACTTTCTCATTTCATCCAACAACTTCACAAAAATCACCGTTACGAGTATAACACACATTACTTTAAACACACAACGATTCCCAAGACACCCACATGTTGACCGACTCAAAATTATAAGGGACTCAATGCGACTTCGGGACGTCTCCCAAGTCTTTGCAGTTGCTCCAAACAACTCTCCCCAGGTTCATTTTATTTAGACTCCTGATAGGTCCATTTTATATACATTTTAACCCCTTATTTTAGCTCTATTTTACATGTCATTTGCACTAATGTTAGTGTTTGTGAGCTAATTCCATGTTCTAGTTGTGTTTGCTTGTTTTCATTGTGTTTTGTAGGAAATTAAGATTTTAGTAGCTTTTTCCCGTCAAAGTAGCAAGCACAAGAGTTCATTTAGCTAAAAAGACTAAGCATGACCTCAGAAGGGCATTTTGATAATTTTTAAGCCCGAGTAAGAAGTATGAAGTTTGGGTTGATATGCAAAATGATCACACAAAATAAAAGCCCAAATTAAAGTCTAAGAGTCAAGCTTGGATATGCTCTTAGGATGCCAAATGATGCTCTTAACTCCGGTGATGAAGGAGCATTAAGATTACACATTGGATTTCTTTGCAATTAAAGACGGATTTAAGAGAAAAAGTTGAAATACCCACGACCCTGATAGGGGTTGGGTGGCCTCGATCGGGGTTACCCTCTTTTACGTTGTTTACGTTACCCTTCATTCCTATATAAAGGGTGTTGATCTGGGACCTCAAACACACCTTATGCGCCACTTTTATACTCTCATTTCAGTTCTTAGTTTAGGTTAGATTAGATTTCCCTTTAGCATTTCCATTATGTTATAAACAATTTTATTCAAGTTATATACAATTTCCATTACAAGTTATTTACATTTCATTCCATGTTCTTCATTTACAATTTCTTCCATTATCAAGGTAATTTCATTTCCTGCATTACTTTTATTATTCTTTTGTCATTAGATAATTTACATTATGCCCGAGTAATTTCCATAGTCTAGGGATTAAGGAAGCCATGCTAAATAACTAATCACAATTGTTAAAATGAGATGTCACGATATCAAATAATAGTTTCTATAACATGTTTGCATTATATTGTTTAATCTTTGGTTATTGGTCGTAATCGTAGATTAAGTTTTTTAATTCGTTCTATAAGTCGAGAGGCACGAAATTGAATTAGACTAAACATGCTATAGTAGAATGACCTAGCCATATCGAGAGATCGTTAGGACTCAGTCTATGGTCGACGCTAATATTGAGAGGTGGGTGTCTAAAGGCCTAAACTATTTATCATTATCAATGCATTTCTAAATTAACATGACTAATTATTAATTTGCATTTGTGACCCGACTTCCCTAGACGCTTTCTTTATTATTGTTTTCACTTTATTTGCATAACCAACCAACCAAAAACCGATAAACCGACCTTGATATAATTCAATTCATAGCAACTTGTGATGCGTGCATTTTTTATAGCCTTTTTAAGTCCTTTATGCACGCATTTCTAAGCATATTACGTAGTGTTAAGCTACACATGTCCCCCAAATTGTCTACTTTGGTTTCTCTTTTCCTATTTGCAGGAATAAACCAAAGAGAAGCAGAATCAAGCTTAGAACATGTCTCTATACATGCATTTAGGAGATGAGTTGAGTCGGAGCTTGAGAACTACTATTTGGTGATGCGCGGAGAAGTAAAGAAGCTAGGCGAGCAAGGGAAGTGCTTCAAATTACTAGTGCCTACTTTGAAAAACCATATCTCTAGTTATGCAATTGATGATCAAGTTATTCTAATTAGAGATGAAATCTTGTCTTGTTAGCTTTACAACGCCACCGAAAACTCTCTATTTGCCAAAGTAACGAAGAAATGGCAGCCGTTTGAAGTTCAGTGCGCGAAGCAGGAATTACTCGTTAAAAAGCACTCGATCGAGTACTATAGTGCTCGATCGAGTACATAATGTCGTCGATCGAGTGGTGCCTTTTTGATAGTGCTCGATCGAGTACCTAATGTCCTTGATCGAGAAGTTTTTGCTAGGAGTTACTCTATCGAGAAGTTCTAAATTCCTCGATCGAGTACTTTTCTACCTGACGCAAGATTTTTTTTTTTTTTTTTTTTTTTTGGTGAAATGTGAGATGTATATATATATATATATATATATATATATATATATATATATATATATATATATATATATATATATATATATATATATATATATATATATATATATATATATATATATATATATATATATATATATAAGAAAAGAGTAATTACAAGGCAACCAAAGATTTAAGACAACATAAAGACCAAGCAATTTCAGGTTCGAATCCCACAAGGAACCAAACCCTTACATTCTAATTCCTAGCTGACAAAACCAGGTTTCCTCTTGTCTACTCAATTTAGCATTGCACTTGAACTTGATTCTTTGCCCCACCTCATGTTTTATCTTCTGAACCACCATAGAAGGCATCATCAGTGTGACATTGATCCCGGCCGAGTTCCTTTGAGCCCAAATATGATATACACATGCATTCAGAACAAGGGCATAGTTAGGTTCCTTCATTTTAACACCAACATTGCCATAACCACCAGC
Source organism: Silene latifolia (assembly GCF_048544455.1). Classification (NCBI taxonomy): domain Eukaryota; kingdom Viridiplantae; phylum Streptophyta; class Magnoliopsida; order Caryophyllales; family Caryophyllaceae; genus Silene; species Silene latifolia. The sequence goes on from NC_133528.1 coordinate 95,690,265, forward strand.
CATGGCACCAGACAAAGAGATGCAGAATCCACACCAGTCCTGTATAAGGGACACAGTGGCTTTGCAATAGTCACTGTCAAAAAAGAGATGCGATTGTGTTTCAGGTGCATTCTCACATATACAACAAGCATCAGAATTACAGCAACCTAGTCTGTATAGTTTCTCACGAGTATTCATCCCATTATGCATGATCATCCAAGTAATGATGGAGTGTTTAGGTACATTCCAGTTATTCCAAACAAATTTATACCACCAGGGTTTGATTTGATGTGATCTCAACCAGTCATATCCACTTCTAATAGTGTACCCCTTAGTATCAGGTAGCCATTGCCCATCATTATAAGCAACTTTCATCAGTTCTTTAACCTTATAAATGCTTTTCCAGGTCCAAGCAGCATCTGTAGGGGGATTGTAAGTATGCTAGTCATGATATTTAAGGTATACTTGATTAATCCATTTGATCCATAACCTGTCAGCCTTTGAGTAAATCCAATCAACCAGCTTAGCAACAATAGCAACATTCCAAGTTTCAGCTTTCTTGATGCCAAGTCCTCCTTCTGTTTTTGGTAATGTGATAGTATCCCATCCTACTAGAGGCACCCTATGGAATTCAGCACTGCCATCCCACAAATAATTCCTACAGATGGACTCTATTCTTCTGATGACACTCTTGGGGAGAATGAAAATGTTAGACCAGTAGGAATAGAGAGTGTTTAAGACAGAGTTGATAAGTGTGAGTCTACCAGCATAAGATAATTTCTTTGTTCTAAGACTCCTTATGCTGTTAACCATTTTCTCAGCTAGAATATTGCATTCCTTCTTTGTGAGCCTGCTAGGCTGGATTGGGACACCCAGATACCTGAAAGGCATATGTCCCTCAATAAAACCAGTCACCTGTTTGATATCCTCCTTCAAAGTTGTAGCCATTCCATTAAAGAACACCTCAGACTTAGAATTATTCATAGATAAACTTGATGCTTTAGAGAAAGTGAGGAAAGCTCTAAGGAGCAGCATCACAGACTGAGCATTCCCCTTGCAGAATAGAAGGAGGTCATCTGCAAACATCAAATGGGTAAGCTTGAGTTCTTTGCAAAGGGGATGGTATTGGAAGGGCCATTTAGTAGTAGCATATTTGATGGTTCTTGTTAGATACTCTATACAAAGAGTAAAAATCAAGGGGAAAATAGGGTCCCCTTGTCTTAATCCTCTTTGCCCTTTGAAGTACCCAAAACTACTACTATTCAGGGATAGAGTGAAAGAAGTTGTTCTAATGCACATCATAACCTGCTGACAGAAAAATTCAGGAAACTTAAGACCAAGCAGTAGGCTTTCCACAAAATTCCATTCAATTGTGTCATAAGCTTTTTGGAGGTCAATTTTGAACAAGCATCTAGGACACACTGTTGTTCTATTGTACAACTTAACTATGTCTTGACATATCAAAATATTCTCCAGAATGGACCTGCCCTTAATAAAAGCACCCTGATTCTCATGAACAATATCAGGCAAAACCACAGACAGTATGTTGCAAAGCAATTTTGAGATAACTTTATATATCATATTGCAACAGGCAATACGCCTAAAATGTTTGATAGAGGTAGGCCTCTCACATTTGGGTATGAGAGTGATATTTGTAGTATTGATCTGATTCAAAAGTTTGACAGTTGAAAAGAAGTCCTTAATTGCAGCACAAATATCATGATCCACAACATCCCAAGCATCTCTGAAGAAACCACTAGTATATCCATCTGACTTAAGATTTTAATATCTTGTTATCGTATCTTAGGTTTAATAATTGTCTATCCTATAAATAGGATAGACGTAATTAGGTTTAGGGGATCCTTTTGATACTTCTTTTCACCCTTTCATACGGTTGAACGTTTGGTTGCTCTTCACTTTCCAGATCTCATTCTTTGTAATTTCCTTTCTCTCTTTTATGTTATTTCTCTTTTGTTCATCTTTTTATCATGCTTGTTCTTGCCTTATCTTTCATTCTTGTTTTATTTACTTCTATGCGTAGCTAATTCTCTAATGCTAGAATTAGGGGAACCATGGTAGTATAACGATGATGCGATAATTTAGTTTAGGAGGTTTTGTTGTGAGAATTGATTCATTAGCAAAATAACTGTAATTATTAGGTTGAATGCATGCAACTGAAGTAATTAATCTGGTTAAGTTCAGACCTAGATCGAGAGATTGGAATGAATAGACCTGTTATGAATAATAAACTACACTAATGAGGGCGAGAGCTAAGTTAGTAGTATTTTAGGGCGGATAGCGGAACGAGGGGAACTTTCCTTCACCCTTCTCACATCAGAGCGAATGACCTACCTTAAGCAGAATTATGTGATTCCATGGTAAACCGACATCCTGACATCTGTCTCTCCATTTTATCTCAATCCTTTCCACTCTTGCTTTGTTTTTATTTTTATTGCTCTTAGTTTAGAAATCAACTCAAATCTCCCGTTTTATGACCTTAGACAGACCAAATAACAAGTAGATAGTAACCGTCTCCTTGTGGATACGATACCCGACTTACCTCTGTTGCATTAGTAGAGCCCGTTGGTTTTATTTTTGATAGGGTTGCGACAGCCGTGCTAAATTTTGGCGCTGTTGCCGGGGAGGCAACTATTTTATCTGCTTGTTAAATTTTTGTTTGTCCTTAGTCTCAAGGAATTTATTCCTTGAGGCAGTTCTTATCTTCTCTTCTAGTGATGGTTTGATAGGTCCTACAGGTTTAGCTGAACAGGATCATTGGGAGAAGATCATCAAAAGGAAGGCTTGAGTACCTTTGATCTTCCACCTATGTTCCATCCCATGGCGCAACAGGTGGCATTTTGTGAGAGTTGTGGTGCTATGGGGCACGATGCTGTTACTTGTTATGTGGAGAATGACCGACTCTATGCCTATCGAAAGTATAGACAAGGTCGTTATGGTTCTCAAAGTGGGGGTTACCCAAACTATTCTCCACTTCCGCCGCAGAATTACTATGTACCGCCACATTCGATTCAGCAACAAGGCTTTCAAAGGCCTTCATTTTCTTTTCTGCCGTAGCAGGTTCCTCCCTCCACTATCAACAAGGAAATGATTTGCTGAATTGAAGTCTTTAGTGAAGGCACTTGCTCTACAAGTGCAAGAAACTGCGCAACCTAGAGATGCTTCTATCAAGAGACTTGAGTCTCAATTGGCTCAAGTAGCTGTCGAGCAAGATTTAAATTTTTTATGTACGACTCGAAAATATAAGATGTAATACAACGGTTTTTTGTGTCTTTGGGTACTCTATCGAGTGGGACTTACTCTGTCGAGTAAGTATGTTTTTACGCAAAACAGTAGCTGATCTGATGGGTACTCGATCGAATACGTGTGGCACTCAATCGAGTAAGGGGCACTCGATCGAGTAAGTGTGTTTTTACGGGTTGTTTGCCGGGTTTTGATAGCAACGCGAGAAGGTTATAAAAACATATTTCGGCATTTCTTTTTCACTCTTACTTCATTATAAGTTTCACAAAAGAGAAAACAATGTTACGTAGTTCTCCTCTCTCATATTCCTATCAAATCCTAAGGGCTAGAGTCGTCGGATCGTTGAGTTCTTTACGTCGTTGAGACCGTCGCATTGTGGGTAAGATCCTAGTATAGTTTTTATATCATTTCATTGATTTTAGTTGAAACCTTAATTGGGTAATTTGGGGGTCTTGGGAGTATTGTTGATGTTAGATTGTGATTGTATGATTGTGTGTTTATAGGAGGTGATTTCGTTGAAGAACGATTATGATTAGCTGATTGTGACGATCTTGGTGATTGCTTTCCAGGTAGGATTTCCCTACTTAGTATTAGTTACATGATGTGTGTAATGATTATGTTGTAGATAGTAATTATTAATTGTTTTAGACGGTTGTGATATTGTATTGTTGAATGTTTCAGGCGGTTGTGATATTGTATTGTTGAACGTTTCAGACGGCTGTTGAGGTTGTGTTGTGGTTACTGTTTAACTGTCTGTGATCTTCGGGGTGCGTCCCTGGCTGAGTGGAGTCACATGCGGGAGTGGCTTCACACCCTTGATTCGCCTTCTGTGGAACCCGCCACAGAAGGGATGTGCACATTGAGGAACATGGGTTTATCGCTCGGATGAGATGAGCGGGGCTTAGGTGGGAATGGCTACGGTCCCCCACTGGCGGTGTGGACTATATGTTGCGATAGGTACTCTGGCAGGACTACACACTTTAGTGTGTAGTCAGTTGTGTGGAGATTGATGATGGAGACTGGGGATTGATGTGTTGATTGAGCTGCTTGGTATTTGCTTCATATTGGTTTGTATCGTGTAATTAGTACTGACCCCGTTTAAATGTTTTAAAAACTGTGGTGATACATTCGGGGATGGTGAGCAGTTATTGAGCAGGTTTGATATGAAGCGTATGGGATAGCTGGGATGAGTCATCACGTGGCAGTTAGAAGTCTTCCGCTGTGTCAGACGATGTTTTATAGCTTTGATAGTTTTAGCAGTAGACCATCTGAGAACCTTGTATTTCAGTTTAACAGTTTTGGTGTTGAACATGTAATCATTTTAAACTATATTTTTATTTAAATTATGTTTCTTCATTGTCATTTAATTATCATTGCCTCGGATAATCGAGATGGTAGCACTTACATGCCTTAAGTGGTCCTGGTAAGGCACTTGAAGTATGGGGGTGTTACAAAGTGGTATCAGAGCGATGATCACTACAACGAAAACGCGGGAAACTGACGGAAAAATTAAGGCCATACTGACGGCATTTCCGTCGGTATTTCAATTCTTGTGAAATTCCGTCGGGAACGGGTCGACTTATTTCGTCAAGTAAAATACATCTTGATCGACGGAATTTCCGTCAGTCTTCCAAAATACTGACGGATCTTTGACGGAAAATCCGTCTTTATTTCTAGGTCAAAAGTGACGGAAACTCCGTCAGTTTTTTGCATTACTGACGGAATTTCCGTCAGTGTTGTCTGACACGTGGCATTCCACGTAATTTTCTGAAATCACATTAAAAGAGGGTAGTGACGGAATTTCCGTCAGTATTTCCTTTTTACTGACGGACATTCCGTCAGGTGCTAGACACGTGGCAGATCACTCTAGTTGATAAAATGACATTAAAAAGAGGACAGTGACGGAATTTCCGTCAGGAGTTCCATTTTACTGACGAAAATTCCGTCAGTTGCTAGACACGTGGCACTTTTGTGTCAATTCTGGGAAAATGAAAGGGAAGATCAGTGATGGAAATTCCGTCAGTTTTATTAAATTACTGACGGAAATTCCGTCGGTGGTATGAAAAAACAGGCATGGAAACAGCAGCCTGCTGCCCAGCCACGATGCGTTTTTTGCATCGTTTCAAATACAGCCACGATGCCTATTTGCATCGTTTCCAATATAACCAAAACCTGCAAAACACATCCAATCGTCGACCGCCAAGCGGGAATCTATTTTCACGTCGACCGCTAATGCGGGAATTAATAGACAACAAAAGAGAAGGGGACGCAAATTGTTTTACATAAAAACATAGTCAAATTTGTACATTGTCTTACAAATTAAACACGAAAGAGAATTGTCTTACCATGTCTTTCATACTCCCTACTAGACGACAATACTAACTAAACTAAAGTTCTAACCTAAAGGCTCTAACCTAAAGGCTCTAACTTAAAGGCTCTAAGTTATTATAGGCTCCATAAAACTACCAGTACCTCCAAACCCGTCATCACCACCCCCAAAGTCATCCCGTCTATATGGAGTAGGAAATTGTGAACACGTGTTTGGGGGTTGAGATGCTTGCAAATCAGCCCAAGCCTTTCTCATTGCCGCCATTTCTTCAGCCTGTTCACGAACCTGTCTTTCAAGAGCAACTCGAGCGGCTCGCTCATCATTCATTTGGGTGGAAAGCTGTGAAATCATGCTAGGAGCATAAGACAAAGACCGTCGGCCAGCTTTGTTAGGAGGAAGATCATACCATATTTGGGCCCCTGTATCTCCGGTCCCAAACATCCGGTTCTTCTCGTCAAAGCCTCCTACAGCCTTGTAGTAGGCCTGAATCTCGTCGGGAGACTGTCCAGGTGGCAATGGCTGACTCATCTCCGCTTGGAAATCACGCTGAAAAAAGAGAAAATCGTCAGAAATGATATATATATATACTTATCTTTATAATAAAGAGATTATCGTTCTTTGTAATAAAATAAATATTAAATTAAATACAAGAATTTACCTCAATATCAGCCGCTCGAGGGTTAACCCACTCGCCCTTCTTATTTTTCTTCGTCTTCATGAACATCTTATGGGGGGTTGCCTCTTGACCCTGAAATTATTATGGAAACAAGTAAAATCAAGTATATATTTGTCAATCATATATATTAACCACTTTTTAAAAGCAATATAAACAATACTTACCAATTCCTTGAAAGCATCGGAGCAACTCTTCCCGGCCAAGAGTGTGGGTGCCCAATGCTTTCCCATCTTTCCCACCCGACTTCCTATTTGCCGTGTTGATTTTCGAATGTTTGGCAAAAGTAGGATCATTTGGCCTATTCCTAAGGTTCTCCAACCAAGAAGCAGGCACCCACTTTGGCGGTTTCTTGTTATATTTTAGTCCATTAATAAGAGTGGTAATCCGCCTCGTTACCCTCGCCTGCCACTCAGGAATAGGATCATACTCAGGATCGATGGATCTTACATGAGTCTGTTTCAAAAACAAGTGTAAAATTCTTATAAACTTAAGAAAATTATTATAAACTTAAGAAAATTATTATTGAAAAACATAATTACCGCAAAGTAATTCCACATCTTCTGACGCTGTGCGTTACTCGCTTCACCCCACCTAGTGAAGTACTCATCTCCTGTGTTACAGATGAACGACCAAGTAACATATTTCTTGATTGGTTCGTCATCCCACCTGAAAAACACATAAATATTTGAAATTAAAACTGTAAATGTTAAGTTTTTTAAAAATTAAAAAATTAACATAAACTTACCAAAAATGATCTGGCCGAGCACGGGCCGTTGAGAGAGTCACCTACATGTTCTCCTGTCTTCGTGTTGGAGGTTCAGGATCTTCCTCATTCTCAACCTCGTCGTACTCCCGATTCTGTTGAGATGCATTTGCCTTACTATTGCTCCCAATCATACGGCAAAAAATGTTCGGCATAATCACTGCATGTAAACAATTCAAATTGTTAGTTCAAAAAAAAAATCGTTAGTTCAAAACAACCATTTCTGCAGGGTATATATAAACAATTGAAAAAAATACTATGGAAAACTATGAACTAATTACCACTTCCCTCTTCTTTAATGCATTTTATTGGGTGAATTGAGAGGTTTCTTATAACCAAACCTTGAAAATTGAAACACACTATTGATGTTAAGCTAAAACGACATGTATAAAACAAAAAACCAAATAGCCTAGAACGACAAGTAATAAAAAACGGAGGGCAAATTTTATTGAATGTTTAATAATTGTACAATTACAACTAGTCCTCCTCACTATCACTATCACTACAAATCAAAACAGGTTCATCTTCTGAAAAAAGCACTCCTACTTCTTCCTCTGATTCCTCATTTTCGTATCTAATAAGTTCTTCAACTTCATCTTCATCCCCTTCTTCTTCGACGTCTCTGTCATATTCCCCTTGACCTCTTTCCACTGTCACTTCGTATACATCTTCATCCTCTATATCTTCCAACAAAATCGGTGAAATTGAGTGATCATTCACAACCACATCTTCTTGAAAGACACTTTCTTCAATAGGAGCATCAACTTGTGATCTTGCCTTGGTTTTAAAAACCACGGACCACTGAATACCTTGATTACCTTTCTTAATGGTTGGATAAGGAGCATAACAAACTTGATCGACTTGAAAAGCTGCCACAAATGGGTTATGTCCACGAAGTTTCTTTTTCTCGTTTACATCTACAAGTCCATAAACCTTATGGATATTAAGTCCTTGTGGGGAATTATCAAGCCAATCACATTTAAACAATATAACCCTATAAACCCTTTGCTCGGCATAATAAGAAAGCTCAATTACTTCATTTAGGGTTCCATAGTAGTCCAACCCTTCAGTTGAATTCACAGAAACCCTATTTCTTAACGTAGACTTTGAAACATCAACTCCCTCCTTATAAGCTCGAAACTTATAGCCGTTAATGGAATACCGTCTCCAAGACTTCATCATGTTACTAGGACCCAATGCTAAAGCTATTATTAGACGATCCTTCAATCTATGAACCTATGAATAAAAAAATGTTAATTAAGTTGTTATATTTTTTTCAATATCTAATAAGAAATCTAAATGTATAGTTCAATTTCAAAGAAAATGTATCATCACTTACTTGATTTCGGAACCATTTCGGAAAACTTTTCTTATGTGATGCCCAAACATCATCAGAGGATGTGACATCAGGAAAATTGATTTTGATATGTGCCTCAAATTCCCTATAAGTAGGGAAAGCATGTTTTAGTTATGTATTAATTACCTATAAATTCGATCTAATTTGATAATTAAAATACAATTGAGTAATGATGAAGTATTAACTTACTTTTCATAAGTATCTAAAAAATCTCCAGAGTTCCTTAGCACATAAAAATGAGCTTCTTCATACTCTTTCTCAGTTAAGTACCTCTGTATACATTTTCCGGTTGTAGTTCCCATGTCATCATTGAATAACTCAGGTAACTTAGATTTCAACTGGTCATCGGAATTTACACCAACATCTAAGTCTTTTGCTTTTGTGTCAATGTGATCTTCGAAATAAAAAGAACAGAAATTTGAAATTTCCTCTAACAAAAAAGCGTTGCATATTGAACCCTCCACCCGAGCTTTGTTGCCAATCTTTTTTTTTTATATGATTAAGAAATCTCTCAAATGGATACATCCATCGATATTGAACAGGTCCTCCAACTTTCGCTTCATAAGGTAGGTGAAGAGGCAAATGCTCCATGGAATTGAAAAAAGACGGGGGAAATATCTTCTCTAACTTGCATATTATCTCCGCAATGTTTGACTCCAGACGTTCCATAGAATCAACTCTAATCGTAGAAGTACACAGGTCTCTAAAAAATTGGCTTATCTCAGTTATTGCATTCCAAGGACCTGTCGAGAGCAACTCTTTCAAGGCAACGGGGAGTAGTCGTTCCATAAAGACATGACAATCATGACTTTTCATGGAATGTAACACCATCTTTTTATGGTCAACTCACCGACTCAAATCTGAAGCATAACCATCCGGGAATTTTAAGTTAGCAACCCAGTCACATAGAGCCTTTTTCTCCGCGTTTGATAAAACAAACCTAGATGATGTGGTCCGTTTATAGCAAAGTTCATTAAAGTCTTCTTTACCCTTAGTGTCAAATTTAGTTTTACCTGGTACATCCATGATGGTGTTGATAAGTTGTTCAAAACAATTTTTCTCAATGTGCATAACATCCAAGTTGTGTCGAATCAAAGAACGTTTTCCAAGAGGGGAAGTTCCCAGAATATGCTTTGTTTCCACCAACCTTCATTCTGATCTTTCAATCTTTTCAATTCTTTATTAGAAGCATCAACTATTTTAGGCAAGTCTTTTACGGATTCCCACACTTCATCACCCGTTAGTTTCGATGCGGCTATGCGATTCTCAGTTTTTCTGTTTTTAAGAAAATGCTTACAATTGTCGCGGAAAGGATGATCAGGTGTTAAGAACTCACGGTGACAATCAAACCAACAAACCTTTTTGCTATTTTTAAGCCAAAAAGATCTATGATCATTTTCAGGACAATAAGGACAGGCACGATATCCACTTGTGGACCAACCAGAAAGCATGCCATATGCCGGGAAATCGTTGATCGTCCACATTAATGCAGCCTTTAATTGAAAATTTTGTTTCTTAGAGACATCATAGGTGTCCACGCCGATTTCCCAAAGTTGTTTCAACTCTTTGATCAACGGTTGGAGGAAAACATCTAAATTTGACTTCGGGTTCTTAGGACCGGGAACTAGTACAGATAAGAACATAAATTGTCTCTTCATGCATAACCAAGGAGGTAAGTTGTACGGAGTCACAATCACGGGCCAACAAGAGTATTTCGTCCCAAACTGCCCAAAAGGTTGAAATCCATCCGTACACAAACCTATCCTAACATTAGGGGTTCACTTGCAAAATCTGGATGCTCTCTATCGAAATGCTTCCACGCTTCTCCATCACTTGGATGTGCCATTGTCCCCCTTTCTCTTAATCGAGAGTTTTTGTAGTGCCAACTCATCTCACCTGCTATGTGCTTGGTTGCATATAGTCGTTGTAACCTTGGCGCAAGCGAGAAATAAGTTATTGGTTTACATGGAATTCGCCTCCCACTTGAATTCTTTTTACCTTTATACCGAGATGCACGACACTTTGTACATTCTTCAAGATTAGAATTTTCCTCCCAGAAAAGCATGCATCCATTGATACATGCATCAATCTTTTCATGGGGAAGTTGGAGTCCCTTCAGAACTTTTTTAATCTCATTAAAATTGCGCGCCATTTGATTTTCCTTTGGAATTATGTCACCAACGAACGACACAAAACCATTTGCGCATCTAAGAGATATGTTGTTCTCACATTTGAGTGATAACAACCTAGCAGCTGCTTGCAACAAACTCATATCACTTCCCTCAAACACCGGTTGTTCGGCTTGCTCTAACATTTTAAAGAACAAAGAAACTTGGGGGTTCGGGGTTTCATAACGCACTTCTTCATCATTAAGGTCATCAGGATTTAGTCGATCCTCCAAAATTTGGTCAACAGTATCACACAATGCATTCTCCACGAACTCACGGTAAGGATTCTCACTAGCATTTGTACTAGGTAGTTTCTCACCGTGATATGTCCATACATAATAATTATCGGCGAAACCATACGACCAAAGATGAATTTGAACATCTGCTTTCTTTTTAAAACCTAGGTTTTTGCATTTCTTACACGGACATCTCATTTCACCTAAATTCTTGTACTCACTACTTCCTTCCGCGAATTTAATAAACTCTTTCACCCCCTCTGCATATGCTTTCTTGGGTTTCTTTTTTTCGTCTAATCTTTCATACATCCACTGCCGTTCTAATCTTATCATGTTATTATATATCTACACATTTATATATGTCATTAAAAAAGATAATAACCTAACAACAATCAAAATCAAGCATAATAAACAATAATTTAACATTTTAACCAATATAAATATTGTATTTCTTTGAATTGGGTCCTTATCACTCCAACCTAAACCCATCAATGTACGTTTTAAGTCACTAGCAAACATGTACTTGTGATTTATTAATGAGAAAAAAAATTCGGCAGCAATTCCCATCCGTTCTCCAAATACACAATATAGAATAAATAATTACTCTACATATGCATTTAGAGAACATTAAAGGAATTGTCACCAAACTCTTTTCTCATTAACAAATCACAAGCACATGTTTACTACCTAAGTGACTAAAAACGTACAAAGACAGTCCCAAAACGGGGACTATTCAAAAATTACTCCTAGTGAGTAATTTTTGAACGGGTACTAGGACAATATGAACAATAATTTTAACAATATTAAAAACAAAACATACAACAATGACTACTTTTTCAATTAACATAAACTAACATGATTTACTTTTCATTTTACATATCTAGTCTAATTCATATCTATTCTAATTAACATTTAACAATAATCTAATTTTTAACAATAAAATTAAATATCTATCTTAAGTCAACATGCATACATTAAAAAAAAAATTATAACTAATAATCTAAATTAACAACATACATCCGTCACAACATTGGCTTCTATCCTAAGTCAATATGCATCAACACCAACCATTTTTCAACAACAATTAAAACAATAACTAATAATATAAATTAATTAAACTAATTAAAAAAACTAAAAGGAGTAATACCTAATTAACTTGACAAAAAAAATGAAAAAGAAGGGGCAGTGGCGGCGGCTGGCGGCGGAGGCGGCGGAGGAGGGCGGCGGCCTACTATTAAAAAAAAAGATAAATAAGAAAAGGAGAAGGAAAAGGATGAAGGAGAAGGAAAAAGATAAAGGAAATAGGAAAAAAAAGATAAAGTAAATTACCTTATAGTGATGGCGACGGCTGGTGGTGTTGGTGGTGGTGGTGGTGGCGCCGGAAGTGGAGGAGGGTGGTGGTGGTGTCGGGTTTTAAGGAGGTTAGGAGGGTTGACGATTTTTAATTGATTTGGGAAAATTTGGTAAAGTGAGGGGAAAGTGTTCCCGTGTCTTAGTTTATAAGGGCATCTGACGGATTTTCCGTCAGTGAAATAGAAATCCTGACGGAAATTCCGTCAGTATTCTATTTTTGCGACTTTGGAAAATCCGTCGATGTCCACTTTATATACCAATAATTTAAGTGACTGTACACGTCACAATTATTTTAGCCCACTGACGGAATATCCGTCGGTTTTTTTCAAAATCGACGGAAATTCCGTCGGTGGGCCAATTATTGTGGCGACTGTCTCGTCATCGATCGATGAATTCAAATATCTTGGCTCGACGGAAATTCCGTCGAGATTTTGAAAAAAGCGACGGATATTCCGTCGGTGGGCTAAAAAATAATTTCATTTGTACTCAATTTTGCGTGTGAAACCCACTAACGGATATTCCGTCAGGATTAAGGAATTACTGACGGGATTTCCGTCACAGGTTTTTTGGCGCTTTTGACTTGGTCAACGCGCCACTAGATACGGACGGGGTATCCGTCAGGAAAAGTTACTGACGGAATTTCCATCACAAATCCGTCAGTAACCCGTGTTTTCTGACGGCCTCTTTTTTCCGTCGGTAGGGCCGTCACTAACCCGCGTTTTTCTTGTAGTGGATCCTGAAACCTGTAACCAATGAATCTAGTGAACATAGGGAGTCAATTAAAATGAACCCGGGGTAGAAGTTGTAGGAGCTAATGCAAAGGCTTGGGAGACAGCCTAAAGTCGCGAACTCGCCCTACAATTTTGAACCGGTCACATGGGATATGAGTCGGGATCGCTATGTGTTTACCTTATGTGTTGTGTATCTGTATAGTAAGGTGTTGTATGAATCGATGGATGCATGCATGTGGAGGATGTGAGATGTGTAGTGAAGGATAATGATGATATGATTATGTAGGTTGTAGGTTGAATATATGAATGGCATGATGGATGATTTATGATCTGGCATAATAAGGAACATGTGATTAGGAATGTTGTGTCGTATACGTATATTGTGGTGCGTAAAGTCATATAATGAAGTTATATAATTGTTTTCTGCTGTTTTATATGCACATGTTGGATGAATTGATTGGAAAAGATGAAGTAGCAATTGCATGAGAATATGAATTTCGTGATTATGAATATAGGTTTAGGTGACAAAGTGTATTTTTAATATATAGTAACATGTAAATATGATTTGTAATGTATGAGTATGTTTTATTTAACGAAAAGTTATAAAGTTAAAGTATGTGGTAGTACATGAATGATAAGTTGAATGTTATATGAGCATGATAGATGTCAAGGCCTGGCTTTTGGTAAGTAGTAACACGTGGTTGGGGTTAGTGGTTTTACAAGTATCGAGTCGCTTTTGTTCACCTTGTTGATGTTTAAGTTGTTTGAAAGAAAAAAAATCAAATAGTTATGTCGTCTGATTACAACAAAGTTGTCTTTAAACTGTTATAACTTGAGATGAATAAATGTTTTTAATGTGATCCCAATTGGAGGTGATAGATTGTTCTTTTACGATTCTAACGATAGGTCACACGCCCAAAACGACCAAGAAACGAGTGAGTTATGACCGTTCTACGAAAACTGGACAGTGCTGAGATATGCGTAGGGTACTCGATCGAGTGGCCCTCACTCGATCGAGCACCTCTTTCTACTCGATCGAGTAACCCTTACTCGATCGAGTAGCCTCGGTAAATTCTTTTACGTACTTCTGACCTTCACCTACTCGATCGAGTAAGTCACTTACTCGATCGAGTGGCCTGTACTCGATCTAGTGACCCCTGTTTTGGGTTATATGCTTATCCTTTGACTTCGTTGCATATTATGTTTAATTCAAAGGTGTTATTTTGCTTCTTTATGCATTGTTTTACATGTATGTTGGTCTTGATACGTAAGTTACCCCATCTTATGGTGTAGGGAGTGGCACCTGTGGTGAGTAGGAGTTCGGTGAGAGGACATGAGTTATATGTGTTGTGATAGATAGTGGAAAAAGAAAAGGAAGATTGGTATGGTTTATTGAGGCATGAAGCATATTTTATGAGATAAGATGAGTGATATGATTATGTGTTGAGTAATGTAAAAGTAAATGAATGTGGGCAAGGGATGATGTGAGTTTATGGAACGTGAGAATGAAAAGATTGAAATGAGGGACGCAAATGGTGGTAACTTGAGATTCGCAAGGGATTATGGAGGGAGATGGTTAGGAATTGTGTTGGTTAAGAATATATGTAATGAAAGATCATTTTAGAGGGATTGAGAAAAGTGGTATATAGTGAACTTAATGGAGATATGGCGTGACGTGGATTTGCAGATAGTGAGTGAGTTTGGGAATTTGGTTTATCAAGAGGTGGAACTAATGTGTGATTTTCTTGGGCACTTAACAGTATGAAATGAGTTTGGGATTGGAAAAAAAAAAAAAAAAAAAAAAAAAACGAGATGGAGTGGATTGACCGTGTAGATTGATTGGTGATAAGTGAGAGTGATAGCATGATAAGATAAGATCCATGGTAAGAAAGAGTGAGATAATATCGATAAGAAATAATGGGATTTGAATTTTGGAGCAATGAGAAGGTAACCGGAGCACTAAAGAGTTAGGAAGAAGTAATAAGGAGTTTTATGGTTAATTGATTTTGTCGAGTGTAAAAGAAAAGAATGAGGGGAGAAAAACTAGGAAAATGTTGACCGGAGTTATGTGATATAGAGGTAAGGAGTCGTCGAGATGTGTGATACCAATCATGAGGATGTTAGTTAATGGTTATATAGGAGTTTCAGGACAACATGATTAGTCTTGAGTGGTGAGGAATCAAGGGAGTAAGAGGTTGATTTAGTATCTGCACAGTATGAGATTTTGGTGGAGAGTTAGATGACGATACAGTTAAGGATAGTATTGGGAAGAATGTTGAGGTAAATTTTGTTGATAGGTTGATGTTCGTTATTTGGGAGATTAACCGAAGGTAGGAAAGAAACCGTGATGTCTAGAGGTGAGTGTAAGAGTCTTGATGTCCGAACGACTGTAGCGTGGGGGTGTTGTCACTAGTGGTTAAGGGTGATGATAGATAAGAAAGATAGCAATTCTAATGAGGTTGATTTTGTAGAGGCCGAATTGAAATGTATGGATGTAAGGAAGTGTAACACCCCTCATTTTCGGCTAATTAAAAACTTATAATTATATACAATACTGAGCCAAAATAGAGAGGTATTATAATCAACATACAAAGTCTCTTATTACAAATACTTTTTAAAACTAAATAATACAAATCGAAAGCGAAAACTTTTACAAAACTTTAAATAAAATCTTCACTTGAAATAAAATCCTTTTTGAACAGCAGCGGAAGACCTGATAGCAAAACCAGAAGACAGAAAGGAACAACCCCCATGACGAGTAGCCCCGAAGGGAGAAAACACGTCAGCCGGAAAGCTGAGTAACCCGAAGGGAGAAAACACGTCAGCCGGAAAGCTGAGTAACAGATAATACCTCAATATAAGCAGAATAGTTTTTTGTCATGGCGTGGAAACACAGACAGGTAAAAATAAAAATAAATAGAGAGAATAATAAAAACACTTCCCATAAACTAAGCTCAATCTCAACTCTTCAATCCCATAGTATAATATTCTCCCTCGTTCTAATAATTAACCAAGTCTCATCTTATTACTCCATCTCATAATATAATATTCCACAGTAACCAGATATCGTATTTTCATCGTCGAACCTAAGACAAGGACAAGGGGTGAGTGAACTGGCGGATAAAACCACGAAACAATAATTCCATCTCAATATCGATTTCAAACTCAAATAACTCAATAACCATGGTCACACTGGACCATAAACATAACTCGGCTCAATGGCCCCATAACTCATAACTCAATACCAGTAACCAATTTCCATCTCAATTTCAATATAGATATTGTCAAAGGTTCACAGAACCGTGCTCAACACTTAGAGTAAAACTCTAAGCTACTCACCCACAAGTCTCGATCAAAGAAATCGACAACAAAAATTACAACACAAGAATCCAAATTTCATATAATCCCTTCTGAGATCGGGCAAACTAACAAGTTGATTTAGTTAACCCACACAAACAATTTCCCTAAGTCAATATGGCCATATGCAAATCATACGCACTAAAAATCCTTGTACACTACTACTCCCTGATAATCTCTTTGAGTAACCATTCCTTTATTAATTACACCCTTAGTATGTGAGTCTCACAACTTCATAGAACACCATCCTCACAAAAAGACACAATATAACTTAGACGACAAAGATTAACTTATCAAAAGAAAATATAATAGCTAGTATTATAAATAATACGGGTAACAATAATAATCACACGATTCAGAGTCAAGAATTAATTCAAGTACCTAGCACGAATAAATAACACATAAGCAAACAACCCCGAACAATAATAGTAATAATAGGATCGGTAAAATCGTGTTACATTTAATAATTGAAAATCGGTCCGTATTTTATATGTAACCGTTCCGAACAAACATAACCCATAAAATATCAAGCCGCAAAAGATAATGATGATGTTGAAGGCCATGAAGTATGATGTGTAAATACGGAGGAAACGTGGCAGAGCAGGCCATGGTTACAATTCATGGATTAGCAAAAGACGAAAGAATTAAGCGGCTGAACTAAAGAGACCAAAAGACTAATAAATATAAATAAAAAAGGAAAACCCTATTTAATACTCCGTCAAATTTTTTTTTCTCTTTTTTAAAAATCCAAAGTATAAAATAAATTATTCAAATAAAATAATTAAATAAATAAAATAAATTATTACAATCTTCCCGCCTTAAAAGGAACTTCGTCCCCGAAGTTCGAATTTAGAAAAATCAAACCAGTTAAAAATTTAAGTGGTATTACATTCTACCCACCTTAAAAAGAAAGTTCGTCCTCGAACTTAAATTTTAAAAGCAAATAACGACTCAATTTTTTTTTTTTTTTGGAAATGTTTAAAATGTCAAAACATTCGATGCTAAGATATGACGATCTCAACACCTGACCAAGAAAGAAACCAACGCTCTGATACAAATTGTAACACCCCTCATTTTCGGCTAATTAAAAACTTATAATTATATACAATACTGAGCCAAAATAGAGAGGTATTATAATCAATATACAAAGTCTCTTATTACAAATACTTTTTAAAACTAAATAATACAAATCGAAAGCGAAAACTTTTACAAAACTTTAAATAAAATCTTCACTTGAAATAAAATCATTTTTGAACAGCGGCGGAAGACCTGATAGCAAAACCAGAAGACAGAAAGGAACTACCCCCATGACGAGTAGCCCCGAAGGGAGAAAACACTTCAGCCGGAAAGCTGAGTAACCCGAAGGGAGAAAACACGTCCGCCGGAAAGCTGAGTAACAGATAATACCTCAATATAAGAAGAATAGTTTTTTGTCATGGCGTGGAAACACAGACAGGTAAAAATAAAAATAAACAGAGAGAATAATAAAAACACTTCTCATAAACTAAGCTCAATCTCAACTCTTCAATCCCATAGTATAATATTCTCCCTCGTTCTAATAATTAACCAAGTCTCATCGCATTACTCCGTCTCATAATATAATATTCCACAGTAACCAGATATCGTATTTTCATCGTCGAACCTAAGACAAGGACAAGGGGTGAGTGAAGTGGCGGATAAAACCGCGAAACAATATTTCCATCTCAATATCGAATTCAAACTCAAATAACTCAATAACCATGGTCACACTGGACCATAAACATAACTCGGCTCAAAGGCCCCATAACTCATAACTCAATACCAGTAACCAATTTCCATCTCAATTTCAATATCGATATTGTCAAAGGTTCACAGAACCGTGCTCAACACTTAGAGAAAACTCTAAGCTACTCACCCACAAGTCTCGATCAAAGAAATCGACAACAAAAATTACAATACAAGAATCCAAATTTCATATAATCCCTTCTGAGATCGGGCAAACTAACAAGTTGATTTAGTTAACCCACACAAACAATTTCCCTGAGTCAATATGGCCATTTGCAAATCATACACACTAAAAATCCTTGTACACTAGTACTCCCTGATAATCTCTTTGAGTAACCATTCCTTTATTAATTATACCCTTGGTATGTGAGTCTCGCAACTTCATAGAACACCATCCTCACAAAAAGACACAATATAACTTAGACGACAAAGATTAACTTATCAAAAGAAAATATAATAGCTAGTATTATAAATAATACGAGTAACAATAATAATCACACGATTCAGAGTCAAGAATTAATTCAAGTACATAGCACGAATAAATAACACATAAGCACACAACCCCAAACAATAATTGTAAGAATAGGATCGGTAAAATCGTGTTACATTTAATAATTGAAAATCGGTCCGTAATTTATATGTAACCGTTCCGAACAAACATAACCCATAAAATATCAAGCCGCAAAAGATAATGATGATGTTGAAGGTCATGAAGTTTGATGTGTAA
The DNA here is from genome assembly GCF_048544455.1 of Silene latifolia. NCBI lineage: Eukaryota > Viridiplantae > Streptophyta > Magnoliopsida > Caryophyllales > Caryophyllaceae > Silene > Silene latifolia. The sequence goes on from NC_133528.1 coordinate 95,708,966, forward strand.
ATCTGGAGGAAACGTGGCAGAGCAGGCCATGGTTACAATTCATGGATTAGCAAAAGACGAAAGAATTAAGCGGTTGAACTAAAGAGACCAAAAGACTAATGAATATAAATAACAAAGAGAAACCCTATTTAATACTCCGTCAAATATTTTTTCTCTTTTTTAAAAATCCAAAGTATAAAATAAATTATTCAAATAAAATAATAAAATATTTGGGTATTACAATCTTCCCGCCTTAAAAGGAACTTCGTCCCCGAAGTTCGAATTTAGAAAAATCAAACCAGTTAAAAATTTAAGTGGTATTACATTCAACCCACCTTAAAAAGAAAGTTCGTCCTCGAACTTAAATTTTAAAAGCAATTAACGACTCGATTTTTTTTATTTTTTTTTGGAAAAGTTTAAAATGTCAAAACATTCGATGTTAAGATATGACGATCTCAACACCTGACCAAGAAAGAAACCAACGCTCTGATACCAATTGTAACACCCCTCATTTTCGGCTAATTAAAAACTTATAATTATATACAATACTGAGCCAAAATAGAGAGGTATTATAATCAATATACAAAGTCTCTTATTACAAATACTTTTTAAAACTAAATAATACAAATCGAAAGCGAAAACTTTTACAAAACTTTAAATAAATTCTTCACTTGAAATAAAATCCTTTTTGAACAGCAGCGGAAGACCTGATAGCAAAACCAGAAGACAGAAAGGAACTACCCCCATGACGAGTAGCCCCGAAGGGAGAAAACACTTCATAGGAAAGTGAGTAACCCGAAGGAGAAAACACGTCGTAGGAAATTTGAGTAATGAGATAATACCTCAATATAAGCAGAATAGTTTTTTGTCATGGCGTGGAAACACAGACAGGTAAAAATAAAAATAAACAGAGAGAATAATAAAAACACTTCCCATAAACTAAGCTCAATCTCAACTCTTCAATCCCATAGTATAATATTCTCCCTCGTTCTAATAATTAACCAAGTCTCATCTCATTACTCCTTCTCATAATATAATATTCCACAGTAACCAGATATCGTATTTTCATCGTCGAACCTAAGACAAGGACAAGGGGTGAGTGAACTGACGGATAAAACCACGAAACAATATTTCCATCTCAATATCGATTTCAAACTCAAATAACGCAATAACCATGGTCACACTGTACCATAAACATAACTCGGCTCAAAGGCCCCATAACTCATAACTCAATACCAGTAACCAATTTCCATCTCAATTTCAATATCGATATTGTCAAAGGTTCACATAACCGTGCTCAACACTTAGAGTAAAACTCTAAGCTACTCACCCACAAGTCTCGATCAAAGAAATCGACAACAAAAATTACAATACAAGAATCCAAATTTCATATAATCCCTTCTGAGATCGGGCAAACTAACAAGTTGATTTAGTTAACCCACACAATCAATTTCCCTGAGTCAATATGGCCATTTGCAAATCATACGCACTTAAACTCCTTGTACACTACTACCCCTGATAATCTCTTTGAGTAACCATTCCTTTATTAATTATACCCTTAGTATGTGAGTCTCACAACTTCATAGAACACCATCCTCACAAAAAGACACAATATAACTTAGACGACAAAGATTAACTTATCAAAAGAAAATATAATAGCTAGTATTATAAATAATACGGGTAACAATAATAATCACACGATTCAGAGTCATGAATTAATTCAAGTACCTAGCACGAATAAATAACACATAAGCACACAACCCCGAACAATAATAGTAATAATAGGATCGGTAAAATCGTGTTACATTTAATAATTGAAAATCGGTCCGTAATTTATATGTAATCGTTCTGAACAAACATAACCCATAAAATATCGAGCCGCAAAAGATAATAATGATGTTGAAGGTCATGAACTATGATGTGTAAATATGGAGGAAACGTGGCAGAGCAGGCCATGGTTACAATTCATGGATTAGCAAAAGACGAAAGAATTAAGCGGCTGAACTAAAGAGACCAAAAGACTAATGAATATAAATAACAAAGAGAAACCATATTTAATACTCCGTCCAATTTTTTTTTCTCTTTTTTAAAAATCCAAAGTATAAAATAAATTATTCAAATAAAATAATAAAATATTTGGGTATTACAATCTTCCCGCCTTAAAAGGAACTTCGTCCCCGAAGTTCGAATTTAGAAAAATCAAACCAGTTAAAAATTTAAGTGGTATTACAGGAAGTATAAGATCTGGTTAGATGGGGCGGGTGCTAATAGTTGAATAGTAATGGTATGGTTATATTTGGCATGAGGTGATGGTTATGCGAATGGGAGAATGTGTTATGAGGGGCATACGAGTTAAGCTCGGGTGAGAGGTAACCTTTGTCAGGTGGTAACTTACGTGATCAGGATTGACTAGTTGGATGTGATTATGGGTCTATGATGTGTATAAAGGTTTGTGTGAGGTTCTGACCTCACGATAAGTGGTATGGTGTGATATTCTTAAAGTTGGTATCTGAATGTTCTATAATATATGTTGCATACGGTAACCCAATGGAATGACGTTCAAAGTGATGATTTGAGTGATATGGCATGACTAGTTATACTTGTATGTGTATTCATGATATATGTTTATTTCGTGGAAAGGTATAGATGGTATTCGTGAGGTTCTTATCTGTTTATTCCGTACAATATGTTGTGTTGCGCTCTAGTAAAATGGTTTTGAGTAAGTTTCCTTGTCCAGGAAGTTGTCCTGAGTCAGTGTGCATGAGAATAGTGTAAGTGGTGATGTCTATCGATGTGGTTGTTGTGCCTCGGGTGGTGATCTGGGCATGGTATTTCGTATTGTAATGCGGGTATTTTTGCACTGCGGTGTGGCTGTTGGTGGCGGTGTTGCGATGCCGTCACCGGTTGTGGTGGAATAGGCGAGATGATTATGACACGAGTTCTCAAAAGTACATATCAGTTATACATAGATTGTTTTTATTTGTTTGATGTTGCTTCCTGTGAGTTTCAGTTTGTACAGATAGACAGTTGTTTTGTTTATTGATGTTTCTTACCAGTTTCAATTTGAGAATGAGGGTGCTCTTTGATAAAGGATTTGAAGACCCAGAGTAAGATTTGTGCCCTGTGGACCATTTATTCGAAGAATAAGGAGCTTTTAAGGTAACGGTGATGGGTTACTCGATATTATGTCAATTTGTACGTTTATATGTTGGTTGTGTTCTACTGTTTTGTGACATAAATTGTCAATCTTTCTGAATTTTCATGTTGTATTGTATACGGCGGTTTTATACAAGTTTTATATGCTTAATTTGAGGAAAGTTTGCGTCTTTAGCTTCATGGTGATATCGGTATATGAATGTGGTAATTCAATTGGGTGAACACTATCGTTTTCATGCTTAAAATTTTGTCTTAAGACGGTCTCATACAAGGTCCTTAAAACCGTGATATAAGGGCTGTGTAGCCGCGTATTATGGATTATTTTAGGCCGATTTTTATTGTTGATTTGGACCAATTAGTTAGCTTCCACCTCAAGTGTATATACATGTATAAATTGGGTTGTTTGTATGAGACGAATGACATCTTTTTCATGCTCGAAAACTCGTCTTAAAACGACTTCAAAGTATATGTTTTAGGCGTGTGCTAGGACTATTTTTGGTCAACTTTGTGGACTGTTTTGGGTGTGAATCTTGTGTTGATTTGAACCTTGCTTCCGTCTCAAATGTATATACATGTATCAATTGGGATGATTGTATGGGAGTGTTTTCATCATTTTCATGCTTAAACACCCGTCTTAAAATGGTTTCAAAGTAAGTTGTATAGGTGAGAATTGCAGGCCATGGCCTAACCTTGTGTTAAGTGTTTTGGTTGTATTGACTTAAGTTCGTATTTGAATTATTTAATTTCTGTCTCGTGTTTTATATAACGTAATTCGTTAAATGTCGTTCTTTCATATATTTATTTTGTTGGGCTCATTTGGTTTTGTTTGTTAGGCTTACTATGTTGGACTTGATGGATTCTTTATAATTTAATTGTTGGGCTAAATACACTACAATTATTGGGCTTGTTGTGTTGAATTTGTCGGATTTGATATGAGTAAATAGTTGGACTTCACATGATTAGCTTGTTGGGTTTCTCATGATTAGTTTGTTGGGCTTCACATGATTAGTTTGTTGGGCTTTACATGTTTAACTTGTTGGACACCATATGGTTTATTTGTTGGGCTTTATGTGATGCAATTGTTGGGCTTTATATGTTTTAGCTGTTGGACTAGTCATGTTTTAATTGTCGGGTCAACCTTATATTTTTAAGTGGGCTCATGAATGAGTCATATAAGCTGGTTTACTTTTTATTCCGTAAATTTTACATAACGTAAATTATTCATTATCGCTTGTTATATTTTATTTAACCGGCATGTTAAATTATGAAGTGGAATATTTATTAATATAATACAAGTATGATATTTTTATTATAAATAGTTACTTGTGAGGGGTCGTATTCTTGATAATGTCTTGTATTGTTCGGTTTTGAGAGTCTTGGTCTTATCGGATACTAGAGGTGAGCTATAAGCCCTCTAGTTGCGATATGATCATCGGGATTGATGTTCCCATCCGTACTTATGGTGAGATGCAAGCCATAAGTATGAATGTGACATTAGTAATCCTGTCCCGGATACTTGTGTGTTGTGTCTTGGACATGCTATAAAGGTAGCCTCTGAGCCACATACTTGTGTGTTGTGTCTTGGACACGCTTTAAAGGTAGCCTCTGAGCCAGATACTTGTGTGTTCTGTCTTGGACATGCTTTAAAGGTAGCCTCTAAGCCAGATACTTGTGTGTTGTGTCTTGGACATGCCTTAAAGGTAGCCTCTGAGCCAGATACTTGTGTGTTGTGTCTTGGGCATGCTTTAAAGGTAGCCTCTGAGCCAGATACTTGTGTGTTGTGTCTTGAACATGCTTTAAAGGTAGCCTCTGAGCCAGATACTTGTGTGTTGTGTCTTGGACATGCTTTAAAGGTAGTCTCTGAGCCAGATACTTGTGTGTTGTGTCTTGGACGTGCTTTAAAGGTAGCCTCTGAGCCGAAAACTTGTGTGGTGTCATATGAGTCTAATTATTATTCACTCTAGCCTTCTTGTATCGTACTATTCATATAGCTATGCATGTTTATAGTTGTATTATCATTTATGACGGTTTGGTCCATTGTCTCATATGTATGTATCATATGCCTTATCTATGGTTGACTACACATGTTTTGAATGTTATTCTTATGTCTGAGTGCTTACATCAAATAGTTGTATTTATTATGTTCTAATATGTTCCTGCTTATCTGTGTTTTGACATTTTGTGGTTGGGAGAACCCTGAGTTGCTCCCCACTGACTGTGGCTTTCATGTTTACATGAATGACAGGTTTCTGAAGATGCATTTGTAGGGTTAGACGTGTGAGCTAGCGAGCACCTTGGACTAGTAGTCGGTTTATTAGGATTTTGCTTAGACTCACCATTTATCATTTTCTCATTCGAGGGATATATTTTCCATCACCTTTGACTATCACGTTTGTATAAACTTATCTTTATTTCCGCATTCTTTATTTATGTTTTTAGATTTTTAATGAATCCGCGCTTTAAACTTAAAAAGTTTCAAAAAATTTCCTAAAATTCCGCATTTTATTATTGTATTTTTCTTACCGTTTTTGCGGGGGTTCACACTTTGGGTAATAAGCAAGAAACGGTTCATATGGTTTAACAAGAAGTGTCCTGTGAGAGATGTGGGATAGATGGACACACTACGGCCAAGTGTATGAGTACCATTGTACAAGTTCATGCTTTCCAATCTTTCAAGCAAGGTACTCCCTATTATAACTTCTTCCCTGAAAGAAGTCAGAATGTATTTGCTCAAGCCCTGCCGCAGAATACTTATATTATTACTCCAAATTGTGGTAATCAACCACAAGGGAACTTTGTTCGGCAAAATCAAGGAGGTTTTCAACAGATGCAACCTCCTCCTTAAGCTCCAAGTAGTGAGATGGTAGAGATGAAAACTCTTTTGCAACAAACGTTTGATGATTCAACAAAAGCAAACGGCTCAAATTTCCGAACTAATAGCTCATAATAAGAAGTTGGATACTCAAGTTGCTTAAATGGCAGCTCAAAATCCTTCAAAACAGTCTGACAATCTTCCTCCTCAAGGTAAACAAGCACATGAACAAGTTAATGCTATTTCTTCGAGAAGCGGTACCACTTATCAAAGTCCGGATGTGCCCATTGATGAAGATGAGGCTCCTTATATACATCCTAAGGGATTGGGTAATCTTGAGTTGAGTGATGATTAGAAAGAATTAAGCAAAGATCAAACACGGGATAAGTAAAAAAGTGAGAACAGCATTGGATCCTAGATCGAGCCCAAATAGGATTGATCGAGGATCCAGCGTACTCAATCGAGTACTACATGGGGTCGATCGAGGAACCTCCCAGTTGACAAATCTTTGCGTGTTTCAGCTACGGCATTGGAAAAACATAGGATCCTCGATCGAGTGACTACTCGACTCGATCGAGTCACCTCTGTAACAGACAATAATAGTTCCAAATGTACTTCTAAAGCAAAAGAAGCCGAGCAAATTAAAATTCAACTACCTATTCCAAAAAGATTGCAAAAGTCTAAGCTTGAACAACAGTTTGGGAGGTTTATGGAGGTAGTGAAGAATCTTCAAGTGAGTGTGCCATTTATGAATTGGTAACTCATGTGCTGGCGTATGCTAAATTTTTGAGAGAGATCTTATCAAAGAAGCGGTCTTTTGATGAAGTTGAGACGGTAGCATTCACTCAAGAGTGCACGGCCGCATTGTAAGCTAACTCACCACCAAAGCTTAAGGATCCAGGGAGTTTTTCTATTCCTTGTCATATTGGTAGTATAGCTATTGATAAAGCCCTTTGCGTTTTAGGGGCTAGGATTAGTGTCATGCCGTATTCAATTTGCAAAAAGTTAAATATGGATCAACTACGTATCACTAATATGACCTTGCAAACGGCTGATAGATCTTTAGAGAAACCTATAGGTGTCTTAGAGGATGTGCCAGTTAGATTAGGGAAGTATTTCATTCCAGTTGACTTTATTGTTATGGATATGGCTGAGGACTCCCAAGTCCCTATTATTCTAGGTAGACCATTCCTACACACAGCGGGGGCGGTTATAGATGTTAGGAAAGGCAGTCTTACACTACGAGTTGGGGATGATAAAATCACTTTTATTCTTGATAAACCATTGAAACATCCCAATTTAGAAGCTACTTGTCATATGATTAATGCTCTTGCTCCTACGATTTATGAGTCCTTTGCTTATTTTTTGGACACGAATCCGTCTGACGCCCCTGCTGCTGCGTTAGGACCATGGAGCAAGGAAATAGATGAGATAGAGAAACTGATTTATGGAGATGAGCCTACTCCTGAGATGGTTTACAACTGTGATGAGAGTGTTGACTTGGTGACCGAGTTGGATACATTGGAAGCAGAGATATCCCGAGAGGAGCCCGTCGGAATTTATGAGATGAAGCAAGCTCCTATGATGGAAGAAATGCCGCATCTCCTTCCAAATAATGATGACTTGAAGAGCAATGAGTATGCTTGCTCATATTTTATATTATATTTTGAGTTTGATGAGCCAGGACTTTATTCATTGTTTATTTTCTTTGCTTGGACTTTTTATTGGTGCTACTTATGTTTATGTGTGGCGCATCCGCTACTTTTTGATTTACTATTACGTGCTTTAAGTTGTATTGATTGTGGCTTGGATGGGCATTTATTTTGAATGCAGAAATTATCCGTTGGAATGAGTACTCGATCGAGTCCAGCCAGGCTCGATCGAGTACCCTTACTTTTTGGGTCAGAAACGTAGTCAGATGATGTAGTATTTGCGCGGTTGATCTTTCTCCCCTATTTTTGCAGCTGATTTGGGGGAACTCATACACTCTTACCCGGTATTCTCTTCCCTTGTACCTACTTTTATTGTATTATCTCTTGTTATTTCCCATTCCTTTTGTTAGGTGTGTCCCTTAGGTTGTTGGAAATTTTTGTGTGATTGCTATGATGTAGGTGTTAGAATGAGGCCACTGTGTCATTTAGGTTTGGGAGAGGAGTCTTTAATTATGTTATGTGATTTACGTATTGTTGTGTGCTTTTATATCAAAAATCCATAAAAATTAAAAAAATTTCAAAATACACAAACATGTTTTTCCTTTGTTTTAAGTCGTGTCTTGGTGAATTAAATAACAATGATGTTAAATTTGCATTGTTTTTGCATTTGAATCCCATTTAGTTGTCCGTGTACATTGTTTTAACCCGTTATTTATGAAAAGAAAGCTCATAACTCGAGTCTTGACCGTATTTGACATGTCTTATGCTAATTAGATTTGACAAGATTATGTTGGTAACCTACTTAAATTCTGAGGTCTATAGAGCTTCCTAGGCCAGGAACATCAATAAACTGGTCTCATTGTCAATTAGGCTTGAGTGTGGTTTCTCCTTGTTGAATGTGTAATATCAAACTGCATAATTGTGACACTGATTTCTTAATACTCTTATTGTTTTCATTTGACTAAGTACATGTGGATAGGCGGTTCTTATCGTTTAAATAAACCTTACATTACCTTTTATTTAGCCCGTTTGAACCCTTGTAGCCAACTTTAAATTACATCCTATAGCTACAATCCTAGAATTTGCCTACCTTATCGGGACAGTCGCAGTTGCTTATTTATCATGTCTATTTTGCTATTATGGTTGGGTTGGGACTTATTGTTGTCATGTGGGTATAGCAAAGTACTTATTAGCAATTGTGTTGTATCCTTGTGTTGGAAAAAGAAGAAAAATATGGAGCATAAAGAAAAGAAATGAAAGCAAAAAAGAAAAGAAAAGAAAAAGAGAATTGAGAAAAAGAAAAGGAAAAAAATTGATTGCTTTAGTTGGTTTATTCAAGGAACAAAAGGATGGTCGTTAGATTCTAACGCATATTTGGAGAGTACTTCATTCGCTCTCATATGTTGTAAAGTTAAGATTATTTCTCTAAGTTGGGTTCATTTGTTATCATAGATTTGGTTTTGATTTTTGTTTTTGTTTAGAGCTGCGACTACCGTCTTAGCTCCACATATCCATAACGTGCTTTGGCACAAACTATTTCTATCCCTTTAACCCATTTATCACCCTTAATGTCCTTGATACATGTACTTTTATCTACATATTGGATGCATACTAGTTGGGGAAATCTCTATCACATTGGATTGCATGCATGTTTCATAAGTTGAGTGAGTGTTTCTACTTCTTTCTATATTCAGATATAACTCACCCTTACATACTTATGAGTGCATGAGGGAATCCTCGAGAATCCGACTAATTTTTCTTGCAAGATCGAAAGGTATTTGGCATTTGTCTATAGTATGGTGACATGAGACTTGAGCTACGTTTTCTATTTTCCGTACCTTTTAATTTGTTTTATTGGTACACTTTGGTCATTGCTTTTTTACAGATATGGATAACTTGGGATTCATATGTGCATTAAACATTAGCTCTGAGTTATTTATTCGTCATTTGTATGATTGCCTTTTGTATTGTATGATGCTTTGCTTGAGGACAAGCAAAGAGATGGTTTGGGGGAGTTTGATGAGTCATAATTATATATATACTTATGCCTCCCCTTAATTAATTATTATTTGATTTTCGTGCAAATTTATATTAGTTACATGCCTTTTATGTTAGAATGTTGTTACTTCCGCTATTTCATGTTTAATGCAGGAATGATGCATTTGAGGAGCAAAGGAATGAACTGGGCATCGCGGAGTGGGTATAAAGGAATACAGGAAGTATGGCACGGGGATCCATGAGAATGAAGGAAGAGAAGTTAAGAAAATAACACGAAGAAAAGAGATGAACAAGGATGGTTCCTCGATCAACTATACCTAGGCTCGATCGAAGAAGTTGGTTACTCGATCGAGTGCACATAGGCTCGATTGAAGAACCACTTGTTTCTAGTATTTTCCGCAATTTCCTTAAGTCGGTTATGTTTTACTATAAATACTCAATTCGTACCCTAAGTTTATTTACGCTTTATTTTACCTAAGGACGTATAGCTACTCTAAAAACTCTCTTAGAATACTCTTAGATTAGTTTATATTAGTTTTGCTTAAGATCTATTGCTCTTTAATTAAGGTACTTCGTTAATATTTCTTTAATTATTATTAATTCAAGTTCTATTTCATTCAATTGTTTTGTTCGTCTTATTATGCCTTTAATCATGTTGTTCAATAATCTTACTGTTGTTATTCCCTTTATCATGAGTAGCTAAACTTATAATCTAGGGTGAATGGGGATCTAGGTTGTTAGAAGGGGACTAAACTAATGAATTGATAGTTAAAATTGCTTATTCGTAGTTGTTCAGTTTATTGTTCTTCATCTAGTTAGTTAACTACTGGTTAGGGTTAATTGACTAGTATAGCGAATTAAGACTTTCACCGACTGGGTTAGAATCAATATAGGCTGCGATAACTGAATAGAGATAGTTTAATGATAGCGACTGCATGTTAAATTAGATCTAAAGGGATATTGAATCGACCGATCATATAACCTTCAACAACATAATTAGCTCTATCAATGGATTAAATCATACCCCGTATAACTAGCTAGTGAACCTAATCCCTAGACTCTTTAACATTATTGTTATTCATCTTTATTTCACTTACTATTAGTTGTTTGAAAATAAATCAAACAAACCCCCAAGAAATTGTTACTTTAAGACGAACTTAGATATTAACAGATATATTATTACCGCCTCCCTATGGATTCGATACCTGACTTACCACTGGCTATTTTGTTAGTACTAAGCTAGGATTTATTATGATTAAGGCCAAACTGTAGATACCTCATTTCTGCACCTCCCGCCATACACCCAGTGATGATTGGGCTACATGTTTAGCATATGTCGCGATTTTATGACGTTTCGTAAATCAGTTAATAAAAGGTAACTCATACACTTGTATCTACCCCTTGGTTGTCATCTAGGTGTCATTACGGTCGTTTTGACAGTAATTAGAGTACAATTGGAGTCCGGATCAAAAACCGTCTTCATTTCTTAAAACCGTCAAATCCCGAGTCAAAGCAATGTGCTTGTCTACCTAAGGTTAGGATGTCATAAAATGTTATGGGTATATCTCAGTTTGAGTCCCATGTCACTTCTTTGGGCTAAACTAAAAGTTCACATTACAAAATATTCATTTCATTTAGCTAAAATGACAACCCGATATTTAGGCCCATTTTACGAGGTGATAACGACTTTTTTAGGTCAGGCCTATTTCACAAAAAGTTCTATATCTTTCTCTTAGCTTTCCAACGCCACCGAAATCACTTTATTCCGAGTCTTGTAGAGAAAGTTATGCCTAAAATACAACAGGCTGTCAAACGCATTTTCTCGCACAGAAGGAACCTACCCGAGAAAGGACGCAGTAAGTACTGCGCCTCTTCTAAGCGACGGGCTTTCTTTTTGTCCAAGTTTCCGTGTTCAGTTATTTACGGATCTTTCTTTCCTATTCCTTTCCCAATTCTACCCTTACCATAATACCTCCGTGTGATTAGTATAAATAGAGACCTTTGGCCTCCATATTTTTCACGCGAGTGTCCGCCCTTCTCTTCTCCCTTTGCATTCTAAGTCCTTGCTCTAAGCTTTCGACGCCTACGTGCTTAATCAATCGACCACGTAAGCTCAGATCATTCTGAGTACCGGTCACGTTTGCATGACCGACCAATTTGACCACTACACCTTAATTAATCAATTTGTTTTTAATTCCTTTTTCATGGGCACTTTCATATTTGCATAGATCGAGTCGAGTTACCACTAAAAATCGATTTACTTAAATCTCGCAACGCTAACATGTAAGTCTGAGCGCGTAAAATCCGAATTTTATTTAATGTATTTTATTTTATCGTAATTAATGTACGAGTTTATATCATAAGTACGCCTAAAACCGTTTTCAAAAACATATTTTAAAACTCTTTTGACGAATCAGCATAGAGACACTGTCGAGAAGAGACGCAACAGTTGTTGCGCCTTCTAGAACAGTCGCAGCACCTGCTGCGCCTCTTCCAGAGGCTGCTTAGCCACTGTTGCTCCTCTTCTTCTTCCTCGTGTTTCTTCGTTGTTTTGTTCAAAGTGTTTTCTTGTTTTTATTTTCTTATTTCTTCCAAATTCTTATAATTTCCAGTTTATAATTCGTTTTCAATAAAACCTTTCCATAATTCCGACTTGAATCCCTTATAATTCGATATTTGAGGGTTTTCGTCATCTTATTCAAACCCGGATTTAAGAGACTCGATTCGTTCATATCAAGTCTCTTGAATTCGTCTTTGATACATGTTTTAAATCTTTTTTCTTCACCAATTCGTAATCTTTTGTTTCCACCATTAACTTCAGTTTGTGTATAAACCCATTCCCGACATCGTATCAATACTAACCATATTAAACCGCTGTATTCTCACTTTTAATTCGTTTTATAACAATATTAGTATGTATGTAATCTGTTAATCACTTCAACTCGAGTTCTAATATCAATAATCGGCCTTAAATTTACTAACGAACATTATTAACAACTCATGAGTATGACTTTCACAGTCAAAAGCCAACTGGAGAACAGACGCAGGAAGTGCTGCGCCTCTTCCAGAGGACGCATCAGATGATGCGGCTGTTCTAAGTTGGCTTCTGCCTCTGAACTCTTCTCGTTTTGACGTAGGGTTTCTAATTAGGATTTTAATTAACTATTATTCTTATTACACCATAATTCGACATATTTTCCATATAATTCATATTTTCCATATTTTCTATTTTATTTTTATTTCTTTATTTTTTATTTTCCTAATTTATTTTATTTCCTATTTTCTTTTAATTTTCTTATTTTCCTTATTTTCCAATTTTCCTTATTTTCCAATTTTCCTTATTTTCCAATTTCCTTATTTTTCCAATTTTCCAATTTTCTAATTTTCCTTATTTCATTTATTCTTTTCTTTTATTTCTAAAACTCTTTTGGGCATATTTATGACGTAAATTAAAGTTTATCAATTGTAATTTATTTCTTAATTTCATATTATTTTGTATGATTTATTTACTTGGTTTTCACATGTAAATTAATCTAACTTTCAACTTCGACCCTCAATTATTTGCTAAATTATGTGTTCACCGACATAGTTTAATTCACATGCTAGGATTAATCTATTGTTTGTTGCATTGCATGCATAGAGGCGGGCGGGATTAGGTGTTCAGTAAAAGGACTTTCTAGTACGTACCCTCACCCATTACTCCAGATCTCTGTGAACATCCGTGTTCATTGTCATCCACGAGAGTCATTCTATACATAGAATGCTAAGGGTAACGAGTTTTTAGTGTTCATGCCACTACTTTGTGTCTTGACATGACACAAAGTATTCGAACGATTCCAATTTCCCATAAAAATTTGTGGCGACTCCATAAATGCACGCTTATTTCGCGCGCTCCGCGGGTGGCCCATGTCCACAGTTTGGAGACTCCGCTGGGGATTATACACTTACGTGTTACCCAGGGTGAAACTTGAACGAGGTTAGGTAATAGTTTATACGAGATAGTTGTCGGTTTTCATTACTCGACCTTCTTAGGTCGTTTTATTCGGCCTTCCTAGGCTCAACCCAACCCATTCGACCAATCGTCCCATCTGGTTGGTCCAAATTCTTATCTGGGCCTAAGGATGGATAGCGATTGACGTCAACCATACCGTGGTACATACTTTTGTTTGTATCAAGGGCTTTCACTACTCGACGAAATGGACTAGGAACCGACCTTACTCATGTTTGGCACGGACCTCTCCACATACCAGGGTTTGATTGCTTGGTATGGCAACCCACCTTTTAAGCCAAAACTCTTTAAATGCACTCAGCATACCGTGATAATGCTCATATGTATGTTTGTACCATATACGTGATCACCATTTGGTAAACAAAACTATGATGAAATTTTGTAAAAACAAAATCCCTTTCAAAATATAAATGTTTTCAAAAATGGCCTAAAGTAACGCAAAATAAGCCGAAACTCTTTCCAAATGTCGAGTTAAACTTCGGGCCTCAAACCAAAAACAAAACAAAAAACGTAAAAAAAAACATTTTAAACCAAAACATTTTCCAACCATGTAAATGTAAATATATAAATTCAATTGGGCTAAGCTAGAGACAGAATTCAAACCGACTATTTCCTAGTCGGAACTATGTCGAGTCATAAACCCGTTTTCCTTTACATTTTGGGTCTTTTCAAAATTCAAGTCAAGTCCTAAGGCGTCACGCTGTCATTTTGGACCCCCATACCCCAATTCAGTTAGGATCTAAACATTTTCGACACCTCGAGTCACACGTTCCGAGGCTCAACGCACGAGTCTCAATGGGCCTCACATTTGAGTCTAAACTGCAGCCGTCTTCTTAACACCTATAAGCAAACCTCGAGTCTAGAACCAACGTGTGTCATCAATCCCGTCAATAAGGTCAATCATATGAGGTTCAGTCTGTCAAAGTCAACACTGTTAGGTTCATATACCCATATTAGACTCATCTAATCATTTTATAAATTACTTATAATTTATATTTATGTGGATCTAGTTGCATGCATAACAAAATAAGGAGAAAAATGATTTTCTTACATTTCATATGGACGAATTTAAGGGCACTAGTTTTGGACTCCTTTCAAAACTAGATCTTGAGCTATTACCATTATGGATGATCCTCCAAGAATCTTCATGCATTGAAATGTAGAATGCCTCCGTTTAGTTACACCCAAGACTAACCCAAACACTAATACTATTAATAACTAGATAATATGTATTAGTTACCTTAAATTAATTTCTAATATTAGGATTACTACTTCTAGTAATATATTTGATATATTAGAAATTATAGAACAAATTTTGAACATAAAAACCCATTTTTTTTAGAGAGGAAGAGAGAAGTTGTAATGAGAAATTAGAATGAGTAAAAAATGAAAACTACACCCTCAAGTGTAGTTGGGGGAACCGATTTTTACAACTCATGGGGAGAATCATTTCTCTTTTCAAAACCCCTTTTGTTCTTACCCATAAGTTAGAGTGGGTCCTAGGGTTTTAAGGCATGCTTTGGAGTAATGATAATGTCCTAAGCATACAATAAACTAATGACAAAATCATCACCCACTAACCCTTAACCTAACCGATTTTCATACTTAAAATGGACCTCCATTTTATCTTTGTAATTTGTCATTTGTAATATGTTGTGACATGTGACATGTAACATGTCATTAGTAATAGAAATGCATATTTAACTAATTAAATATCATTATATATTAAGTAAATTATAATTTTAAAAGTAATTCGCAATTACATGTATATAAAATGGGTCACACTAAGTCTAGTTAATATAATCTACAATATTTTGCAATTATGATTAACTAATTACTCTTATCTCAAATGTTTCATTAATCAATTTTAGTAAAATAACATATTAATTACTAAATTGAATCTTATTTAATCAAATTACAATAAGATATAATATTCTCTTATATATATATATATATATATATATATATATATATATATATATATATATATAGAGTCGGGATCCGGTGAGAACTCCTAAATATTTGAGGATTGAGGATTAGTGAATATAATATCACATGTTCTTCAATACAATATCACAAAAAATTTGACCTTTGCCAAAAAAAAATTTTTTTTTTTGAAAAAAAAAAATTATATATATATTTTTTTTGTCTAGGTGTTTTTTTTTGTGATATTGTATTGAATAACCTGTGATATTGTATTGAACAACCTGTGATATTGTAACGAAATTCTCAATCCTCAAAAAGATAGTATATCCTCACATGATCCCATTCCTATATATATATATATATATATATATATATATATATATATATATATATATATATATATGTCGGGATCCGGTGAGAACCACTAAGATAATGAGAACCGTGAGAACCCTTACTAAATCATCATCAAATCTTGTTCCGAAAGTTTTGATGGAACATTTACCCTTAGTTTAGTTTAATCCAACACATTTTTAGTATAGCTTAACAAAAAAAATTGATTTTATTAACAAAATATAAACTTAATGTACAAAAAGACAACTAGGTATACTAAATTGGTTATAGATGCACGAAAATGAATATTAGGTGCGTGAAAATTGTTACATGCATGAAAATGATTACTAGATGCATGAAAATATCAGGCTCTAGGTGCACGAAAACGAGTTCTAGGTGCGTGCAAATTGTTAGATACATGAAAAATGAGTAGTAGGTGCATGAAAATTAATAAAATGCTTCTCGTCTCGATTCCGTCAATAATTTATACCTTTTGGACCAAGAAATATGTTATTTAGGCATAAAATTCTATGCCGAATCCAAATATGTCGTTATTTTTTAGAAAAAAAATCCTTAAGGTGGAGTTCTCACGGTTCTCACTATGTAGGTGGTTCTCACCGGATCCCAAATCTATATATATATATATATATATATATATATATATATATATATATATATATATATATATATATATATATATATATATATATATATATATCAATTTTTTCAATTTAAGGATTTAATTAATCTGTATCGATATATAATTAATTAACTTTCTTATTTGGGAATCGTCCTATAGGCGTGACCTTAAGGGATCAACTGATCACCACTGTCAAACGACGGTAATGTCAAACTCTAGTTAGCCAATCATTATCGATTAATGTTGATCAGTTGACTATATAATTAATCATCCCTTACGTATTCTTATTATGAGATTTTATCATGTGATCGCACTATTGTTGAGGACACATACTCCAACAATCTCCCACTTGTCCGTGACAAGTGTGCGTCACCAATTCTCTTATCCTTTTACAATCTCCCACTCAATGCAAGGTGTCTTGCAGGTAGTACTTACATTTGATCATATCTTGAGTGGTTTCCTCGATCTGGAGAGTAACTGTCTGACCGGAATTATCTACCGTAGATACCTTCCGAGCGTGGCCACGCATTTTCAGTTCACTACTCCTCGAGTGGCCCTGATATTTTAGATAACCCTGACAAGGGGGTGGACAATTCCTATCGTACTATTCCCTTCGAATAGCCACAGCTCATCATGACCCAAAATATGCCCATTTGACCTCAGTTACGAAAGTCGTAGAACATAAATTAAAAATCACTCAAAAACTGTTCCTCCTTGGGCGAACAGTCTCTAGTCAAAGAATTGACTCATAAGAATACTATAGTAGCTCTTTCACCACGACCAGGCTTTATAAAAATTACCAGAACTCTATAAGCGGTCACTGCCCGACAGAGTGTCCCATACAGTCTGCCTATGTGATCGACTAGTCATCCCTTATGACTCTATGACACTTGAACTTGCCATCAATCGCATCACACTCTAGTCACTTCGGGACGTCACCTCATATAATTAACTAGGGGCCAATACTATGTTAATCCAGTTCACTTAAATAGGGTTCAACATTGTCTCGACAACCTATTTGGAAAAACAAAGTATTAAAGAAAAGAGTTTTGTATAAAACTCAAACGATGAATGCATTATCACATATGTAAAATTGATACAATATCAATTACTACATAATCTATAATTCATTCTTAATTTTGTATATAGTTGATCATCTCAATTATATTTAAATGACATGACTTTTCATGCTAATCCTATGAGAAGGCTTTGGTTAGTAAGTCTTAGCAACACTTTGCACTTTCCTAACCTTACTATATACTATTTCCTATTCTTGTGAATAATCTTGTATTATAAGAATCTTTTTGAGTACGTGTCTAGATCCAATCTGGACATAGGCTCTCTGGCCTTTGAATAACTCCCATTGTCCTCACAGTATGTAGGGATATGACCTTCGGTTATTGGAACGAACTACCATAGTTCCTCCAATTCATAAAACCGAATCCTAATATCATCTCTTCCTTCTTGCATATCTCATTATTGCAAGTGTACTCAATTTCCGTTGTTTATATCTCATTGTTCAACTGCCTAGGATGTTCCTAGAAGATATCCTTATTAAATAATATAGCCAAGATGGTTCTCTAACCATCCTTATGTGTTTAGAATATGGTTTTTGTGTAACTCCTTGAACATAAATCCATCTCATTTCTAAATACTTAGCTTCATATCTTTAGTACTTCCTGAGTATTAACTAATGAACTATGTGGCTAGATAGAGACTTCTCTCAAAGATTCAATTTGTAACTTCTCGTCATATTCCAAGTATACGAAGTTTAAGAATGGAGATACATCTTAGCGTAATGAATTAATCCCGCAGTGGAAGCATGTGATGGATTCAATTTCTACATGTTCAATACTATTGAACTTGTCAAGATTCTTATTAACATAAGAATATTCATTTAACGCTAATATCCTCTTAGAACTATCTTTGTAGGTCTGGATACCTTAGAGATGTATTATTCTTCTCCTAAGTCTTCCATCATTCACAATGATCAATATGTCCCTTACATATAAGACTAGTAACACCACGTTACTCCCACTAAACTTCATGTATAAACTACTCGACAAATCGAGAAAAGTTTATCACATGATCAAAACATACAATTTAACTCATTAACCTCTACTTAAGACTTCTTCTAAAGTTTGCATCCTACCTTAGGATAGTTGCGATTTTCAAAACTCATGCAAGATGATTTTAAAATCCAACTATAAAATCCGAATTTAATGAGGCATTGTTGTTGCGTGCAAAACCCTTTGCTACCAATCAACCAAGCTAAGTAAACATCTTCATGTTTATGCTCATTTCGGACTCTTGTGGAGTTGAGACTAGATAAAGCATTTTAATAAGTTACAGGTTTGTCACTTTTAAAATGTAACATGACTCCTGTCCACCTTATGTTTCGAAGAATAAATTACTGATTTTGACCAAGAAGGAACATCTTCCTACGTCTTATTCTCAGTTTGTGGCTCTTGAAAATTTTCTCCCACTCTGTCTTTAAGAAATAATCCTCTTTTTCTTAATAGACAGCATCACGAGCCACAAACCCTTCGTTCTCGTGATTTTGTAAGAAAAATGAGCACATGTTTACTATCAAAACAAGCTACAATTTATGTACCATGCCTAACCATATCTCATATGAAAAGTAGATGATTTCTTTAACCATGTTTTATTTTAGTAGAAAAATTAAATACCAGACAAATTTTATAACAGAAACTACCTCCAACTATAATGTACAGATACAATCATATCATAATATAAGTGAACTTGTGATACTATATCACACTCTTTTTGGTGCAGATAAAAGTCATCACTTTATTGTTCCCTATTTTAACAAAATACTAATACTTTGGTTTTATAATCTGTAGGTTTTAATACCTTTTAAACATTCATTGAACTTATTCAGAGAATTTCTCTTCTTACCTCATTAAGTGGATACCAAGTATCTACCAAATCCATTGGTAAAAGAGAAGAAGTAATAATGACCTTCTCAGATTGAAAATATTTTTGACCATACACATTGAAGTGTAATTTGGTGAATAACTTATTCTATTCGCTATACTTTCCAAGAAAAGTCACGAAACATCTTGCTTTGAATACAAGATTTGCACACACCAAAAGATTCACAAGCAAATGGTTTGGGAGACTAGTCAAAACTAGTTTCTTAATGCGATTTTCAGTCGAGAATTGAGGAATAATAGGGGTCACCAACTTGAGTCTTGTATATATGACATTTATTTTTAGTTTGAATATAATTACCTTGATTTGTATGGTCTCACCATAAACTTAATCGTGGAATGTAAGAGTACAACTCTTGTTTTAATTGCATAATGGTAAAACCCTTTACCTTTTGTGCAAAACTCAAATTATATTCTTATTTAGACATATTGTAAATCATAATAATGATTGAGGTACATTTCTAAATACAAAACTAAAATGAGTACACTACAACATTCAAATGTTCATGGATGAAATGACAACTACATTAATTCCATTCATGCAAATTTCAGAACTTATTCTTGCTTGTCGTCACACGATAATGCCAAATATGATGAAATCCATAAGTTTGTATCAAATACTCATGATGTGATATTTGGCAATAATGCAATGTCAATGTCATAGATATTAAGGAAGGAATATGTTGGAGTCACACGACCAACTTCCTTGATCTTTACTTATTGGGGTTTGTCTCTTTTTAGTGTCTAACACCTTCTCTTTCGATCCTAGTTCTATCCTTAACAATTAAGATAAGAACTTTACATCATGTTGCTCCCACTCACTTCAAGAATTTCTACTTGATGAAGACTTATCTTCATATAAATTCATAGTTAATCCTTCACAAGAATGAACTCTATTGTGGTATTTGTTTAATCAAAATTTCTAACAAATTAATTTACCAATTTAACATTGTCATGTTCTTAACAACTTAAGTGCTTGATGACAAGTGTTTAGTTTGAGCAATAACACTTTTGAACCGTGGATGAATAGAAGATATAATCAAAACATTATTTTTGACTAATCATTATCTCTAGTCATATTTCTTCACAAGAAATCATACATAGGTATGTTAGGAATTTTAAGATGCTAATCTTATATGACATAGGACAACTCCTATGGAGTTCTATGGAATAGAACGATTCCTACGGAGCTAGTCCACAATCTATGATACACTTCATTTTTAGAAAGAGATTCTTTTGTTGGAATATGTGTCCTCCGACAATAATGCGATCACAACTTTTGATCTTGATGATCACATGTTTAAGTCTCATTTTAAAGAATACAATTGGGAAGTAATATTTTACTGTCAACTGGTCCACACATATCGGTAATGATTGGCTGACTAGAGTTTGACATTACTGTCGTGAGACGGTGGTGACCAGTTGATCCCCTTAGGTCATACCTAAAGGGTAACACTCTTAATTGATCATTTAATTGACCGTATGACGATACGGGTCAATTAAATTTCTTAAAAATTGACGGACGATTTTGGAAGTAAAATTTACGTATCTCATTATAATCTGATTAAATAAGATACGGTCTAAGTAATCGAATTGTTTCATTACTTAGATGAAATTATTGTTTAAGGAAACAATTGCATTTGAATGAATAAATTATTATAAATACAAGTTATTGTGATTTATAATTTGTAAAATATTTTGGTACAAGTAATTATGAATTACTAAGTCGGTTTTTGTATATGACGTATTTTTGTTAATACGTTGATTTTTAATATGTTAAAAATACATAACAATTTTATGTGACATGTAACATGTGACATATGACAAATTGACAATTTAACAAAGATAAAATGGAGTCCATTTTATCCATGTAAACCGAAATTAAGGGGAGTATTAGGAAGATATTGTGTTGATTATGTTAGTGGTAAACATAATCATTCCCTAATAAACTAGCCATGCAAACCTAGTGGTCATTGTGAAGACAAACTTGTGCATGCATTGGCTCCCTCTTCTTCCCCTCTTCCACCCGGTTTTTGAGAAGAAAAACACTTTGGTTTTTCTTCTTATTTTACCTAATATACACTAAAAATACATTAGTGTGGTATTCATTCATTCATTCATCTAAAATAAGAATTTTAGAGAGATAAAAAGCTTCTTTTTCTTCCTCCTCTCAACCGAAATATAGAGAGACAAAATAATATTTTTGGGTCAATTTTTATGCAAAATTAGTATTATTCTAGTAATAATAATATTAATTTTTTTAAGATTGTTATCTTGGGTATAATACTTTTGGGAGGGATTCTCTTCTTGAATCCTAGTTCATCCATTAAGGAGAGCTCAAGAACAAGAGAGTAGGAGAACTCTCTTGTGCCCTTAAGATCCGAAAAAGCAATGTAAGATGATGATTTCTTCTTTAATTACATTTTTGTTTGCATGCATAAGATCACCATTTAATTTTATAACTAAATTAAAATCACTACATAATATGAATATGTTGAGTATAGAGATATATATTTCCAACAATTGGTATCAGAGCCTTGGTTGTTTGCATGCAAATCGGTTATAGTTTTTCCGAGTTATACGATTAACATATAAAACTTGTAAATTTGTGTTATTATGAAATATCACGAAATAAATTTATGCATGTTAAGTTTCTGGTCCTAAAATGTTTTTTAGGATATTTTGGTTATTTTATGGATTTTTATTGTTCATCTTATAATGTAATGGCATTAAAAATGTGATTTTATGATTAAAATGTCATTTTCGGACTAAAATTAGCTAAACTTCGAATTTTCCAGTGATTTTTGGATATGTTATCACATGTATTTTTTTTAGATGACCTGTAAATTTTCATAATTTTTGGAGTTCTTATGCTCGAAAAATGGATTTTTCATGATTAAAATCGGATTTAGATGAAAAAAATAGTTTAATATGAGATAAATTTCGAATCTGGTCATATAAATTTAGTATGTTATCACATGCAATTTTAAAAGATGTGTGTAAAATAATAGGCTATATTGAAGTCTTCATGCATGTTTTATGAATTTTTGATGAAAAATAACATAAATAGTGACTTAATTAGTGAATAATTGCTAAAACATACTCTATGACTAAGGAAAAACGTCACATATTGCATTTTATTATATTTTTCAGATCTAAAATTGAAAAGTTGATGAATATAATTTTTCTCATGTTTTTATGATTTTTATTGATAAATCCAATAAACCGTAACATAGTTTTTCCGATAATTTTACGAAATTTTAACCTATGTTTTTGAACAATATGAGTGTCATGTTATTTTTCCAGAATTTTCATAAGTTTAAATTTCAAATTTTGAATTTATTTGGATTTTTGTGATTTATTTGAAGTTTATAGCATTTTTATTATAATTTTAGGTCCATTAATGAACAATTTTAGAAATATGAGTTAATTATGGTCAAATAGTTAGTGAAGACTAATTTTGAGTCCTAAGAGGTTAGGGTAATTAACTTGTGTATAAATATGAATTTATGTAATTTTTGTGATTATAAAACGTTGAATCACACAAATCCGTAAAAACCGTTAAATATACGATATTGGCTCCTTAAAGGAGATTTAGCATATAATTGGGCATGTTCATATATATTATAATGCTGCATTTTATTTATGATTGTCATAATTTTATTTTATGTAATTTTTGAATTATGTAATTTTACTTAGTATGGCCTTAGTTTTTAATTGGTATTACCCGAAATGTATGGGAATATCGATTCGGTTGTAATTTATTGTGATCTCGTATCACCGTTTTGTAATTTAATAGATTTATTTTATTTTAATTACAAATGTATAATAGGAAATTATGTAATTTGTTATGTAATTTATTTATTCCGGAGTTCCTTGAAGACGGTGTCACAAAAGATGGCGATACATAAAGACGGTGTTACCTCGAGATGCGTGCCACAACCGAAGTTCAAGGGACCAATGGAGTTGGTTTCCGAATATGTAATAGTTAATTAGATTTTCTATTTTAGGAAGGCCATACTAGGATTTATCTTTTATGCTTTGCATTTTATTAATATGTTGCATGCATCGCTAAATCGCCAAAACTAAAACATGCATCATCTTCAATCGAGTTTATCGACCATGTCAATTAAAATTATCGTAGTTCACCGCTTTAGTTCACTTAAAACGTGATAGATAATAAATTGACATGACCTCTCGCTAAAATGATCAATTGAGACATAGCCTTACCAAAGAGTAGAAACCATGAAAACCTATTTCGTGAGGGAGTGCACTCGGCCACACCGGGGTACAAACCTTGTTACGTAGGGGAAGTGGGTGATAAATGTCTATCCACCGAATTCATGTTGATAAGGGTTTCATCGGCCACACCGTGCCCAAATTAATATGGGTTTGGATCATGGACACATTTATTCGAAATTTGGATTGAACTCAACAAAAGTTTTTCGATAAGGGTTTTATCGGCCACACCGTGCCCTTGTTGGATGTGTTTTGGGCTAAAGATAAAGTATTAATGTAATTTTATCAACCAAGAGTTCTAAAAGTAGAATCGATTAAAAGGTTAATCCACCGAGTTATATTGATAAGGGTTTTATCGGCCACACCGTGCCCAAGTTAATATGAATTTGGGTCTTGGAATCATTTATCTAGTTGGGTAGAGGTCACTAGAAAAATGCAATGAAACTTGTTTAAATTATTTTTTACGAGTATTATTATTATTTTTTTGAAAACAACATATGTTTTATTCCTTCCATATTTTGTTTTGTAGACCGCTTATATTTCTCATAACAAATGGCAAATCCAAACACCAACGCCACGCCTCTCACTAATACTTCATGGCTTCGATCCTTTATGGATCGATGTAAACTTGAAAAGAATGGGTCAAATTTCTCCGATTGGGATGCCCAACTCAAACTAGCCGCCCAAGGTGACGACAAGCTTCGTTACCTTACCGAGGCCTCTCCACCCGAACCTAATACTAGGTCGACCGCCGCCACAAGGGAAGCATATGAGGCTTACCATAAGGAGTCCGCCGCAATGAAAAACGTGTTTATATTTGCGATGGAGGCGGATCTCCAAAGGAGAGCCTTTAAGATGGGCACCGCTAATGAGATTTACTCCAAGCTTGTGACAATGTTTTCACAAACTCCGCGGATCGTCCAATATGAGGCGGCCGCGGCATTCTTTGATCTCGACTTCAAAGAGGGCCAAAAGGTTAGCCCTCATGTGCTCAAATTAATGGAGCTAGTCGAGACCTTGAAAATTCAAAAGGTTGAAATCCCCAAAGAACTCATTGTAGATAGGATTCTACACTCCTTATCCAAAGTCAAGGCATATGTTCAATTCCGGGTGAATTTTAACATGCAAGACAAGGATGTGTCTCTTGAAGAATTGCACAAGTTACTTGTGCAAGCCGAAAGGGACATGGGGTTAAATGTGAACCCACCCAAGGATGTGCTTAACATTAGCACCAAAAGCAAGGGGAAGTTAAAGAAGAATGGGAGGAAGGGTAAGAAACAAGCTCCCACTTTCACCAAAGCTAAGACTTATGAAGCTAGCACTTCAAAAATCAAGAAGGGTCCTCTTGATAAATGCCATTATTGTAATGGTGTTGGACATTGGAAAAGAAATTGTTCCAAATACCTTGGTGATATTAAGGCTGGAAAGATTACTCCAGTAGGTAAATGACTATCCTTTTTTTTATGTTTCTATTTCAACTATGGTATTGTGATACAAAGTTGTGATAATGTATCCCCTTTTTATTGTAAATAGGGCCTCCACCAAGCAAGGACAAAGGAAAAGAAAAGCAAGCTTGAGAAACCATCGAGAAGCTAGGAATAGCTTCCATGAAGTTTTGCTTTTTATTGTCTTATTTTAATTATGTTTCGGATTTTAGAACCTTTTAATTTTCGTGTTCGACATGGAAATGTATTTTGGATAATTGGTTGTATTTTGGATAATGGTGGCTTGGTTTGCAACCCAAGTCACCCGTTTTATCGTTTTATCCTTGTTCTAAAATTCGTCTTTACATGCTTGCTCATAGAAACATATGATTATTCACTTAAAGTGATCTAATAGACAATTATAATGATGGGATTCATTATATGTCCACATGCTTAAGGCTTGTGTATGATCATTTACAAAGTGTCATTGAGTTTATGAACTCTCTTAAAGGAATGTCAATCAACCAAGTACACTTACAAAATCTAAAACTATTAGTCAAACCTATGAGATAGTCCTCCTTATACTTCAAATCGTTATTTGTGTCCCATAAGCTATATTTGAATCTCTAGTGTATTTATTCTAAAGATAGAGTGGGAGAAAATGAGGACACAACACCAAGACAAATTTGTGTACTTGTGTATACGAGATCTACGCAAGGAAGAATGATTTGAATAAAGGTATATCTATTTATATAGTATACCCAATAGATGAGATCTATGGTCTCAAATAAAGCTACATGACAAAAGAAACCAAGTGAAGTAATCAAAGGAATATTTTCTCAAGATAACTACACGAGGAGACCAAAAGAAAGTTTTGGAAGAAAAATGACTAATGTAAAGTCTTAACAAGAGTTTTGACTAGTTTATGATAAATTTTGACCAATAGTTTCAACCTTGATATTTACTTAAAAGCCTAAATGAATCAAAGTAACATCCTAGAAAATAAACAAGATTTATAACTAGAGGTTGCAAGGATTGATATACCGATATCTTCAATAGCTATGTTTTAACCACGCTAATGTCATTACTTAACCTCATTATGAAAATTAAATGGTTAAACCTCCTTCAAAAAGGGTATTTCGAAGGACGTGTTTTAGATATTATTTATATTTGAACAATGACATTGCTACACATCATTATGATATGAATAAGTTAGAGATTAAAATCTCTTTCCATAAGGTTAAGATGAGACCACTTCAAAATAGGTATTTTGAATGGATATGATGGGAACATATATGGTTTTATCTTAATAACTTGGCAATGCAATATATATTCCAATTCTTGAAATGTTTCGATTGAGTAGTCAATTTCGAAACATGTGAAATTGAGTGGGAGTTGGAAATTATCATGTGAAGACATGGGATTTAGTGGGAGCAATCATCTTGTAAAAGTTTATAACTCATCACTCATTGAAGAATGACGAGCTAATACCTTCCTTCACAAAGGAGTATTTGAGTTTTTAATTCTGGATGAAAATGGACTATGATGAATCCAATCACATCATGAGATGTTGGATAAGTATTGAGACATACACATCGAATCAACGAGAAACGTAGGTTATTCATGTAAATGAAAACGGAATTGCCATTAGCAGTCATGGTCGTTCCTTGAACCTAAGAATGGTTGATCTCATGATTATTAGTTACTAATGTTTCCGCCATTAGAATAATCATGCCCATGTCCAATTATGATTCATATGCATAAAAGCATGATGAATCGTTGGCGAGCCATACAAGAAACGTCATGAATTCTCGAGGAGAATTTGATAAGCGATTTCAGTGTTTGACAAGAAGACTTTGTTGTGTGTCAAGAGGTTGCACATATTGCAGTTCGAACACATGTAAGGATTTATGAAAATCCTAAGCTTTTCAAGCTAAAAGGAGAAATAGGAAGTTTGGCAAGATACTCAGTTGAATAAGAAGTTTCTCAAAACTATTTTTCCTAATATGTTAGGACTTGTGAGAAGTGCTAGGCTAATCATCTTGACAATTGTTGCAAGATTCTACAAAACATATACCGAGTGCATTGTGTGTGGGTAGAATACTTGATCAGTATAAGTTATATCATTCACCACAAATTCTTTTGTTATGTGATAATCGACAAAGAAGTTCTTTCAAGAAAAAGAGCCGAAACCGAGGTTGTGAACCTAGATTTGTACTTGGTAAAGTTCATGCTATGATAGATAACATGAACGTAAAGGAAAATGCAATAAAAAGAAGTTTGAACACATGGACACTTGATATGTTAAATTTCTATTGCAATTAACAAGTGTTTACACACTTACGATATGCATCACAAGGTTGTAATATACTATTGACCACCCGAGTGTGATGTCGACATTTGTCGTTTGAGTTGTTATTAACTCACCTTATACTTTGTTATATCCAAACGGGTTGTAGAGACAATTGAACCCCGTTAAAGTGAACACGGATTAGCATTGTATTTGTCCATAGTTACTTACATGAGGTGACGTCTCGAAGTGACTAGAGTGTGATGCGATTGATGGCAAGTTCAAGTGCCATAGAGTCATATGAGAATGACTAGTCGATCACATAGGCAGACGGTTAGGAACATTATGTCGGGCCTTATGACCGCTTATAGAGTTATGGCAAATTTATATAGCCTGGTTGTGGCGAGAGCTACTATAGTATTCTAATGAGTCGATTCTTTTGACTAAAGACTATTCGCCTAAGATGGCACAGTTTCAGATTAACTTTGATTTGTGTTACTACGACCTTCGTAAATGGGGTCAAATGGGCATATTTTGGGTTATGATGGCTGTGGCTAGTCGAAGGGAATGAGTGCGATAGGAATTGTCCACCCCTAGTCAGGGTTATAACAACATCTCAGGGCCACTCGAGGAGTAATGAACTGGAAATGCGTGGCCACGCTCGGAATGTATCCATGGTGGATAAATCCGGTCAATCAGTTATTCTCCAGATCGAGGAAACCACTCTCGATATGATCACTTGCAAGTACGACCTGAAAGACACCTTGCATTGAGTGGGAGATAGTAATAGGACAAGAGAATTGGTGACGCACACTTGTCGAGGACAAGTGGGAGATTGTTGGAATATGTGTCCTCCGACAATAATGCGATCACAACTTTTGATCTTGATGATCACATGTTTAAGTCTCATTTTAAAGAATACAATTGGGAAGTAATATTTTCATCGTCAATGGTCCACACATATCGGTAATGATTGGTGACTAGAGTTTGACATTACGCGTGAGACGGTGGTGACATTGATCCCCTTAGGTCATACCTAAAGGGTAACACTCTTAATTGATCATTTAATTGAGCGTATGATGATACGGGTCAATTAAATTTCTTAAAAATTGACGGACGATTTTGGAAGTAAAATTTACGTATCTCATTATAATCTGATTAAATAAGATACGGTCTAAGTAATCGAATTGTTTCATTACTTAGATGAAATTATTGTTTAAGGAAACAATTGCATTTGAATGAATAAATTATTATAAATACAAGTTATTGTGATTTATAATTTGTAAAATATTTTGGCACAAGTAATTATGAATTACTAAGTCGGTTTTTGTATATGACGTATTTTTGTTAATACGTTGATTTTTAATATGTTAAAAATACATAACAATTTTATGTGACATGTGACATGTGACATATGACAAATTGACAATTTAACAAAGATAAAATGGAGTCCATTTTATCCATGTAAACCGAAATTAAGGGGAGTATTAGGAAGATATTGTGTTGATTATGTTAGTGGTAAACATAATCATTCCCTAATAAACTAGCCATGCAAACCTAGTGGTCATTGTGAAGACAAACTTGTGCATGCATTGGCTCCCTCTTCTTCCCCTCTTCCACCAGGTTTTTGAGAAGAAAAACACTTTGGTTTTTCTTCTTATTTTACCTAATATACACTACAAAATACATTAGTGTGGTATTCATTCATTCATTCATCTAAAATAAGAATTTTAGAGAGATAAAAACCTTCTTTTTCTTCCTCCTCTGAACCGAAATATAGAGAGACAAAATAATATTTTTGGGTCAATTTTTATGCAAAATTAGTATTATTCTAGTAATAATAATATTAATTTTATTAAGATTGTTGTCTTGGGTATAATACTTTTGGGAGGGATTCTCTTCTTGAATCCTAGTTCATCCATTAAGGAGAGCTCAAGAACAAGAGAGTAGGAGAACTCTCTTGTGCCCTTAAGATCCGAAAAAGCAATGTAAGATGATGATTTCTTCTTTAATTACATTTTTGTTTGCATGCATAAGATCACCATTTAATTTTATGACTAAATTAAAATCACTACATAATATGAATATGTTGAGTATAGAGATATAGATTTCCAACATCTTTGTCGTTAGCAATAGTGGTTTTGCGGAGACTCGTGTTATAATCGAATGATATCTCATGTGAGTAGGAGTAATAAAATAGAACAATATTAAAACAACGAAATAGTGGGAAAATTAAACATTCATCGTTATATTGAAAACATTTTGGCATGTTTTAGCATTTATATAATGACCTCCACCCAATTATATAAATGATTCTGAGACCCAAAATTCATATTAACTCGGGCACGGGGAAACAGATACATCCCTCACTAATATATAACTCGGTGGGTTAACTCTTTAACTGATTCTACAATTAGAACTCTCGGTCGATGAAATTACGTTAAGTTCATCTCTAGCTCCGAAACATAAGACTAGTCTTCATGTCCCGTTGAGTCCAACCAATTTCGCGTGTAATAACGTTTTATTACCCCCACTTACCCAATAATAAATGAAAGCACCGCGGGAAAACCGAACCTACTCCAAATATCATGGGGAGTCATGGGTCCTACTATTTGGTAAGGCATAATCTCAATTTTTAATAACGTGAGAGGTCAAGTCAATTTATTATCTATCAAATTTAAGTGAACTAAATTTTCGAACTAACGATAATCATAATTGACACGGTCGAATACCCGATATGATATGCATGTGTCGTTTATGGCGATTTGGCAATGCATGCAAACATATAAAGGAAAAATGCAAAGCAATAAATAAATTTCCTAGTATGGCCTTCCTAAAATAGAAAATCTAATATTCTATTACATATTCGGAAACCAACTCCATTGGTCCCTTAAATCTTCAAGTGGCACGCTTCCCAAGAACATCGTCTTCGTCGGAACGCCTTTCCGATTGGCACCGTCTTGAAGGAACTCCGGAATTAGAAATAATAATAAAATACATAGCTATTCCTATTATACATTTGTAATATAAAAAACTAGTAAAAATAAAAGTAATACGAGATCACATTAAATTACAACCGAATCGGTAATCCCTTACATTACAGGTAATACCGATTAAAAACTAAGGCCATACTAAGATAAAATTACATAATTCAAATTTATATAAATAAAATATGACATTCATCAATGAAATATGCATCATTATTATATGTGATTAACATGCCAAATTTATGTGCCAAATCGCCCTACTTAAGCCTTATATCGTATATAATTCGGTTTTATGGAAATGCGTGATAATAACTTATTAAAATCACAAATCAATACTTAAATCAAATTTAAGCCCAAGTTAATTATCCTAACTTTATTAGGACTCAAAAATTAGTCTTCACTAAATATTTGACAATAATTCAACTTGGTTTTGTATTATTGCTTATTAAACTTCTCTTAACCATAACAATTATGAAATAATTCCCAATAAATCATAAAAATTTCAAAAATTTCAAAATCACAATTTTGTAAATACTGGAATATTATAAATATTCCAAAAACTCAATAACATTTTGCCCACAAAATATTTATAATTTCTTTCATTAATAAATCATATAAAACATAACTTTTACTATTTAGTTCCAAATTAAACATAAAAATAATGGAAAAATCAAAATCAAAATTTTGAACATTCTTAAAAAATTTCCAGAACCTGGAAATGGCAAAATCCCAAAAATTTTGAATTTATTTTTATGACTAATAAAGTTGCCCTTTTATCAATTTTATCACATAAAAACCAATAAACATATCAAATCAATCAAAATTAATTATGAAACTGTAGATTTGATGTTCATATCAAATATACAACATTAGGGAAAAATTTTATGCCATAAAATTCATTTTAGCTATTTTTCCTTAAAAATAGTCACTATTTATATCATTTTAACCATTAAAATTATAAATCATGCATAATAAATCACATTTATCTAAAATTTTACATACAATCTGAAAAATATTTATGTGATATCATATTAAAATTTCATGGCCTGTTTCAAAGTTTAATTATTTTTAGTCATTTAACCTTCATTTATACCATTTTTATCACATAAAAATCATAAATCATGAAATATTAATCACATTAATATGAAATTTTACATGTAATACATAAAATATTCATGTGAGGTCATACTAACAAATCACGGCCGGTAGTGAAGTTTAACTATTTTTAGTAAATAAAAGTTTATTTTACTCATAAAAATGTAAATATGTCACTAAAAATCATTAAAATAAGCAATAACCATCCATAAATCATCAATATGACCTAAAAATATTTTAGAACCAGAATGTATAACATTCAAAAATTTTCGTGGCTTTATCCTCATAAATCACAAAATATCTAGTTTTAATTAAGTAACATTTAACTCGGAAAAACCAAACCGATTATGCATGCAACACCAAAGCTCTTGATACCAATTATTAGGTTCATATACCCATATTAGACTCATCTAATCATTTTATAAATTACTTATAATTTATATTTATGTGGATCTAGTTGCATGCATAACAAAATAAGGAGAAAAATGATTTTCTTACATTTCATATGGACGAATTTAAGGGCACTGGTTTTGAACTCCTTCCAAAACTAGATCTTGAGCTATAACCATTATGGATGATAATCCAAGAATCTTCATGCATTCAAATGTAGAATGCCTCCTTTTAGTTGCACTCAAGACTAACCCAAACACTAATACTATTACTAACTAGATAATATGTATTAGTTACCTTAAATTAATTTCTAATATCAGGATTACTACTTCTAGTAATATATTTGATATATTAGAAATTATAGAACAAATTTTGAACATAAAAACCCATTTTTATGAGAGAGGAAGAGAGAAGTTGTAATGAGAAATTAGAATGAGTAAAAAAATGAAAACTACACCCTGATCAAGTGTAGTTGGGGGCACCGGTTTTTACAACTCATGGGGAGAATCATTTCTCTTTTCAAAACACCTTTTATTCTTACCCATAAGTTAGAGTAGGTCCTAGGGTTTTAAGGCATGCTTTGGAGTAATGATGATGTCCTAAGCATACAATAAACTAATGACAAAATCATCACCCACTAACCCTTAACTTAACCGGTTTTCATACTTAAAATGAACCTCCATTTTATCTTTGTAATTTGTCATTTGTAATATGTTGTGACATGTGACATGTAACATGTAACATGTCATTAGTAATATAAATGCATATTTAACTAATTAAATATCATTATATATTAAATAAATTATAATTTAACAAGTAATTCGCAATTACATGTATAAAAAATGGGTCACATAAGTCTAGTTAATATAATCTACAACATTTTGTGATTATGATTAACTAATTACTCTTATCTCAAATGTTTCATTAATCAATTTTAGTAATATAACCTATTAATTACTAAATTGAATCTTATTTAATCAAATTACAATAAGATATAATATTCTCTCTTATGCATATATCAATTTGTTCAATTTAAGGATTTAAATAATCTGTATCGATATACAATTAATTAACTTTCTTGTTTGGGAATCGTCCTATAGGTGTGACCTTAAGGGATCAAGTGATCACCACCGTCAAACGACAGTAATGTTAAACTCTAGTTAGCCAATCATTACCGATTAATGTTCATCAGTTGACTATATAATGAATCATTCCTTATTTATTCTTATTATGAGATTTAATCATGTGATCGCACTATTGTTGAGGACACATACTCCAACAAACACTCGAGTCGAAATTTAAAATCAAGCACCGTGAATTCAAAACACGAGAAGTCGCTCACGACGTCTCACGAATTCACAAGTTAAGTCTAGATTTGTCATATTGTCCCTTCCTTTGTTTGTTGCCTTAGTATGCGTGATCCCGTGTCGAATCGAGTTGTAATGCGCGTCATTTATGTCAAATCCGGAATCCAACAAGTTCCGTCAGTCAGCAAGGTAACGAAGCAGTTCAAGCCACAATCACCATGTCTCTCCAAGACATATAAGTCATGGTCCTACGAGTTTATGCTACAGTGGAAAATTTGAGCATTCGCGTCCTCACCTTTGAGAATGGGATGGTGGAAAAGAACATGCCACCTAGAGAAACCTCTAGCCTAGGCCGTCCAAAGCCTACTTCTTGCAATAACTATCGTCCTAGAAAGCCGCAAACAACCGAAAGGAAAGCTAGGAGGCATCAAAGGGTGCTTTCTGATCTAGGCATGTCTTATGCCGATGCTTTGAAGAGACTCTCTGCCCAAGGTAAGCTACATACAATAGGTCCGACTCCGGATTCACCTTTAGAGAAGCAGGTGAACCTCTGGAAGGGCAAAAAATACTGCCTATATCACCAAGGTAGAGGCCATGATATTGAAGAGTGTTTTCTCTTGAAACACACCATCCAAGATATGATCGAAGAGGGCAAGCTTCCAGTGCCACTTTTTGTCAAGCAATTCGAGAAAATCAACCCTCTTGGGTCTAGTACCATTAAACATGACCATGAATCATCCCTAGACTGTTCTCATTTCGTCGATCCTCGTAACGAAAGATCAATGTCCTTGAGGATGACGATATCCAAAATGGAATGCTCATGCTTTCCATGGCCTTCAACAATAAATTTTCCAAAATAGAAGGAGCCATTGATAACCTAAACTCTCGACTTTCCAACATGAAGAACCAGTTTGCTGAAATGGGTAAGAAGCTTGATGCCCAACCTCTCAAGATGAAAAGTGTCCAGATAAACCCTCAACTTGACAGTCCTAAGGAGAAAGCAAAAAGCGAGCAATCTATTCCTAGCTATTCTCATCCAGGAATCAAAATCAATAAAGGCAACCTCATGGAGCCTTCGTCAAAGAAATCTAACAACTCTCCCAGGTCATTCACAAGTCTAGGCATACCTTATACCCTAGCCTTGAACAAATTATCCTCTCTAGGTCTTCTTCAACCAATAGGACCTAGCCCAGACCCAAAAAAGAAATCTAAATTTTGGGATGGCAGTTCGTATTGTCAATACCATGGGGGTAGGGGGCATGATACCGAAGATTGCTATAAACTCAAGCATGTCATACAAGATGGGGTTGAGGATGGTAGGATTTCTGCCTCGCTCCTAACTTGTTCGGGTATAGAAACTAAGCGACCTTATAAGGAGCTTAGCATCGCGGATAATAAAAAAGATGAACGATCCACCAATCATTTGGTGAAAAGAAGGAAAACAGACTCTCAAATACCCAACAATCAAACAATCCTCATTACCGACATGAAGTTTATAAAACCTTCACCAGAAAGAGGAACTCAGCCTCCAAGGTCATTCTCCAATTTAGGCATGCCTTATACGATAGCCTTTGAAAGACTCTTTGCCAAAGGATTGATTCAACCGATCGGTCCAACCCTAGATCCTAAATACGAGAGGAGAGGTCGCTTCTGGGACGGCTCTCAATATTGCTTATTCCATAGGGGTAATGGACACCACACTGAAGCATGTTCCAAACTCAAATATACCATCCACTATATGCTCAATCGCGGCGAGATATCGTTATCGACCCTCGATCCTTTTAAAGAAAAGAACGACCCTCATGGGTGTCCTACTCTTCAAAGACAGGAAGGTGTCTTGGGCCTTTACCCTTCTAGTACCCCAAACAACGAGGACAGGGTGCTCATATCGTTCAACGATCAAGATCAGACGTTAAAGCTACCAGATGCTGAAAGAGGATTCCCCGAAGATAACAATGATGATTACGAGTCTAGACCTACGAGCGAGTCAGAGTCCGAGTCTTAGGCTTTCTATCCCATATTTTTTTTCTAGTTTCTTTCTTCGTGTCCATTTTCCATTCCTAGTGACAACCTGGGGCCTGTCCCACGAGTCATGTCTTCTCGAGTCTGTGTTAAATATACATTTATTACTCATTTCAATAAAAGTACACTTTTCAATCCATATATTCTATTCTATCTCTTCCTTTACCATTTTCCTATGACAACAAAAAATGATTTGAGACATTTTAAAAAGATAACGACAACGCATGGCAAGTCAATGTGAGTGCTCTTAAATGATGTTTCATTCCAAGTTGTAGAGGACCTGAAACTCTGTGTTCTTTTCTTACCTATTTTATGTCTAGCAATAGAGACTCCTCACTATACCCCAGTTTTAGACGAGCCTATCTCAAGAGATTCTAGGACGAATCCATACCATCTTCTTGTTAACGATCCATGACGGAAGGCAAGCCCAATCCCCACAATAAACAACCCGTGTTACTAAAGACCAACCTGTTTCACACCAAAGATGCTAGTCTGACCCAAATCCATGGTAACAAGCAAATCCAAGATGATACAAGCCATGATCAAAGACAAAGGCTCAATTAAGAGAAACTGGTGTCAATATCCAAGGCCGCAGTTATGCCCCTAATCCAAGACAAAAGAGTCAAAAGAAAAAGGCTCGATCAAGCAAGTCAATGTCAATATTCAAAGTCAAAGTTATCTTCAAAAACCTGAATAAAAAATCTGAGCAAAAGTCGAGATATATTCTAGACCAAGAATCTGAGTCTGAATCAAGAACGAGTATGAAATCAAATGCTAAACGGAATACTGATGAAGTCTATATAGAATCAAGAAGTCGATGAACATGGTCAGCTAGCACCCTCACTTAGCCTTTCACACACCCTAAGTTCTTCTCGAGACTGTTACAGGGAGATAGTCAGGAATTTTGAGAATCCTCTCAAGTTCGTCAAGTATACCCATCCTTTAGGGCCAAGACATGGAAACTTGATCCCGCATCAATTAACCTACGTTTATGTGCTCGGGCTACATCAAGCCAAGAGACTCCATTTCCAAGCCACATTACAAGCCATAATCCCATCGAACCTTAACTCCACAAAATCAAGCTCCAAAAATTTTGCTCATCAAAGCCTCTTATTTCTGAGCCCCACATTCCAAATATCCAATCCGGTTTCACCTTGACCCAGACACAGAGTCTTCAGATACTTTGCTACTCAAGACGAGACGAACCCATATCATCCTTAGGATCCACTAAGTGTGATCACACGACAAGGAATTTTTTACAAAATTAGTTATACCTCTTTGGTCTATGATCAGAGGGATTTATCTCAAATAGATTCTTCGAGTCACCAAAGGAAATTACTCTCCTGACCCATGCACTTTGAGGTCCTGAAAACATAAGCTTAGGTACACACCTGAATTACGAGCATGATTTGATTTCACCTCTTCAGGTGGATACGTAGGCAGTCCTTTCTTACACGAAAAGGATACAACCGCAACACCCAAATAAAATTAACCAAACCTTAGAACTACGATTTGGTTTGATTTCACTTCACGTGAATACGTAGGCAGTCCTCAAGGACACAACCATCCCAACCATCAACTTTCAATCTCAATTACCACGCTAACCATGAACCTTTAACCTCAATTATCGACACCCATTTTACAACCATCCCTTTCCATTTCATAACCTTCCAACCACAATCTCCATTTATACCTCTTTACCGGGGGCTCCTTTTTGTCGCCTAGTCTCCTTTTTACCAAACTCCAGAGTCATCCTCTCATCCCGGGGGCTTCTCTTCCAAGATGCCAACCTCCCTCTATTCCTCTCTTATTTTAAGTCGAGATAGTGCTTGGTCCGGACAATGACAAAGGTCTTAGATCGATTCTCCAAGTTATCGTGCCTTAAGAGGGGTCTCTTTTACAGCAAGCGGCAGCAAAAGATATCCAAGTACACAGCTGATCCATGGCTTATGCCTTGTCTTTATATATCGTCACCATTCTTGCAATTCTTCTACCTTTGGAACTGTTACGCATTGTCACCCACACTTGGCTAGAGGTTGCGCATACTTAGGCAAAGTTATCCCTGCGTCGTATCAGAGTCGTCCCCTATGTCGCGTCAAAACTAAATTAGTGTTGCATCAGTCTATCGTCTTTCATCCTAGTGAGTCGATGTCATGTCAAGTCCTGTGACTAAAGCCTGTTGAATATACATAACGCATTACAAACAATAAATTTCACGAAGAAAAGAGTTTTCAAAATTTGTGTGTTTCCTCATGTGTTTATGTGCTATTTGCCTATTAGATTGCATTCTTGTGTGGCTACTAACCATGCTGGTAAACATCAGAAGCAGTGCTCGCTCCAACTGGGGGCTTCGCTCAAGTATACATTCTTCCCATGACGATCAAGATGTTCCTAATCGTCAATATATTCCCCGGCGAGAGTTCATGACAGCCGATTGCACTTCTCGAGAGACAGATTTTGTTTGGAAGCCGACACAAGAAGATTCCCAAAAAATGATTCATTCCAGACAGAATCATCAGCATATTCCCCGACGAGAGTTTGTTTGGAAGCCGACACAAGCAGATTCCCAAAAAATGATTCAATCCAGACAGAGTGATCAAAATATTCCCCGACGAGAGTTCTCTTGAGACCGACGCAAGCAAATTCCCCCAGCAGTTTCTACCGACGTCCTGCTGTTCTCAATATTATCTATCTCGAGAAAGAAGTCTCAGGTATGGTTTCTTCTTATGGCTGGCGAGCTTCCTTACGTAGTCCAATGGACTTTAAATGACCCTCCCTGATAGTCCACAGACTCTAAAATGTTCCCGACGATAGGTCCTTGGCTCAGACCCCTTGAGCCGCCTCGCGTCGCCATAGTCTTCAGGTTGTAGTCTTCGATTGACCTTAGGGCTATACTTTGACTTTTGCCTTGTCCAAGCCTCAGTCAAAGTGGGGGCTCTGTAGATACCTCATTTCTGCACCTCCCGCCAAACACCTAGTGATGATTGGGCCGCATGTTTAGCATATGTCGCGATTTTATGACGTTTCGTAATTCAGTTAATAAAAGGTAACTCATACACTTGTGTCTACCCCTTGGTTGTCATCTAGGTTTCATTACGGTCATTTTGACAGTAATTAGAGTACATTTGGAGTCCGGGTCAAAAACCGTCTTCATTTCCTAAAACCGTCAAATCCCGAGTCAAAGCAATGTGCTTGTCTACCTAAGGTTAGGATGTCATAAAATGTTATGGGGATATCTCATTTTGAGTCCTATGTCACTTCTTTGGGCTAAACTTAAAGTTTACATTACAAAATATGCATTTCATTTAGCTAAAATGACAACCCGACATTTAGGCCCGTTTTACGAGGTGATAACGACTTTTTTGGGTCAGGCCTATTTCACAGAAAGTTCTAGATCTTTCTCTTAGCTTTCCAACGCCACCAAAATCACCTTATTCCAAGTCTTGTAGAGAAAAAATATGCCTAAAATACGACAGGCTGTCAAACGTGTTTTCTCGCGCAGAAGGAACCTACCCGAGAAAGGACGCAGTAAGTACCTCGCCTCTTCTAAGGGACGCAGCACCTGCTGCGCCTTTTCTCAGGGCTTTCTTTTTGTCCAAGTTTTCGTGTTCGGTTATTTCCGGATCTTTCTTTCCTATTCCTTTCCAAATTCGACCCATTACCATAATTCCTCCGTGTGATTAGTATAAATAGAGACCTTTGGCCTCCATATTTTTCACGCGAGTGTCCGCCCTTCTCTTCTCCCTTTGCATTCTAAGTCCTTACTCTAAACTTTCGACGTCTACGTGCTTGATCAATCGACCACGTAAGCTCAGATCATTCTAAGTACCAGTCACGCTTGCATGACCGACCAATTTGACCACTACACCATAATTAATCAATTTGTTTTTAATTCCTTTTTCAAGGGCACTTTCATATTTGCATAGATCGAGTCGAGCTACCACTAAAAACCGATTTAGTTAAATCTCGCAACGCTAACATGTAAGTCTGAGGGTGTAAAATCCCAATTTTATTTAAGGGATATTCTACGGTGTGCCCTCGAGTTTTTCGGTTTTCTATGTTGCACCCCTACATTTTTTTTAAAATTCTATGGTGTACCCCCGAACTCTATATATTAATCTATACCATGACCTTATTTATTATCTTTGCTAACTTGGTTTCTTAATTGACCTATTAAATCGTTTATTTACCATTCAAATTGCTCGATAACTTACTCATTTACTTAGTAGTTGGCCACATTACCTATTAACCCACTAAATAGTATAAAAATCTAATTAAAAGTTCATCAAATCCATGTTATCATGTCATGAATCATAACGGATGTTTTTAATATTATTTTGTGCTTATTAAAAGTGATTTCTGATATTTCTCATATAGGATGATGATACAACACTAATAAATCAGAATAAAAGTCAAAATACGGTTGTTTGATAGTGATAAAGTTAATGGAGAGTTAAACTTGGCCATGATGGAGAAATAAGTAAGAAGTTTAGGGGTACAAGTTAGAATATAAAAAAATGAGGGGTACACCATAGAAAATCGAAAAACTCAGGGGTACACCGTAGAATATCATAAGTACGCCTAAAACCGTCGTCAAAAACATATTTTAAAACCCTTTTGACGAATCAGCAGAGAGACACTGTCGAGAAGAGACGCAACAGTTGTTGCGCCTTCTGGAACAGTCGCAGCACTTGCTGCGCCTCTTCCAGAGGCTGCTTAGCCACTGTTACTCCTCTTCTTCTTCCTCGTGTTTCTTCGTTGTTTTGTTCAAAGTCTTTCTTGTATTTATTTTCTTATTTATTCCAAATTCTTATAATTTCCAGTTTATAATTCGTTTTCAATAAAACCTTTCAATAATTCCGACTTGAATCT
Source organism: Silene latifolia (assembly GCF_048544455.1). NCBI lineage: Eukaryota > Viridiplantae > Streptophyta > Magnoliopsida > Caryophyllales > Caryophyllaceae > Silene > Silene latifolia. The sequence continues at coordinate 95,749,048 of NC_133528.1, forward strand.
CTTATAATTCGATATTTGCGGGTTTTCGTCATCTTATTCAAACCCGGATTTAAGAGACTTGATTCGTTCATATCAAGTCTCTTGAATTCGTCTTTGATACATGTTTTAAATCTGTTTTCTTCACCAATTCGTAATCTTTTGTTTCCACCATTAACTTCGAGTTTGTATATAAACCCATTCCCGACATCTTATCAATACTAACCATATTAAACCGCTGTATTCTCAGTTTTAATTCGTTTTATAACAATATTAGTATGTATGTAATCTGTTAATCACTTCAACTCGAGTTCTAATATCAATAATCGGCCTTAAATTTACTAAGGAACATTATTAACAACTCACGAGTATGACTTTCACAGTCAAAATCGAACTGGAGAACAGACGCAGGAAGTGCTGCGCCTCTTGTAGAGGATGCAGCAGATGTTGCGGCTGTTCTAAGTTGGCTTCTACCTCTGAACTCTTCTCGTTTTGACGTAAGGTTTCTAATTAGGATTTTAATTAACTATTATTCTTATTATCACCATAATTCGACATATTTTCCATATAATTCATATTTTCCATATTTTTTATTTTATTTTTTATTTCTTTATTTTTTATTTTACTAATTTATTTTAATTCCTATTTTCTTTTAATTTCCTTATTTTTTAAATTTCTTTATTTTCCAATTTTCCTTATTTTCCAATTTCCTTATTTTTCCAATTTTCTAATTTTCCTTATTTCATTTATTCTTTTCTTTTATTTCTAAAACTCTTTTGGGCATATTTATGACGTAAATTCAACTTTATCAATTGTAATTTATTTCTTTATTTCATATTTATTTTGTATGATTTATTTACTTGGTTTTCACATGTAAATTAATCTAACTTTGAACTTCCACTCCCGATTGTTTGCCAAATTACGTGTTCACCGACATAGTTTAATTCACATGCTAGGATTAATCTATTATTTGTTGCATTGCATGCATATAATCGAGAACATATCAAATACGAACAACTTCCCTAATCATTAGTAGTGGCCGTTATCGAGGCGATCGGGATTAGATGTTCAGTAAAAGAACTTCCTAATACGTACCCTCACCCCTTACTCCAGATCTCTGTGAACATTCGTGTTCATTGGCATCCACGAGAGTCATTCTAGACATAGAATGCTAAGGGTAACGAGTTCTTAGTGTTCATGTCACTACTTTGTGTCTTGACATGACACGAAGTATTCGAACGGTTCCAATTTCCCATAAAAATTGGTGGCGACTCTACAAATGCACGCTTATTTCAAGCGCTTCCGCGCGCTCTGCGGGGGGCCTATGTCCACACAAACGATTGAAAATAACCTTATCAAGGGTATTATGATGGTTTTGGGTAAAGTTTTAAGACGGGTTTTAATTAGTCTTTAATGGGTTATGAGTCGGGATTTGAACCAAGTAGTTGGCGGGCAATTGACTCGGAATTTAAATTTAATTATAATAATTGTATAATTGTATTAGTAATTAGATTAGTGGTAATTATGTGTAATTTTATTTAATTAGGAGCACATTTGTATCAGTTTGGTTTATTATTTGACGGGATTGCTAAAAGGTAGGTTAATCCTACTCAGTTTGAATATGTTTAAATGGTCATGTGAGTCGTCATTGCATCATAATATGTTTGTCGTAAATATATAGAATATATATTCATATCGTATTTGGGAATGTATATCAATATGAATCGGTAATTGGCATATTGTGTGGTATCTTGCATTTATTGTGTTTGTCATGTATATTGGAGGACATGACGGTTTATGGTTGGTTACCTGTTGTTGAGGAGACGTGAGGCGGTTGGAAAATCGTCTAACGCTCGGGTCGCCTCTTGGAGCTTCCCACTATAAGAGGGATGTGCATATTAATGACTTGAGTACGGAGGGACTCGTGTGGTTGAGGCACGACGTCTGGCAGGGGTTCCGGTTGGCTTTCGGACCCGGTACGTCTTGGCGTGTCCCGGTACCTATTTGTGAAGTGTGGTGTCGTGGGCGTATCCATGGCATTGGTGGTTGTGGGTACGTCTAAGCGTGTCCCAGTACTGACGTAGTGATTGTATAATCGTGTCTCATTCATATCATTGGCATGTTGCATATTTATTTATCACGTTGTGTCTTATGTTTATTTATTGAAATTGACGTGTTGTGTGTCTGTATAATTGTCACCTATTTTCGGGGTGACCTGTGTCGATCCATATGATATTTTTGATTATATGGGGAGCAGGTTGAGCACAGGTTGTTTTGGTGTCACGCGGAAGCCGGGACGTGCTTTGGACTTGGAGTCGAGTACTTGGATAGTTGATAGATAACAGAAATGGTAGTCAGGTTGTATAGTTCACTTTTATTTTTTATTCATTCTTTGTTTTGTAAATCACTAAACTTTTTTTTTATATAAGGAGTTTCTTAATTATAATTCCGATTTCCGTGCCTCGGGAAATCGAGACGGTTACATCTCCTAATTATCTCGGCCGGGTAAGAAGGGGGTGATACATTGAGCGTTGGCAGCAGGGGTAGTGGAGGCAGTTGAAAGAGATTAGAAATGAGAAAAAATTTCAAAGAATGGTGTTAAAATGGGAGGGGTTCTAACACCTCCATCTACCAAGGAGCCTTAACAAGACCTTCCCTAGCAGATAAGAGCATTACCATCTTGGTTGTCCGAGTACAGTAATGATCAAATATCGATAAAAGAACGGTTATAATAAATTACAAGTGATCTAAACCAAACAAACGATACGAAAGAGACAACTCGTGATAACTATCAACTAGGCGAAACTATCTCTGCCAAGACTCGTGGTAGACTTGCTCCTCTAAGCACCCAGCTATGATCCATACATCAGCCTGCTAAGACTGACTGCTCACCATAGTGGATCACGGCAGATACAACACAAAAAGATAACATAACAATACCACACAAGGTCAGTAACTGAAGTAACAAGTACAAAAGCAGACACAACGAACACAGTAAGGTATATACACCACCTCCCAACCACGCCTCTCTGATTGCCCGAAGGTCCATTCCTGCCAGTGGGGGATTACAATCGTTCCCACCTAAGCTCCGCTCATCTAATCCGAGCGATAACCCATGTTCCTTAATGTGCACATCCCCTCTGTGGCGGGTTCCACAGAGGGCAAATCAAGGGCGTGAAGCCACTCCTGCAAGTGAGCCCACTCAGCCGAGGACGCACCTTGAGAACCACATACAATCAATCACAATGACCAATCACGACCAATCCACAACACCAACCATGATACTAAAACCAACTACACAATACAAACAACACGCTAGACAACTAACAGTACTGAGTAGCAAAACCTACCTTTAGCAACCGCAGCAATTCCGCGCACGACCATAAGATAGCAAGCAACCACCATAACCTTTTATAACAACCAGCATAACCATCTATTACTACTACCATAACCATAACTGAAATCAAGGGAGACGAAAATGATGATGATGATGATGATGACATACCTACACAAAGCAATCCAGCATCAAGACCGCTACCCGACTCAAGCATCCCATCCCTAAGGTGTAACCACTCTCAAAGGCCTCAAATAGATGAACCATGGTGAAGGAGGAGTAAAATGACTGCATCTAGGTTTAGGAAGAAAGGAGAAAAGGATTTGGGTTTCATGCTTTTACGATTTATAACTCCCCGCTGAACACACGTTACTCGATCGAGTAACCCACTTACTCGATCGAGTGGCCTCTACTCGATCGAGTTCCCAATCTACTCGATCGAGTAGCCTCCGCTAGATCAAGTAGCACTAACTCAAAGGCTCACAACGTCAAAAGGATTCACTCGTAATGTTTCCGAAGGTCTAGAAGGTGTCTCAGGTCAGTCAATGTCGGTCAACGGGTCTCTAAAAGGATGGGTATTACAGTCTTCCCCCCTTAAAAAGAACTTCGTCCCCGAAGTTCAACTCATCCTCCCCCGCGACAGAAGGCAAACGGAACCAAGGCAACCTTCCACTATCCATCCCGACAAGGACCAACATAATCGTCAATGAACCCGATATGAATGTTCATCAACCATCATCATCATCTACCTTAGCACACATCACTCAACACGACTTTCTACCAAATCACCAAGCTTCCTATCAAATCACCAAACATACATTATATACAAGGACAACCAACTCGACTATCACTCGCACTTATCTCATGTTATTACTCAAATATAAGCCAACACGACTATCTGTTTATTCCTCCATCAATTACTTGTCAACAATCATTAGTTATCAAACACCCAAAAGCAGTAGACCGATCACTTCCACACAAACGACATAGTATTCATTTAAATTAACTCCTTTAAATTATTTCTATTACTCCACCATGCAACCACAATTCAATTATTTAACAACTACCATTCAATTATATAACAAGTTTATGAACAATTACTTGGAAACGAAATACAACAACATGATAATTTAATCAACAATTGCCAACAATTATACAATATTCACTACTAATTACTCACTCAACTACTCAAAATACTATAAGATTGTCATAATTAAGTCATTTCCCATGCGACATTATTCTTCCCCTCTTAAAAGGAACTTCTTCCCCGAAGTTCACCTTCAAGACAACGATAACTATTATACGAGACATTAACTTTTATCCCATATTGACATTACGGATAAATTATACTATACGTTGAGACTCACAACGACCATGATACTTCCTTGACATTACATAGATATGACTCTTTTATATGAAAACCATCGGAATAGTTAACCACACAACTACACATTTTGTCATCCATTATCATACATGAAATCAATTAGTTTCTTATGTGACAATCCAAACTATGCAACAGGATTATAACTACCAGTCGACATGGTACTTGCGGTAATTCGATTTAGCATACAAAAATGTATAAACCATACTTAAATTGTTTAAACCACATATATATACATCCTTATGAACAAGACTTGAGACACGACGATGTTGCCACCTACCAAAACAAAGGAACATTTAACACAAGAACCACAAGCTTGAAGACCCAAACAAATGTAGGACGAAATAACCATCATACAGGGGCACTCGTTCGAGCAAGGGTGTTACTCAATCGAGTTGACGTTACTCGATCGAGTTCATCAGCTACTCGATCGAGTACGTCGAGATCAGAGTGCATTTCTAATTTACTCCTACAGTTACTCGATCGAGTGAGGGGCACTCGATCGAGTAGCCACAGGTCACATTCCTCCAATTGCTACTTTGTGATACCAAGGAAACACATATATAAGTCAGAATTTCAATTCCGACACCAAACACCTGCATAACAAGTTCTAAAGCATCCAAAATATGGCATTATGGCCAAAATACAAACCAAAGTATAACAAATGTACCAACCAAAATAAGTATTATCTAAGACAAATCCATGAGACAAAATGTATATAAGACAAGGAAAGAAAATGACTCCAAGGCCGGCTCCTCCATCTCCTCATCTCCACCTCCTCCTCCGGACGTACCAGCTCCTCCTGTCTCCCCGCCTCGGTGGCTCCAACCCCTGAGTCTGCTCCCATGCGCCAAGGTGCCAAACAACGGTAAGGGTAACTCTGAGGCTCTCCCCAAGTAGTCCGATCCACCACAAAAGAGTGAAAGACCCCACTGTCATCACCAACACCTCTCCACCACACTGGTTGGGCTGAGGCGGTCCCGATGCCCTACACATAAGCCATCTGGTGTAGGTTCCAAAGCGTCAAGGTGGAAGATACCCTCTCCGTGAGCTTACTCACTCTCATCTCAGGACTAAAGAACGAAGGGTAGCTAGGAAACTGATACTATGGAGGCACGGGCTGCTCCGGCTGGGTCTCAGCGACTCTCTCCCTCACCCGCCTCGAACCCCTCCCCACTCTCAGTTGTCGATCCTCAGGTCTAGCCTGATCCCTCTTTGTCGGCTCTGGCATCACCTCCAAAATATCTGCATCAATGAGGTAATACTGCCGAGTAGGAACCTCCTCATCATCATCGGAATCCGATGCTACTACCGCCACCATCAAGGGCTCGGTCACGGGAAGGTACTCGGGGTCAGGTATCCTCATCCAGCTCATTCCCCATACTCTCTAAGCCAACCCACCACCCTCCAAAGTTCTCAACCATTTCTGGTCGAGGAAGTTGTCTCGGTCCAAGGTAGGCACAGATCGGGCCATGGGTGTAATGGCCGAGGAGGCCTCAAAGGTGGTCAACCGCTCAGCCAACCGTGTGGCAATGGCACCATAACTCAAGTAACGGGTCTCGGAGGTGGCCATCAAAGCTAGGCTAGCACAGACTATGGTCGGGGCACTTTAAGAAACTCTCGGGGCACGGGTGGGGTTGAGATAAGCAAGTAGCAACATCACCTCATGTGAGTTCAACTTACTCACATCTTTCCTGTCGTAGAGCAAACAAGTCAAGGCACGAAGAAAGATCTTCAAGGTGACATGTTGGACATTGTTTATCAACATGTTACTCAAGGCGGGGGCGTTCTTACTGGTAAAACAAGGCATGTAACTACTAGCCCCGCACTCAGTCGGGACATCCCTAAGGGTTCCCTTCTCCGGTCGGACAAGGCCAAGGTGGGCAAACATGTCCATGGTCAAGAGGAAACTAGTGTTCATGAGACGAAACTGTACGGTTTTAGCTGCCGCATCATAGGTGAAAGAGCTCATGAACTCCAAGGTTAAGAAGGAGTAGGAATGCTTCCTAAGGTGATACAAACCAGTCAAACCCAAAGTCTCAAAGATGTGCCTCACATCCATCTCTACCTTAAGGTCCTCTAAGATTGTGGTGTCGATACAATGGGTTGGTTTCATGCGACGTTTCTGTAACTCAAAAAAAGCCTCCCTTTGCTTAAAATCAGCAAAAACAATGGTAGGATACTCAGGCACGGGTGGAACAGTGGGTCCCTGACTCCCCTCACCAACCTCGGGCTCAGAAGCCCTTCCCCTCTTACTCTGACGGGTGCCAACTGCAGGTCTCGGCATCCGTTCAAATACAATTTTAGGCACATAAACGGACACTTACTTGAAAAAAATAAACTTCTCATGCACATTTATGGAGGAAGAAATAACTACGTAAACACACTTTATCCAAAACGATCAGAAGTTTTAAACATGCCACTTCCACAATTCATAACAGACGGTCTTATTAGCTTCCAAAATATGAAAATTGTAACAGCAATTAACAAATCAATTATCAAGTTAAGGTATTAATCCTTTCAAAATAGTTTCACAAATGGGTAGCTGTCATAAAGAATTGGGGCAAGTTTCAGTTTGGGGCACTTTTAAAACGAAGTTTTAAGACAAACGTTTGGGCAAAACGAGTCAAAATCAACACCAAATATGATACCCACAATATACATTACTCAATTTTTCCCCTTCCATATTAAAAAGGCAAACAAAAATTCAATTTGCAATCCAAACCCTAGAAATTTTGGTCCACGTATACCCCCATATTGATTCGATTTTTCTACTTCTAACATCAATAATCAACAATCTAGAGTAATTACACCATATTACAACAATTATAAGCAAGAAAATATGAGTATAAATCGAATTTTCATAAAAATTCAACACTTTATATAGTTCTAATTGATTAAAAACAAAGAAAAAGATGAACACTTTTACCTTGATTGATTAGCAAATGAATAGAACGAATTAAACAAGAAGAAACAAGCAAATCCAGCACAAATTCACAAAGGTTTTGAGAGAAAAGAGAGATTAAAGGAAATTAGGGTTTAGAGTTATGAAGAAATAAGGGAAGAAAGAAGTTGGGAAAGTTATAAGAATCCCGTGTTTTCCCGGGTACTGTAGCACTTACTCGATCGAGTAAGTATAATACTCGATCGAGTTGGAGCAACTCGATCGGGTTTTCGCTCGTAATTCCAATGTTTTCGACTTAATGACTCCGCAACTAGATCGAGTAAGGTCTACTCGGTCGATTAGGCACTTGTACTCGGTCGAGCAAGTTTATAAACAAGGTCAAAAGTTACGAGTCTAGTTAACAATTCCTGCAAAACAACAACTCGTGTTGATTCCAAAGTATATTCGGAAATCGTCACAGATTATTTCATCCAATCACGACACATTACTACTACTCAATCGTAACACAACTATTTCATTCAAACACTACACGTATTCTTCCATCCTATAGCAAACATTATGCAAGACAATTCGCTATAATATCAACTTATACATATATACATTCAACATATTATTCCACGGTTTCTTACGCATTTGCAAATTCAATTATCCGACTTATGTGTACACCACACTAAGCATCCATCTAGCAATAACCATCATATACTATCAAGTTTGCTAAAATTCCAAACATGTCACAAAAATTCATTCATGGCAAATTCCAAATATTACTTGATAACTTTTATTAACTAAAAACTCATATAAAGACTCACAACTCATTATTATCGCCATATTACCCGGTGCTCGTATGCAACTCCTAGCATGTACACCATCTTTACCGCAACCACACATACACTTCCAACAATTCACAAACCTTCACAGTCCATCGTTACTATATATACGCACTAACCATTACCATATACTTCATCACAACCATTGCTAACCTATTTATCATACACATTTTTGCACACAATTCCCGACTCGATATCCCCATACTTAGTGGCTGGCTTAAGCATATTAGGGCCATGATTTTGAAATGAGGGCGCCTTCTTACCCAAAGTCAAGCATCAGCTAGGGCTCCCAATATACATACACTTTGACACACTACGTTCATTTTATTAGACTCACAAATCCTCGCTCTGATACCACTTTGTAACACCCCCATCTACCAAGTAGCCTTAACAAGACCTTCCCTAGCAGATAAGGACGTTACCATCTCGTTCCCCAAGGATAGTAATGATCAAATGTCGATAAAAGAATGGTTATAATAAATTACAAGTGATCTAAACCAAACAAACGATACGAAAGATACAACTCGTGATAACTATCAACTAGGTGCAACTATCTCTACCGAGACTCGTGGTAGACTTGCCCCTCCAAGCACCAAGCTATGATCCATACATCAACCTATTAAGACTAACTGCTTACCATAGTGGATCACGGCAGACATGTCACAAGAAGACAACACAACAATACCACACTGTTAGTTATTTAGACCAAATAAAACTCATCTTATGAAATCAAAAATTGCTAGCTAATTTTATGTAGTGGTCTAAATCTACATGCATGCAAAGATAAAAAGTTAGAAATTTCCTTACATTGGAAAATGGCAAATTGGGGCACTACAAAGGTCTCCTACCTTTGTAGTTCTTGAGCTATAAAATGATGGATGATCCTCCTCTTATACCAAACCACCAAAATTGATGGTCTCCTTTGGTGTGCACCCAAGAGTAGCCCAAAATTTACTACAAATAATATTAACTAGATATTATTTGAATATTATGTATGTATATTTGATATACTAAATAATATTATTACCTTGATAATATTATTAGTTTACTTTTATATGTGTTTTAATATAAAAGGATGAACAAAAATAAGAAGAAAAATATGGTCTATTGATGGTGTATATGAACCATCCACAACAAGCACACAAAGACCAATTTTTTTATTCAAATTTTCAACCTTAGAAATGATGGAAGGAATTGGGTATTTATAGGCATGCAAATATAAACAATTCACATACAAAAAATAGTGAAAAATGCCTACCTTTTCCACTCACAATGAGTGTATTAGTAGTGTATAAAAATATGTCGAAATGGTCCCCTCCGAGTCCATCTCAATTTTCGACATTTGCCCGACAAATGCTTATAAGTCCTATATTTAATTATCTGACATAATTAAATATTAGTTTGATTATTTAATAATTAGATAATACAGATTAACAACTAATAATCACTTAACCATTAAGTAATTATTGGACCATTTTATCAATATAAAATATAGCTTATAAACCCTTATTGGCTAATTTTTCAACCTCTTGTAAATTTAAATAGCTAATTACCTCCACCTCAAAACTTATACACATATCGTATAAAATTAATTAATTAACAATTAATTAATAAATTCTAATTTTTATTTATTAATTAATTATCACATAATTAAATAATAAATCTTCTTATCCCGAGTTCGTAACTCGTCATCAAATAATACATTCACACGACTAATTAAAAGTCAGATAATGCAAGGAATTAATTATCTCGTATCTCATACAAACAATTAATTCATTCAATTTGGACGTCATCCTATAGGTGTGACCTAAAGGGATCAGTTGATCACTGCCGTCACACGACAGTAAAGTCAAACTCTAGTCAGCCGAGCGTTACCGATTAACGTAGATCAACTGACAAATAAATAATATAAACCCCTGATATTCCTTTTACGAGATTTAATATGTAAACGCACTTATTGTGGAGGGCACTACTCCAACAATCTCCCACTTGTCCGACACAAGTGTGCACTACCAATTCTCATGTCCAATAAAATCTCCCACTCAATGCAAGATGTCTTTCAGGTCGTTCTTGCACGTGATCATATCAAAAAGTGGTTTCCTCGATCGGTAGAATGACTGTCTGACCGGATAATCTACTCTAGATTTCATCCGAGCGTGGCCACGCATTTCCAGTCACTTCTCCTTGAGTGGCCTTGAGATAAAATATGACATGATTGGACAATCCTGTTAACCTATTTTCTTTGTTCGATGCAGATTACAATGACCCGGTAAATGCTCATTGGTCTCCTTTTACAGCGCGACCTAGAACAAAAACCTACGCCAACGGAAAACTGCACCAACTCAGACAAATAGTCACCAGTCTAAAGTATTGACTCAAAGGAATAAATAGAAATCCTCGCCACGACCTAGCAACTAAGGACTCTATAAACGGTCACTGTCCGACAAATCGTCTCACAATCTGCCTATGTAATCGACTAGCCATCTCAATGGCCATATGACAGTCGAACTTGTCATCTATCGCCTTACAATCTAGTCACTCCGAGACGTCACCTTATTAAGTAACTAGGGACAAAATAAATTGTTAATCCAGTTCACTTTAATAGGGTTCGACATTGTCACTACAACCTATTTGGACAAAACCAAAGTATTTTAAATTCAGATATAAAACTGAATACAAGGATAAATGTAATTATCATATATGAAATAATAAATACAAAATCTTAATTATTACATATCATACAATTTACAACAGTTCTGACATTCTTCTTAATCCCATCGAAACTACATGACTATCATGTTTAGCTTGAGACAATGGCTTGGTTAAAGGATCAGCGATGTTGTCAGCTGTCCCAACCTTACAGACTGTAATTTCTTTCCTTTCAATCAAATCTCTAATTACATTAAATTTCCTAAGTACGTGTCTAGACTTGTTACTAGACTTGGGCTCTTTTGCTTGAAAAATTGCCCCACTATTATCACAATATAAAGTGATAGGATCTTCGGCGGTGGGAACTACTTTCAGTCCCTCTAAAAATTGCCTAATCCAAACAGCTTCCTTTGCAGCTTCAGAGGCTGCAATGTACTCAGCTTCCATTTTAGAATCAGCAGTCATAGACTTCTTAAAACTTCTCTAGCAAACCGCCCCTCCGTTCTACAAAAAGACAAAACCAGGTTGGGATTTCAAGTCATCCCTATCGGTTTGGAAACTGGCATCCGTATAACCTCTTATACGTAATTCAGATTCTCCTCCAAATATTAAGAATGAATCCTTAGTCCTTCTCAAGTACTTCAGAATATTCTTGACGGCTATCCAGTGATTCTCACCTGGAGTTTTCTGAAAATCACCTGTCGTACTCAAAGCATACGAGATGTCAGGACGAGAACACATCATAGCATACATGATCGATCCAACAGCGGAAGCATAGGAAATTGATTTCATGCGTTCAATATCCTTACGCTCAGTAGGACACTGTGACTTACTCAAAGTAATCCCACTGTCTATAAGTAGAAAACCTCTCTTGGAGTTTTTCATATTGAATCGGTCAAGAATCTTATCGATATAGGTTTCTTGACTCAAAGCTAATATCCTTTTGGATCTATCCCTATAGATCCGGATACCCAAGATGCGCTGAGCTTCACCCAAATCTTTCATTTGGATGTGTTTGTTAGAAAAAGTGGAGCAATATATTACCGTAAATAATATTACAATATAAATATAATAAATATAAAAATGTAAATAAATAACAATAATATAAAACATGGAAAGAGAGTAGAGAAGAAAAGAAGTAGCCTGGGCCGAATCGCGCTAGGCGCTTTCCTAAGAGAGATAACGCCTCCACTGCACTGGTTACCAAATAGTGCGTTCCTCTCCCAAGATACGACAACCCGTTAGACTCCTTCGGTAGCAGCAAGAGGAGCCCCCGAACCGACGATCACCCAATGCTCAATAATACTTTTAGTGATAAAATAATTTTCACATATTAGATAATACATATAGTTGAAAATATGTGTGACATGAAACAATTGTATGTTAATATAGATATAAAGCTAAGTCTTTCTCTTTGAAAGAGTATGAGCCGTAACCTTTGCATCCACACACCATTATCCAATGTCCATAGCCTTTATATAGTTAATCATCATTAAGCCAATTCAATGATTTAGAAATAACATTAAATTCACACGTTAATGTTTGCAACGTGCAAAACCGTAACTCCCATAGGATCCAACCACTATTATAACAATATAAATAATATTAATCATCATACTAAATACCATTGATCACGGTTTAAAAATTCTTTTAAAACTCTAGAATAAATGTCATTAACCAACATAAGATTTCTCTTTATATGTAACTTATCAAAATAATAATGGAGCATAAATGACATAATTAACCATATTTAAATTACTTGGTCAAATATTAAAACTCACACTTAAATATAATTCTTAAATCACAAATATTTTCCAACAGTGTTTTCCTAACCACTTCTTGACAGAAGCAACCATATCTATATCATTCCCAATGATTAATATTTCGTCCACATAAAGAAGTAAGAAAACAACTTTACTCCCACTAAACTTCATGTATAAACATGGTTCCTCAACACTTTGAGAAAAACCATTCGGCTTAATAATATGATCAAAACGATGATTTTAACTCCTTGATGCTTGCTTAAGACCATAAATGGATCTCTTAAGTTTGCATACTTTGTCAGGATTTTTAGGATCCACAAAACCTTCAGGTTGTGTCATAAACACTTCCTCTTCCAAAAACCCGTTCAAGAAGGCGCTTTTGACATCCATTTGCCATATCTCATAATCATGAAATGCAGCAATCGCTAACATTTTCCGAACAGATCTAAGCATAGCAACTGGTGCAAAAGTCTCATCATACTGTAAACCATGAACTTGGGTGAAACCTTTTGCCACCAATCTAGCTTTGTAGACAACTTTATGTCCATCCATGCCGATTTTAATCTTAAATATCCACTTACACTGAAGAGGTCGAACATCTTTAGGTAAGTCAACCAGGTCCCATACCTGATTATCGTACATGGAATCCATTTCGGATTGCATGGCCTCGAGCCATAGCTTAGAGTCAGAACTAGTAATAGCTGCTTTGTAGGTCTTAGGTTCCTCACTTTCCAAAACTAAAACCTCATAGTCACCATCTTCCTCGATAACACCAAGGTATCTATCAGGCTTGCGACTAACCCTTTCTGACCTCCTAGGTTCAGAAGGAACAATAACCGATTCAGACGTAGAAGGAACATCTTCATGTACTGTCACATCAGTTTGTGGCTCTTGAACTTCATCAACTTCAAATTTTCTCCCATTCTATCTTCTAGAAATAAACTATTTTTCTAGAAAAACAGCTTCACGAGCCACCAACACTTTGTACTCGCTACTATTGTAGAAGTAATATCCACAAGTTTCCTTTAGGTAGCCTAAAAAAATACATTTGTCAGAACGAGGTGCAAGCTTATCATCAGACTTGCTCTTTATATAATCATCACAACCCCATACTTTCATGTATCGCAAATTCGGGACTTTTCCTTTCCATATCTCATATGGAATTTTGTCGGTTGCTTTAGTGGGACTTTGATTAAGTGAGCGTATCGCAGATGAAATGGCAAAACCCCAAAATGACTTAGGTAACTCAGATTGACTCATCATTGATCGAACCATATCTAATAAAGTTCGATTCCTCCTTTCAGCCACACCATTCAATTGTGGTGTGTCAGGAGGAGTTAACTGAGATACAATACCACAGTCTTTAAGGTGATCTCTAAAGTCATTGCTTAGATATTCCCCACCACGATCTGATCGTAATGTTTTAATCTTCTTATTTAATTGGTTTTCTACTTCATTCTGAAACTCTTTGAACTTGTCAAAAGCTTCACTTTTATACCTCATTAAGTAGATATACCCATATCTACTCATGTCATCGGTAAAAGTAATGAAGTAGTCATAATTGCCTCTAGCAGTAACTGTCATTGGACCACATATATCTGTGTGTATTAAACCCAACAACTCACTAGCTCAAGATCCTTTTACTAGAAAAGGTGCACGAGTCATCTTGCCAAGAAGACAAGATTCGCATATGCCAAATGATTCGAAATCAAAAGGTTTAATTATACCAGTCGACACCAGTCTTTTAATGCTTTTCTCGTTAATGTGTCCTAATCAACAATGCCATAAATAAGATTGATCGGGATCACCTATTTTGAGTCTTTTATTATCTAAATGATAAACATCGTTGCAAGTGTTTAGAATATAAATACCATTGATTGAAATAGCTTCGCTATATACAATCCCATTAAGGGAAAAAGTACAACGTTTGTCTTTGATGACAAAAGAAAAACCTTCTGTGTCTAATACAGATACTGATATTATATTCCTAGAAAACGTCGGTACAAAATAACAATTATTAAGAAACAACTGAAACCCCGAAGCTAAATTAACTACATAGGTTCCTACTGAGACGGCTGTAACACCCCCGCACACCAGAACGCCTTACCAAGGACCATTCCAGTGTATGACGGTGTCACCATCTCGGTTTCCCGAGGAAGTAGATCAAATCAGACAATAAAAGAACATTTATAAAATGTTAATGCACCTTATACAACACAACTCATTACAAACTCTTTACACTAAAACTAAAGACTACAACAACTCATGACACAGCACTTCTAGATTGGTAGCGTGATGACTCGATCCCTCCAATCCTAGCAGCCACAATCAACAGTACCTGCTAGCCAACTGCTCACCATCCCCGAATGGATCACAGCAGATACCACAAAACAACACGGGGTCAGTACCAACTAACCAAAAGTAATATCAGATAAACAATGTAATCAACCGATCATCCTCTATCCCAGCCTCCCGATCTCGTACAGTAACCGACTACACACCGTAGTTTGTAGCCCTGCCAGATTACCCATGGCAACAGGTAATCCTCGCCGACAATGGGTGACCGCAGCCCATCCCACCTAGTCCAGCTCATCAACGAGCGACTAACAATCCCTGTCCCTTAATGTGCACATCCCCTCCCGTGACGGGTTCCACGGAGGGCGAACTAGGGTGTGAAGCCACTCCCGCAAGTGACTCCACCACAATCACGCACCAAGCATCACAGCTGTCACAATACCACAACCGTCACAACACGACCACACCAACACCATCACCACAGCACTCAAACATCGATGATCAAGAGATAACAATAGATATGAAACAATAACAATCACAATCAATTAACGGTACTGAGTAGGAAAACCTACCTCGTCACAACCATGAGAGACATCTATAAACAGCCAAGCAGGACTCCAGTACGCATCCTAACACACGCCTCGACGGCGACACAGACGACAACCACGCACGCCATCCTTCCTAAGTAAATCCCATCCTTCCCATGGTGAAGGTTTAGCTTATACTCATGAGAGTGTGTAGAAATGGGGTGATAGGAGAGGGAGGCATGTTAGGGTTAGAGAAAGAGGAACTGTCGAGGAAATGGGAAATGAAATGAATCTCGCGAACTTGCATTTTATATTAACGCGTCGACAGCAGCCATACTCGGTCGAGTACTGGAGTACTCGGCCGAGTAGGCTCTACTCGGTCGAGTATAGGTGATACTCGGCCGAGTAGTCTCTGTTAGGTCGAGTAACCAATCCTATAAAGTTCATGTCGTACGCCTGATCCCTCACCCATTCATCCCTATTGTCTGTCTTGGTCAACAGGGTCGGTCAACAGAGTCCTTGAATATCCCGGGTATTACAACGGCAGCTACTTTAGACCCATTTCCCATTCGGAGATCAACATCCCCTTTGTTTAGCTTCATTATGCTTTTTAGGCCCTGTACGTGATTACAGAAGTGAGAACCACAACCAGTATCTAATACCCAAGTTGTATTTGAAGCGTAATTTATATCTATCATAAAAGATTCGGTTGAGAAATTACATATTGGCTTCACAATGCCAGCTTTTATGTCATCCAAGTATTTTGAGCAATTACGCCTCCAATGTCCCTTGTTATTACAATAATTACAAGTGTCTTTAAGAGGATTACCCTTCTTAGGTTTAGGCTTGGTAGAGCTATTCGCAATAGCCTTACCTTTGCCCTCTACCTGTACGGGCTTCTTACCTGCATTCCTCTTAAACTTCTTCTTCCCCTTCACATTGATCGCAAGTACATCCCTCCTCGTACTCCCACTCAATCCCATGTCCTTCTCTGCTTGCACAAGCAGAGAATGGAGCTCATGTAAACTTTTTCTCATATTCGTCATATTATAATTTACCCTAAATTGGTTAAATCCTTTGACGTGAGAGAGAGAGTGGAGCACTCGGTTCATCACAAGTTCGTCGGGAATCTTACATCCCAACTCCTCTAGAGTTTCCACGTACTCAATCATTTTAAGTACGTGTGAACTCACAGGTTGACCATCTTTGAGGTTAGCCTTAAAGAAATGAACTGCGGTGTCATACTGAATTATCCTCGGGGCTTGAGAAAACATAGTAGATAGCCTCGAGAATACTTCATGTGCATTGCGGAACTTGACACATTGCCTTTGTACAGCAGGATCCATTGAAAAAATCAAAACATTTTTTATTGCAGCAGATTCCTTTTGATAATCATTAAAAGCCTCCCTTACATCGGCAGTGGCGCTAAAACTAGGCGAAGGGGGAGAGGGATCGACAAGGTAGCGTAATTTGCCATCACCTGCGACAGCTAATCGAAGTTGTTCCTCCCAATCTTTAAAATTACTACCGTCGGCTTTTAATACATATTTGTCCATAAAAGAACAAAGCCATGAATCTCTAGCTATAGTGACGGTTTGACTAGTAGAAGCCATCGTGATTACTACAAAGGAAATGAAAGGAAAGATTAACATTTATCGTCTAAATATTTTAACTTGTGAAACTATTTTAACAAGTTCCCATTTATATAATGATCTCCCACTGAATTATATAAATGATTCCAAGATCCAATTTTATATAAACACAGGCACGGTGGACCGATTCAACCACATTTATATAAATTTGGTGAGTCAACAACTTTGACTGATTATACAACTAGAACTCTTGGTCGACGGATTTTCTTAAAATCTATCTTTTAGCCCCAGAAATAATTATGGGCACGGGGGACCGATTCAACCCATAATTATCCTGTTGAGTCCAACCAATTTTCACGCGTAATAACTTTTATTACCCTACTTACCCAACGTAAAAAGAGTGTACCTCGGTGATCCGAACCTACCTCTAATGAAGAAGGGATTCATAGGTGCTATTATTTGGTAAGGCTAATCTCAATTTTCAAATAAAAGTGAGAGATCTTATCAATTTAATTGTCTATCACTTTTAAGTGAACAAAATTGGTGAATGCTAGACAATTAACTCGATAACAACAAAATAAAACATGTAGTGATGATTTGGCATGAATGCATAAATATAAACAAACAAGTCCTAATATGGCCACCTAGTTAATCCAATTAACTTAAACTATTACACTTCGGAAACCAACTCCTTGGTCCCTTGAGTCTTCATACAATTGGCGTCCTTCTTTAGGATTTCGGAAAGCTTTTTCGAAAACACCGTCTTCATGAAAACTCTGTCTTTAGATGCTTCTTTTAACTACTAATAATTAAATTACATAACAATTCCCTATTATACAACTTGTAATAAAATTAAAATAAAAACTATTAATTAATTATAAATTGGGCGATGCGAAATCGCAATTAATTACAAAACAAGTCGATATTCCCTTACATTATGGGAAATACCAACTTCTACCTATGGAACAATTTATGATTTAATTCTAAATCAAATCATAAAAATTGAAACTAATTTGAAATAAAATTATGTACATTTTG
The DNA here is from genome assembly GCF_048544455.1 of Silene latifolia. NCBI lineage: Eukaryota > Viridiplantae > Streptophyta > Magnoliopsida > Caryophyllales > Caryophyllaceae > Silene > Silene latifolia. Next base: position 95,767,335 of record NC_133528.1, read on the forward strand.
GAACAATTTACATGAGCTAAAAATATAAAAATTTCGAGCCAAAAAATTAAATCAATATTTATTTGTAAAATAACCATTATTTACCAATTTTTATCAAATAAAAATCAATAAACTACCTAAATTAATCACATTAATTTAAAGTTTCTATTTTTCTCATAAATAGAACACGCATGTGGTTATTTCTAAATAAATATGCATAAAATTAACATGCAACATAATTTAATTAACTCTTAATTAATTTTAGTGCATTTTTTCTCAATTTTATGCCATTTTAAGTCATAAAAAGTGATTAAATATAACAAAAATCAAATTTTCGACCCTATCATTTTTAGACCAGGTTATTTACATGCAAGACCATATTTTGTGATAAAACTAATTTTAACAACAAATCAAATTTTATTAATTTATCTCATAAATTCATAAAATCGTCTTATGACTACATGCATGTATGTAACAATGATCTGATACCACTTGTTAGTTATTTAGACAAATAAGACTCATCTTATGAAATTAAAAATTACTAGCTAATTTTATGTAGTGGTCTAAATCTACATGCATGCAAAGATAAAAAGATAGAAATTTCCTTACATTGGAAAATGGCAAATTTGGGCACTACAAAGGTCTCCTACCTTTGTAGTTCTTGAGCTATAAAATGATGGATGATCCTCCTCGTATACCAAACCACCAAATTTGATGGTCTCCTTTGGTGTGCACCCAAGAGTAGCCCAAAATTTACTACAAATAATATTAACTAGATATTATTTGAGTATTATGTATGTATATTTGATATACTAAATAATATTATTACGTTGATAATATTATTAGTCTACTTTTATATGTGTTTTAATATAAAAGGATGAACAAAAATAAGAAGAAAAATATGGTCTATTGATGGTGTATATGAACCATCCACAACAAGCACACAAAGACCAATTTTTTTCTTCAAATTTGCAACCTTAGAAATGATGGAAGGAATTGGGTATTTATAGGCATGTAAATATAAACAATTCACATACAAAAGATAATGGGAAATGCCTACCTTTTCCACTCACAATGAGTGTATTAGTAGTGTATAAAAATCTGTCCAAATGGTCCCCTCCGGGTCCATCTCAATTTTCGACATTGACCCCACAAATGCTTATAAGTCTTATATTTAATTATCTGACATAATTAAATATTGACTTGATTATTTAACAATTAGATAATACAAATTAACAACTAATAACCACTTAACCATTAAGTAATTATTGGACCATTTTATCAATATAAAATGTATCTTATAAACTCTTATTGGCTAATTTTACAACCTCATGTAAATTTAAATAGCTAATTACCTCCACCTCAAAACTTATACACACATCGTATAAAATTAATTAATTAACAATTAATTAATAAATTCTAATTTTTATTTTTTAATTAATTATCACATAATTAAATAATAAATCTTCTTATCCCGAGTTCGTAACTCGTCATCAAATAATACATTCACACGACTAATTAAAACTTATATAATACAAGGAATTAAAAGTTATATAATACAAGGAATTAATTATCTCGTATCTCATACAAACAATTAATTCATTCAATTTGGGCGTCATCCTATAGGTGTGACCTAAAGGGATCAGTTGATCACCACCGTCACACGACAGTAACGTCAAACTCTAGTCAGCCGAGCGTTACCGATTAACGTTGATCAACTGACAAATAAATAATATAAATCCCTGATATTCCTTTTACGAGATTTAGTATGTAAACGCACTTATTGTGAAGGACACTACTCCAACACACACAAGGTCAGTAACTGAAGTAACAAGTACAAAAGCAGACACAACGAACATAGTAAGGTACATACAGCACCTATCCAACCTACCACGCCTCTCTGACTGCCCGAAGGTCCAGTCCTGCCAGTGGGGAACCGCAGCCGTTCCCACCTAAGCCCCGCTCATCTAATCCGAGCGATAACCTATGTTCCTTAATGTGCACATCCCCTCCGTAGCGGGTTCCATAGAGGGCGAATCCAGGGAGTGAAACCACTCTCGCAAGTGACCCCACTCAGCCGAGGACGCACCTCGAGAATCACAGACAACCAATCACAATGACCAATAACGACCAATCCAAAGCACCAACCATGATACTAAAACCAACTACACAATACAAACGAAATGCTAGAGAACCAACAGTACTGAGTAGGAAAACCTACCTTTAGCAACCGCAGCGATATAACACCCCCTCATACCAAGGTACCTTACCAAGGACTACCCTAGCATGAGAGACTGTTACCATCTTGGTTGTCCGAGGTTAGTATATCATAGTTACCATTCCAAAACAACATTTATTAAAGTATAAAAGATTAATGGTTACATGTTCCAAAATCCGAAAGCCAAAGTACATGTTACTAATGTTCAACAACTAAATCTGAATGATAAACTTTTGACAGCGGAAGCTAGACTCGAGTAATGACTCCCCATGACGGCCCCATAGCTAAAGAATATCATCACCTGTCATAATCTGCTCACCATCCCCGAATGGATCACCACAGATTTTATAAAACAACAACGGGGTCAGTTACTGAATAATCAAAGCAAGACAAGTACGAAAGATAAACACTGATCATCCACCATCTCCACTACCAATCACAAACAATCAGCGGTGGGGGACCGCAGCCACACCCACTAAGGTCCCGCTCATCAACGAGCAACAATCCATGTCCCTTAATGTGCATATCTCCCTCCGTGGCGGGTTCTACGGAGGGCGAACTAGGGTGTGAAGCCACTCCCGCAAGTGACTCCACCACAATCATCACAATCACCCACACTAACACCAACATCAACACATCACCAACACCACAACAACACCAAAACAACACCAGCAGATGATCACAATATCAATTGTACAACAATTAACATATAAATCTCAATTCAATTAAACAGTAAAACTGAGTAGGAAAACCCTACCTTTTCGCAATCCAAGCACACACAAGAAATCAATAACGATACTCCATGACACCGTCACCTACACAGGAATAATCACATACCATCACTATAAACCCTTTCCCCCAATTTAACCCAAATTAGGGTTTGCACAAATTCTAACAATAACAATGATAAACTGATTAGGAATACTAGAGACTTACTAACACAGACGACACGGACAACGAGATTCAAAAGCTCACAATCGATCACTCTTGGCTTAGGAAGAGATGAAGATGATTAGAGAAATTTAGAGCGTCATTAGGTTTTGTAAAATAATGATTTAGAACTGATTAGAAACTGCTCAACACGTTATTTATACTTCTCTAATCATTTTAATCAAACTGCGGAAATAATACCCATCAGACCGAATACTCGGTCTAGTATTAAGAATACTCGGTCTAGTATGCCATACTCGGTCTAGTATTAAGAATACGCAGTCTAGTATGCCATACTCGGTCTAGTATTAAGAATACTCGACCGAGTATTCCTGGACAGAAGCATGACCAAAAACACGTGACGCATTACTCGGCTGAGTAAGCCTTATTCGGTCGAGTAACAGACTTAGGAAACCTTAGTATTACAGTCTTCCCTCCTTAAAAACGAACTTCGTCCCCGAAGTTCAAACCCAACCTATAAAACATGAACTCCTAACCTTAACTCCACCAACTATGCTTACCTCCACAACATGGCTCACGATATCGTATCAACTACATTATAGCCTCTCGACACTAACTCCATACACTACAGAAAACCATCCACAAATGTTGCTAGCTCCGTCTCACTAACATATTATCCACTAGAAAAATCTAATGTTAAGACAATCCACCAAGTAAGATCAACCACCAAACCGAATGTTACATTCTATCACCCTTAAAGTGAACTTCGTCCTCGAAGTTTACTTACGCTCATAAACCTCATCCTACTACACCAAATATGTCCTTTACTAGTATCGACCATAACATAATTTCATCCTTTATTCTATACCAAGGCTTAAACTTCCAAATATACCGCAACATGTACAACCATCAAACTCTCTTTGTCGCATCCTACTCCTCTTAAGATAGATGTTACGTCCTCGTAGCCCACTAATACTAGATCCTTAGCTGTTTTATTCCCCTTATCCTCATCTTATATCACCTATCATCGAATATAACTTCCACAAGACAACCATCCCATATCCAAGACTCTCTCCCTAACAGCTGTCGTGCCACCAACTATTTCGCACTCTATCTAGCCTATACCATAAAATCCTCAGCATAACCACTACTCCATCTCTTCAACATTACCGCAAAATGATATACTTCTTTATACATGCACTTATCTCCACAATCATAACTTACGATCCACAATTGTTATACACACTCACACTAGATCCTCAAGTTTTCCTGTTTATTGCCGTAAAACTCATCCATAACTTAACATAATACTAATTCCCAATATTCTATACTCACAGTCCCAATAAAGATCACGAACCACTCGCCGCTTCTAGCTCAGCACACACACATTCCACAAAACTCTTGCTACAACCATGTCAACCATGCCCCATCTAAAACAAGATCGAAAGTATCCTAACAACCTCTCACAACTGTGTCCCATTAACAGAATATCACCATACCATGACAACAACGGAAACATACGCAACTTCCTTCCATATCATATTCTACCCTTACTCCCAAGCCGAAACTGGTAAGAAACACTAACAACAAAACAACAATCTATATACCCAGACCGACACTGACATGAAACAGCAGTAAATAAAACAACCATCTATATAACTGGTATACCCTTTCTAAAAGTCGTCTCATAAGTAAACAATAATCTATATAACCGTGCCCGGATTACCACTCGAAGCACAACAACCATATCGATAGTCATCGCAATTTTTACAATCACATAAACACTGACTCAGTACCACTTCCTTGATAAAAGAAAACTTCCTCAATACCGCCTTACTAGATCACCAAAACACAACATATTACACAGAATAATTAGATAACAACTTTATGAACATCATACTATACTACCACTCATGAGGTCAGAACCTCACACAATCACTTACACACATCATAGACCCATAACCAAATCTAACTAGCCAATCCTGATTACGTAAGTTACCACCTAATAAAGGATACCTCTCACCCGTGCTTAACTCGTATGCCCCTCCTATTACATTCTCCCATTCGCATAACTACCACTTCCTAACAAATGTAACCATACCATTAATACTCAACTACTAGCACCCGCCTCCTATAACCACATTTCATACCCCCTCACAACCATATATATCAACCCGGCCTCTACAAAAAAAAATCAACCTCTTTAGAATGGCTATCTTCCTTATTTAACATCATCCTTAACCATTAGTGACAACACTACGACCCACCATCTTTCATGCGACTACTCTCTTACTATCATTTCTTAATATAACAATCTAATTCCTCTCTTTGGCTATCATCCTAAATAACGAACATCAATTCCATCAACAAGATTTATCTCAACATTATTTCCAACTCTATCTTTAATTGTATCGTTACCTAACTCTCCACCAAAGTCTCATATCGTGCAAACACTCTACCAGCTTCTTACTCCCTTAATACCTCGAAACTCACGCCTAACATGTCGTCCAGAACTCCTATATAACCATTAACTCCCACCCTCTTATGATGCTATCGTACATTTCCATGATTCCTTACTTTCATGTTCCATAACTTTGGTCAACGTTCTCCCAGCTTGCTTCCATGTTTCTATAATTCATTGCCTTCCTTCTTCTACCTAACTCTTTTATCACCGATCCTCTCCCATCATACTACTCACTCACACTTGTCACCATCAAGTCCACACAACTAACAGTTACTCTTTACTTAGTTGTATCACCCTTTCGTATCCCTAGAAAACCAAAAATTCACCTCATACCGTTACTTGCCCAAAGAATTATACACTAGGCTCACCTCTTGATAATCCAAATTCCCAAACTCAGTCACTATCCACAAACGCACGTCGAGACAGAACTCCATCTAAGTTCACTATATACCCCTCTTCTCCATCCCTCTACAACAACCTTTCATTACATATACATTCTTAACCAACACAATCCTAACCATCTCCCTCCCTAAATCCTTACACCTCTCAAGTTGTCACTATTTACATCCTCCCTTTCAATCTTTCATTCTCATGTTTCTTTACACGTACATCACCCTTTCCCATATACACTTGCTTTTATATTACTCAACACGCGACTATATCACTCACCATATCTCACAAAACATGCGTCTTGCCTCGATTAGCTCATCAATCTTCCCTTTATTTTTCCACTATCCCTCACAACCACATATAACTTATGTCCTCCCTATCCAACACATATCCTCATAAGCCGGCATTCTCCATACCATAGCTGTAACACCCCCATAATCCAAATGCCTTACCAGGACCACTTAAGGTATGAGAACGTCACCATCTCGGTTACCCGAGGCAATGATAATCAAATGATAATGAAGAAACATATTTAAATAGCAATATAGTTTAAAGTGATTACATGTTCAAGGCCAAAACTGATAAAGGTGAAATACAATGTTCTCAAGTCCAAAAAAAGCTAAACTACTAAATCAAAACAGCGGAAGACTCTAAGACTGCTTCGTGTGACTCATCCCAGCTGACCCAAGCGTATCTCCTCAAACCTGCTCAACAACTGCTCACTACCCCCGAATGGATCACCACAGTTTTTAAAACAATTAACGGGGTCAGTACTAATTACACGAAAACAATGCCACAATGAAACAAGTACACAAACAGTTCAAACAGCTCAACACAGCCCCAGTCTTTATCTCCAATCTCCACATAACTGACTACACACTAAGTGTGTAGCCCTGCCAGAGTACCCATCGCAATAGGTACTCATCGCCGCCAGTGGAGGACCGCAGCCGTTCCCACCTAAGCCCCGCTCATCTCCATCAAGCGATAAAACCATGTTCATTAATGTGCACATCCCTTCTGTGGTGGGTTCCACAGAAGGCGAATCAAGGGCGTGAAGCAACTCCCGCAAGTGACTCCACTCAGCCAGGGACGCACCCCAAAGATCACAGACAGTTATACAGTAATCACAATACTTCTACCAACAACCACCAAATTAGAATCCAATACGATAATTACTCAACAAGAACAATACTAACAACATCAATATCAACCATGCCATATAATTAATACCGATTAGGGAAACCCTACCTGGAATGCAAACACCGATAAAAGATGATCAAGCAGCTAACTCAGAATCTCTCCTCAACGAATCTTCCTCCTATACATACATACATACATACAATCACATAAACCGCCAAAACCCCCAAATCACCCAATTAAGGGTTAACCAACTTAAACAAAACGAAATAAAAATTATATGTAAAGCTTACCCTCGACGAAAGGATCACAAAGATGTAAAGAACGACGAAAACCAACACTCCTAGCTCCGAGATTTGCTAATAATGCGATGAGGATGAAGCAACGTAACTTGAATCTTCTCTTTTGTGATTTTAGGTTATAAAAGTGTTTAAGGAAAAAGGTGACGGAATATTATTTATCAATCCGCATTATTAACAAACCCATCGCAAATCACCCGTTAACCGATTTACTCGATCGAGTAAGTCACTTACTCGATCGAGTGACCCTTACTCGATCGAGTGCCAAGCTTACTCGATCGAGTACCCATCAGACAGACTACTGTTTTGCAAACAACCATACTTACTCGACAGAGTAAGCCCCATTCGATAGAGTACCCTATGACCCATAAAACCGTAGTATTACAGTCTTCCCTCCTTAAAAAGAACTTCGTCCCCGAAGTTCAAACCACAAACAAAACAAAACACACTAACATCACCCTGACACAACAACAACATCAAAACTCAAAAACACACCTCCCAAAACAAAACTCAACCCGACTCAAAACAACTACTAACTATACCAAAACCCACATAAAACATGTAAAAACTCTATGCGACCATCTCCTACCCCCTTAAAAGAAACAAGGTTACGTCCCCGTAGCACACACATACCTGATAAAAAAGAGACGGGTACCGCTCCCTCATAGCCTCTTCCGCCTCCCATGTAGCCTTCTCAACCTCATGGTTAGACTAAAGAACCTTAAGCAACACTGTCTCACAATGTCTAATTTTCCTAACCTTTCGATCAAGAATCTGTTTAGGCACCTCAAGATAAGACAAAGACTCATCCAGCTCGATGTTCTCTACCTCTAACACATGTGATGGATCACTAACATACTTCCGCAGCTGAGATACATAAAACACATTATGCACTCTATCCAAAGCAGCTTGTAAAGCTAACCGATAAGCAACCTCACCCACACGATCCAAGATCTCATATGGTCCTATAAACTTCTGGCTCAGTTTGCCTTTCTTACCAAATCTCATGACCCCACGCATAGGAGACACTTTCAAAAGAACCTTGTCCCCAACCTGAAACTCTATGTCTGGTCGGACTAAATCTTTTCGGTAACTTGTCGTTAGGAGCACCTAGACCAAAACACAATTTATAGCTTCACAAACAACTCTACAATTAGTAAAGAGGCAAGTAAAGGTCGGATCCCAAGGGACGGGAATTGAGATGAGATTTCTATTGCAACTAGTGGTGTCTTAGGGGTGTCACAATTTGGGTTGATGTAGAAGGTCACTAAACTAAATAATAATGAAAGTAAACAAGCAACATGAATTAAAAGGGTTGTAAACAATTGATAAAAAGCACTAGGGTATCATGGGGTCATAGGGGAATCATGGGAATTGATCATACAAACATGTTCTCAAATTATAAGCAAGCAATTATTGTTGTGATGGATTGAGTTGGGTTATATCTTACAATCCTAGGAAAGTTTGGGTCCCGGAGCCGAATCGATTAGATTTTACAACACCTACAAGTCGACTTAGTCTTCCCTACTCAACAACATGCATGGTCTAATGAGACTCGAGTTGGTTTATGTCTTACAAGTCTCATTAAAAAGATAGGTGATGGGTAAAAAATGCAAGGATTCATAAGCTCGCATTTCATCAAACATAACATGTGCATGAGTTGAGATCAAAACAAGCAAGCAAATAAACCATGAAAGCATATTAATTTAAGCATGAACCATTCCCCATATTGGTGTCCCCTAATTACCCATTAACCCTAGCTAGGTGACTACTCACTCATTATCATGTTGAACATGCTAGCAAGGTTGTCAAACATACCAACAAAGTGAAACATGATGAATAAATGAAAGTAATTAGCAATAATTAAAAAGGGATTAAGAGAATTATACCTACTAATGATTCCAATAATAAAGCAAAGAATAAAAGAAGTACTTGATGCTTGATTGAGAGGTTGTCAATCTCCCAATAATAACCCAAATAATCTTCAATTACCCAAAATAAAGGATGAACAAAAGGGAGATTAAGGAAATAAAACTTGTATTAAAACTTGGTTAATTGTTGATTACAAAATTAAAGAGAGATTTGATTGATATTAACTACACTAGAGATTGCTAAGAAGAACATGCTCTGCTAATTAGACTAATGGGGTATTTATAGTGGGGATTAGGTGTAGGAATTAGGGTTAACTAAGGGCTTAAATGACGATTAAGTCCCTACTTAAGGAAACGCCGGTATTTTTGGAAGGATGGGCATCTTTCTTTGAAGCTTGAAGAAACGAAGTTGTGCTGCCTTGGAATCCGTTCGTCTTAGGCACGGGACGGCCGGATTCGTGAGTTGCTGACCGGGCGTCTTTTGGAGAAGACGGGCGTCTTCTGGTTGCTGCTGCCCAGGCGTCTTGTAAGGAAGACGCACGGATTGTGGCTTGGTGGACGGGCGTCTTCTTGGGAAGACGCACGGATTGTCATGCAGCGTGCTTTCTTCTTCTTTTCTTCCCTTTTCTTAATAAAATCCTTGGGGATTTCCTCGGGGATGCAAGGATCTTTTCTCATCATTGCCCATCTACTATAATATGTACAAAGGCCTTCTAATCTTGTCTCTCCTTGATGCTTGGTCATTGAATTCAATCAATTTAGCCTCATTTTGCCATGAAAATGCAAGGTTTGCACTCCTTTCCTACCAAGGACACAAAACCTCAAAGAATATGCAAAACAAAGAACTAAAGACAATAAATGACCCAAATATTCACTAAAAAGCATGGCAACAAGGCTAATTCGGGGACTAAATATGCTCTAATTAAGGTCACATCAAATATCCCCAAACCGAACCTTTGCTCGTCCCGAGTAAAGAGGTGACAAAGACTAGGACCATTATTTAAACTAACCTAATAACATAGCCGATATGAGACAATTAGCGGGTCTCACTCCGCCCCTTCAACTCACAACAAGACAACCATGAGGTAGGATGCCTTCTTGCAAGGCAAGGTGGGTCTTGCCAAAATGGCGACACATCCAAACATTAAGCACACAAAATCAAATAATGGATGCATCTACAAAAGAATAGCCACTTTCCTCATCTAAGTGGCGAAAATTATCTACGAGGGAGCAATTCAAGGGTACACACTCCTTCATAGATGCAATTTGTTCAAACTACTATGCCTAGAAGGATACCAATAAATCACCTCCAAGTTGTGTCAAGCTAGGGTACCTTTGTCCTCAATCGTTAAATGCTTTTGTCAAGAGTAGACTCCCTATGGTGTTAGAAACACTGGAGGATCGCGGAATTCCCCCTCTTGCCTAGACAAGAAGAAGGGTCGTCCCCTCTCTACCATGCACAAAAATGGATACGATGGATAAAGGGATCAATAGATATTTGAGTTTCACTTTGGGAGTTTGCTTTTGTTGTTGTTTCCCCCCAATTTCATGTGGCATATAACATTTGAGAACACTTTCTTGCCATTTCTTTTTGATTTTTGGCATTTCAATACTTGACAACTTTTCAACTTTTCTTTTGTATTTCTTTTTGAACATTTTCAAAGTCACCCCATATGTAGTGAGGGTGCCTTATATTTGAAGCATAGGAATTCTATTTTTGCTCCTCTTTTCATTTGATGCATTTTGCAAACTTTCTTTTCTTTTCTTTTCATTGAACTCAAATTGATTTCTTTTTGTGCCCATTTCCTTTGATGACAAAAATGTGGTAGAACATGGATGAATGATGGATGCATGGTTTCAAGGGTCACCTTGGAATAAACGGTAGCCAAGGAGTTATCACACCACAAGGTACTCTTGACTAGGCCTTAATCCATGGGTCAAAGGATACTAGCATGACACATCCCAGGGTGTTTTACAAGTATTCTAACAAGCAAAGTCTTAAGAAGAAAAAGCATCTACTAGGGCCTATATACACTTGTCAAGTTTCCCAAGTAGACGGTTTCGCAAAATTTTTCTAACATGCAAACTACATGCCATGATGCAACTAACATATAAACATCCTAATGCAAATGATTCTACCAACTAATATGCCATATAAACTAAATGCAAGTCCTAAGTTCACATTGTTTTACCGCATCAATCAAAATAAAGCCACATAGTCATTAACATAGAGAGGAAAAAGGAGATTGGAAAGATCATACCATGTGGGCTTCATGATCCTCATGTCTCGGATGTGGCATAGTCGATCAATGTGAACAAGGGTAAAACAAACACAATATATACAATATATACATGACTACACTACAAAGGAAATGAACTTGTTTTTGGTTTTTCGATTTTTCAAATTTTTATGGTTTTTTCGAAATTTTTCGATTTTTTTTTTTTGGGTTTTTGAATAAAGGTTAAGTTAGAATTCCCCATCCACACACTAATATGGGCATTGTCCTCAATGGCCAAAATGATGGGAAATCATGCAAGCATGATGCATGAATTCTACACTAAATGCAAACTACACTAATCTACACTACATGATGCATGGGTTTTTGTTTATGACGGAGAGGATAATTTAGATTACCTCCCGTTGTGTATGCATGTACTTCCCCAAACCGAGTTAGACATTATTGCTAATGTCCTAAGGTTTGGTGTAGTTCATGCACACACGATGCAATGCATGAAACTAAATTTGTCATTTTGGATTTTCAAAAGGTGGGAACAATGAAATAAGAACACCTCAATGGGGCCAAGGTGTTAGTCCTCTACGGTGCTAGGACTACTCCAACCATGATCAAGATAATAAATAAAAAAAAAGACAGAAATAGACAAACCTCAAGAGGGTAGGAGCCTCCAAAGTTTGCTAATCTTCCATCATATCATCACTATCATCATCTTCCTCAATAGAAGTGGACTCATCACCACTTCCCTCTTCACTTTCTTGTTCACTTTGTTCATCATCCTCTTCTTCTTATTCACTAGCCTCTTCATCAATGCTATCATCAACCGCATCACCGACAACCTCATCGTCACCCGGAATCTCACCCCTAGATGCACTCGGAAAGAAGACTTCCCTATCCGCCCAACTAGGCAAAGGACATGAAGAATCAAGTAGTCCTTGCCTAGCTAAGTGAAGGAGGGGTGGATATTGGGCTAAGTAAGCATCTTCCCGATCCTTAAAAGCTTGCTTGTGCATCTCTTGCATAAGAAGAGTCATATAATCTTTGCTTGCTTCAACACCTTCGGGTTTGAACTCTTGGTACTTAAAAGGATAGGGTGGTGTGACAATGGAAGAGGAGGGCATTTCAATTTCATCCCTTTGTTGTCGGATAATGTATCCAGCCTCTTTTTAGAGGGGAAGGAGATAGTTGGTCCGATGGACACTTAAACGACAAATCTTCGAAGGCAAAGTAAAAGATCTAGCCTCACTAGTGAGCCATCCATACTTGGTGTCAAGAGGGTTATGAGAGACCCACTTGTATTTGTTTATCATAGTATCCAAATCAATGAGATGACCACCCTTTTTCGCCATATACTTGCTATCCTTGTTGAAGTTCGGATCAAAGTATTTAGCCAAAAGAGTGACTAGACCTCCATTCACAATAACGGTAGTGCCTTGCTTCCCACAATCAATATTTAGCCATCTATCCACCAAAATCCTTAGAGAGTTGAAAGGCTTGGTGAATTCCCTTCCAATGTTTAAGGCCGACTCAAGAAGAACAAAATCGAGTTTGGTAAAGTGGTTGGTGTCTTTTCTTGCAATGATGGTATTCCCTATGACCTTGTGCCACACTCTAATGCCCGGATGGTGGACTAATAGAGCGCGACTAGCATGATAGTTCTCAAATTTCCTTCCGTAAATCGCCTCCCAAAGAGGAGCGGGGTTATACTTGCCAACATTCTTGAAATAACTATGTGAATCATCAAGACCCAAAGCTTTACTCATTTCCTCAAAGGAGATGCGCCTACTAACATTAGCTAGGCGGAACTCGATGTTTTCCATGGTCTCTACCTTTGTAACTTTCAAAGAACTCAAGAATTCTAAGGTAAGGGAGGGATATGTCAATTATTTTGTTGTAAACAATTTTTCCAACCCCATGGCTTTAAAGAAGGCTTTGGTTTGCTCAAGGACACCCAACTTATCTAAGACATCTTCACAAATAAACTTGGTGGATAGAAAGGATTTACTAGCATACATGGCAAAAGTTTCCCTATGGGATTTGGAAATGAAAATTACCTCCGGATAGTTCGAAAGTTGAGCAATTTCCGGAGTAGTAGATGTTGTTGCTTCCAAGGGAGGTTGTTCTTGTTGCACTTCCAATTTTGAGCTAGCTACCACCATAGCCAATGAGGCTTTCTTTGCTTGAAGACTCTTTTGTCTTGTTGAGAGTGCCTTTGCCTTTGGTGCCTTTATTGCTCCTTTTGTCCTTGCCATTGATGCTTGAACCAAGAAAGGAGTGAAAATCTTCAATTTCTAAGTGTACCCAAATTGATTTTAAGATGAAAGGCTTTGCCTTTATAAATTCAAAAATCGACTCAAAGGTTGAAGATTTGGTGCTTGGTTTGATATTTGTTGAAAGAGGAGTGATTAATTTTTGTTAAAAGGATGTTTTGATTTGATTTTGATGAATGTGTTTGAGGGAATCCTGTTTTTGTGATGGAGAGGATGAGGGTTTTGAATTTTTGAGGTTTATAGGTAGTGTTTTGAATGAAGGAATGAAGAAATGAATGTGGGAGGGGGTTTATAAAAGACCCGAAATATTTGTAATGCAGGGGGAAGACGGGCGGCTTTCCTTCGGGACGGCCGGATTCTGTCTGTTCTGGGTTGAGAAATTCTCGCCTAAAGACGGGCGGATTCTAACAAAGACACACGGATTTGTAACTGCGGGACGGGCGTCTTTCAGTGAAGACGGGCGGATTCCTTTCCAGGGATTTTTCTTGTTTTTCTCAGCCAAAAAGACGGGCGTCTTCTATTGCAGGACTGGCGTCTTTTTGGGGACGGGCGGATTCTATTGCAGGACGCCCGGATTTGCTAACAGTCCCAAAATTTCAAAAATTCAGCTCATGAAGGACGGGCATCTTTTGACAAATATGCCCGGATTGCCTGAAGACGGGCGGATTCTCTTAAAACCGCTCGGATTCTGCCCCTTTTTACCCGGATTCAGTTTCATCCGTGTACTTGCATATCCCTTGTCATTTTTCATTCTTCAAAATCCCGTGTTCTTCATTGTGGGGGCACTACTAAGGCATGAATAGCCTAGGCAATTGTTATCCCCACACTAAGCTAAAGCACTACACATCAATTGAAATCATTAGTCCCTCCCTCACTTCTCTCAAAAATGATAATTATCTTGATCAAGGCACAAAAATCCAAAAAATTGACAAAAATGCAATTCAAGAATTAAAATGCGAGTTAGGGAGTTAGAAATATTTACAAATGGTGGTTTAGGGAGGACTCCACCAAACTCTCATCTTTAGTGAGATGTCATGGGGGCATGTCCAAGGTGTTGTTGATGTTGCTCAACACCCTGAAGAAGAAATCAAAAGCTTGTTCATTGTCGTGATAAAGATCTTCAATAGATCTTTGCCCTTGTTGTCGGTCTTGATCGATAGCATTACCAATATAGGGATTGAAAATCCCTTCAAACTCATCGTCCCAAAGACCACACACTTCATCTACTTGATCACTAAAGATCTCTTGAGTTGATAGAGACAACTCTCCCATTTTCTTTTCTTGGCCAATGAGGCCATCTTCTTCATTGCTTGACTTTGGTGAGCTTTGCAAGCTCTCTTTGTTACAATTCACTTTCTCTTTGAATGGAGCATCTTCAATTTTCTTCTTCCATTGGAGTTCCGACTTCTTCCTATCATCCTTCCGGCTATAATGATCAATCATAAAACATGGTTCATGCAAACGGGGCGCTCTCATGGTCTTGTCAAGATTGAAAGTTATGCTCTCATCTCCCACTTCTAGAGTGAGCTCTCCATGTTTTACATCAATCACCGCACCCGCGGTGTGTAAGAAAGGTCTTCCTAGAATGATTGGAATGTTGGAATCTTCTTCCATATCAACAATGACAAAGTCCACCGGGATGAAAAATTTCCCAATTCGTACGGGAACATCTTCCCATATCCCTAACTGTGTCTTCGTCGATCTATCGGCCATTTGGAGTGTGATATTGGTGCATTTAAGCTCTCTCATCCCCAACCTTTTACTCACCGAGTATGGCATAATACTCACACTAGCCCCTAGATCACATAAGGCTTTGTTGATCATGGTGTCGCCAATGGTACACGGTATTGAGAAGCTTCCCGGATCCTTGAGTTTTGGAGGTGAACTCCCTTGAAGTATTGCACTACTCACCTTAGTGAAGGCGATAGTCTCAAGCTTCCGGATCGACTTCTTCTTTGTGAGGATGTCTTTCATGTATTTCGCATAGGCCGGCACGTTATTGATTAATTCCGTGAAAGTAATTGAGACTTCCAAATTCTTCACAATTTCCATAAATTTTCCAAGTTGGTCATCAAATTTGGGCTTGGCTTGACGACTTGGAAAAGGAAGTCTAATCACAATAGGCTCCTTCTCCTTGACCTTGTCTTCATTTTTCTTTGAAATTTCTTCTTTTGATGGTTCTCCATCCTTGGAGTTTTGCACAATTTCTTCCTTGTCACTAGCTTCCACAACTTCATCCTCAACTTGCTTCTTCGGTGCTTCATACCTTGTACCACTTCTCAAGTGAATGGCACTAACCGTTTCATGTCTTGGCGGATTACTTTGAGGTGGTAATTGCCCCTTTTGTCTTTGTGAGCTTGAAGATGCTAGTTGAGTCAATTAGGTTTCCAACATTTTGGTGTGAGCTAGGATGTTGTTGATGGTGGTTTCCTTTGCTTGACTATCTTTTTGCATTTGAGTGAAAAATTCTTGTTGATTCTTTTGCATTTGAAGGACCGCTTTTTGAACATCAAAACCTTGGTCATTTTGTTGATTGTAAGGAGATTGATTTTGGTAACCTTGGTTTTGGTTGTAAAAGGGTCTTTGATTTTGGTTTTTCATGGGAGGTGGGGTGTATGTTGTTTGAGGGTTTTGAACATTTTGGCTTTTGTATGAGAGATTTGGATGGAATTTGGTGTTTTCATTGTAATAGTTGGAATAAGGGGTACCACTCTTGTATGCTTGGAAAGCATTCACTTGTTCATTTGTTCCCCTACATTCACTTTAGTCATGTCCCAAAGTTCCACAATTCTCACATATCCCACTTGGGATTGATGAAGATGCCGTCATGGCATTAACATGATGCTTTGGTGATTTTGAGGCTTCTTTAAGTCTAGCCATAGCCTTTTCAAACTTCAAATTGATGGTATCAATGTGAGCACTAAGTTGAGCACCCAATTGAGTAACGGAGTCCACTTCATGCTTTCCTCCTCTAGTAGCCTTGCGAGGTCTACTATATTGTGAGTTATGGACCGCCATTTCCTCAATTTTGTTCCAAGTTTGATTGTCATCAACTTCGGTGAACATTCCATTTGATCCCATGTTGAGAATGTTCCTTGAATCTTCATATAGACCGTTCCAAAATTGTTGTACCAAGAACCACTCGCTAAGTCCATGGTGAGGACATGAGCGACAAATTCCTTTGAACCGCTCCCAAGCTTCATACAAAGATTCTTCATCCCTTTGCTTAAAACCCGTAATTTGAGCTCTTAGAATGTTAGTCTTTTCCGGTGGATAGAATTTTTTATAGAAAGCTAGAGCCAACTTCTTCCAAGAATCAATTTCGAGAGTAGCCTTATCAAGGCCTTTTAACCATTGTTTCGCGGTGCCAATTAGAGAAAAAGGAAATAAGACCCATCGAATTTGGTCTTGAGTTACACCGGTTTGAGAAATCGCATCACAATAGTCACAAAAGGTCTCCATATGAGAATGAGGGTCTTCACTAGGCATCCCCCCAAATTGGCTCCTTTCGACTAATTGGATAAATGCGGATTTGGCAATAAAATTTCCGGTTAGATGTTGTGGTGTGGGAGTACCATTGGGTAGGTTCTCCTCGGTGGGTACGGAATGTGATGAAAACTTAGGCATTGTGGGTTGATTTTGTGTTGTATTTTGTGTTGGGTTCTCCTCATCTTCTCTTGCAAAAGGGTTGATGAACTCAATAGTTGGTTGAATATCTACAACCTCACCAATACCTCTCAAATTTCTCCTAGCAAGTCTTATATTGGTTGTCAAAGTTCTTTCAATTTCACGATCAAAAGGTAACAAGTCACCTTGTCACCTTCTAGACATGCAAAATATCAAACAACTCGAAAATAATTAGAACAAACCTTGAGGAGTTTTACTTCCTCAAGGCAAAGAAAGACACAACTAATAACAATATAAGAAAATCTAAATCAAGTTATCACCGTCCCCGGCAACGGCGCCATTTTTGGTCGGACTAAATCTTTTCGGTAACTTGTCGTTAGGAGCACCTAGACCAAAACACAATTTATAACTTCACAAACAACTCTACAATTAGTAAAGAGGCAAGTAAAGGTCGGATCCCAAGGGACGGGAATTGAGATGAGATTTCTATTGCAACAAGTGGTGTCTTAGGGGTGTCACAATTTGGGTTGATGTAGAAGGTCACTAAACTAAATAATAATGAAAGTAAACAAGCAAGATGAATTAAAAGGGTTGTAAACAATTGATAAAAAGCACTAGGGTATCATGGGGTCATAGGGGAATCATGGGAATTGATCATAAAAATATGTTCTCAAATTATAAGCAAGTAATTATTGTTGTGATGGATTGAGTTGGGTTATATCTTACAATCCTAGGAAAGTTTGGGTCCCGGAGCCGAATCGATTAGATTGTACAACACCTACAAGTCGACTTATTCTTCCCTACTCAACAACATGCATGGTCTAATGAGACTCGAGTTGGTTTATGTCTTACAAGTCTCATTGAAAAGATAGGTGATGGGTAAAAAATGCAAGGATTCATAGGCTCGCATTTCATCAAACATAACATGTGCATGAGTTGAGATTAAAACAAGCAAGCAAATAAACCATGAAAGCATATTAATTTAAGCATGAATCATTCCCCATATTGGTTTCCCCTAATTACCCATTAACCCTAGCTTGGTGACTACTCACCCATTATCATGTTGAACATGCTAGCAAGGTTGTCAATCATACTAACAAAGTGAAAAATGATGAATAAATGAAAGTAATTAGCAATAATTAAAAAGGGATTAAGAGAATTATACCTACTAATGATTCCAATAATAAAGCAAAGAATAAAAGAAGTACTTGATGCTTGATTGAGAGGTTGTGAATCTCCCAATAATAACCCAAATAATCTTCAATTACCAAAAATAAAGGATGAAAAAAAGGGAGATTAAGGAAATAAAACTTGTATTAAAACTTGATTAATTGTTAATTACAAAATTAAAGAGAGATTTGATTGATATTAACTACACTAGAGATTGCTAAGAAGAACATGCTCTTCTAATTAGACTAATGGGTTATTTATAGTGGGGATTAGGTGTAGGAATTAGGGTTAACTAAGGGCTTAATTGACGATTAAGTCCCTACTTAAGGAAACGCCGGTATTTTTGGAAGGATGGGCATCTTTCTTTGAAGCTTGAAGAAACGAAGTTGTGCTGCCTTGGAATCCGTGCGTCTTAGGCACGGGACGGCCGGATTCGTGAGTTGCTGCCCGGGCGTCTTTGGGAGAAGACGGGCGTCTTCGGTTCTTCTTTGCCGGGCGTCTTGTAAGGAAGACGCACGGATTGTGGCTTGGTGGACGGGCGTCTTCTTGGGAAGACGCACGGATTGTCATGCAGCGTGCTTTCTTCTTCTTTTCTTCCCTTTTCTTCATAAAATCCTTGGGGATTTCCTCGGGGATGCAAGGATCTTTTCTCATCATTACCCATCTACTATAGTATGTACAAAGGCCTTCTAATCTTGTCTCTCCTTGATGCTTGGTCATTGAATTCAATCAATTTAGCCTCATTTTGCCATGAAAATGCAAGGTTTGCACTCCTTTCCTACCAAGGACACAAAACCTCAAATAAAATGCAAAACAAAGAACTAAAGACAATAAATGACCCAAATATGCACTAAATAGCATGGGAACAAGGCTAATTTGGGGACTAAATATGCTCTAATTATGGTCACATCAATGTCACGGCGATGTAGATCTGCATAACTCTTTTGTCGATCCTGGGCCGCTTTCATCCTTTGCCTAATAAGCTTAACCTGTTCAACCATCTCATGTACCATCTGTGGTCCCAAAACAACTGCCTCAGCACTATCATCCCAACAGATCGGACTCCTACATCACCTCCCATATAAAGCCTCAAAAGGTGCCATGCCAATACTGGTGTGATAGCTGTTGTTGTAAGAAAACTCAATCAAATCCAACCTCTGCTCCCAGCTACCACCAAAATCCATAACACAAGCTCACAACATGTCCTCTAAAGGTAGTCCCCATCATCTCCTACAAAACTTTCCAAAACCGTGATATGAACCTCGCATCTCTATCAGACACTATATCCTTAGGCACCTCATGCAAACGAACCACTTGCTTCCTATAAGCCAAAGCCAACTGCATCTTGGTCCAATTATCTTTCATCGGCACAAAGTGAGCTGATTTCGTCAGTCGGTCTACTATAACCCATATCATATTATTACCTTGCTGACTTTTTGGCAAACCAACTATAAAATCCATAAAAATGGATTCCCACTTCCACTCAGGTACCTCAAGAGACTGAATCTTACCTTGTGGTCGTCGCTGCTCCCCTTTCACTCTCTTGAATGTCAAACAACGAGCCACGAACTCAGCTGTTTCCTTCTTCATCTCAGGCCACCAGAAGGTCTTCTTCAAATCTTTGTATAGCTTGTCATCGCCTGGATGTACCGAGTATGGTGTGCAATGAGCCTCTGTCATGATTATCTTTTTCAACTCCTCATCACTAGGAACACACCATCTCCCATCGAATCTCACACTACCGTCTGTATGAATAGAGAATCTAGACACTGTCCCTTTCTCTACTCCAGCTCTCCACTCCTCAATCTTGGGATCCAAAGCCTGTTTCCTGCGAATATCATCATAAAGGCCCGGCTCCATTGTCAAATCCCCTCTCTGGATCATATGTATCCCCATCTTCCCCACCTCATCTCTCAGCCTCATCAAAGACATAGCTCTGCAGAGAGAATGCACTCTTCATGCTCAAGGTATCTGCAACCACGTTAGGTTTTCCTTTATGGTAAATGATATCCATGTCATAATCACAAATCAGCTCCATCCACCTCCTCTATCTCATGTTCAGCTCCTTTTGAGTGAAGATGTACTTGAGATTCTTGTGATCTGAAAACACCTTAAAGGTCGCCCCATAAAGATAGTGCCTCCAAATCTTGAGAGCAAACACAATTGCACCCAACTCCAGATCATGTGTAGGGTAGTTCTCCTCGTAAGGCTTCAATTAACTAGAAGCATAGGCAATCACTTTCTCATTCTGCATCAACACACAACCCAACCCATTCTTTGAAGCATCTGTATACACCTCAAAGTTCTCACTCCCTTCAGGTAATGCTAAGATTGGAGCTGTGGTCAAACGCTCCTTTCAGGTCTGGAACGTCGTCTCACAACTTTCATCCCAATAAAACATGTTCTCTTTCCTCATCAAGGCTGTCATAGGTCTAGCTATCTTGGATAAATCTTTCACGAACCGCCGATAGTACCCTGCTAAACCCAAGAAACTCCTGATCTCTGCCACATTCTTTGGTGCTTCCCACTGGGTAACCGCCTTAATCTTTGCAGGATCCACAGCTACCTCTTTCTTTGAAATCACATGCCCCAGAAAAGCAACTTCCTCTAACCAGAACTCACACTTAGACAACTTTGCATACAGCTGATGTTCACGCAAAGTCTGCAACACTATCCTCAAATGCTCCTCATGCTCCTCTTTAGTCTTAAAAAAGACTAAGATATCGTCTATAAAGACCACCACAAACCGATCTAAGAACTGACTGAAGACCCGGTTCATCAAATCCATAAACACGGCAGGTGCATTAGATAACCCAAACGGCATCACAACATACTCATAATGACCATACCTCGATGTAAAAGCTGTCTTTGGTATGTCCTCTTCCCTAATCTTCACCTGATGGTACCCCCACCTCAAATCAATCTTGGAAAAGACTGTTGCGCTGCTCAACTGATCAAACAAATCATCTATCCTTGGCAAAGGATACTTGTTGTTTACTGTCACTTTGTTCAGCTCCCTTTAGTCGATGCACAACCTCAAGCTCTCATCTTTCTTCTTTACAAACAACACTGGTACTCCCCACAGTGATACACTAGTTCTAATGTATCCCTTCTCAATCAGATCATCCAGCTGCTTCCTTAACTCCTCCAACTCCTTAGGACCCAAACGGTACGGTGCCTTAGAGATTGGCCCCGTCCCCGGTTTCTGTTCAACACTGAAATCTATCTCCCTCTTAGGTGGCAACCCCTGAATCTCCTCTGGAAAGACATCTGGAAACTCTCTCACCACTGGTATCTACTCAACTGATGGACTCTCCACTCTATGATCCCTCACATAGCATAAGATCAACGGGCATCCCTTCCTCAGATAGGACTTCAAGGTCACTGCTGCAATCAACTTGACTTTGGATTTGACAACAAACCCCCGATAAGACACACTAATCCCCTTAGGACCTCTCAAATAAACCTTCTTTTGATGACAATCTATCTTAGCCTTATAATTACCCAACCAGTTCATACCAACTATCATCTCAAAACCCTCCAAAGGAAACTCTAACAGATCCACTGGTACGTCAACCTGCCCAACTATCATAGACACACCTCTATACAACCGCCCACACGATACAGACTCACCAGAAGGTATAAAAACTTCCTCTCTTACAGACTCATACTCACTCAAATCCAACCGTTTAGCATGACTCGACGATACAAATGACTGTGACACTCCCGAATCAAACAAAACAAAGGTAAAAACTCCATTAATAAGAAATGTACCGGTGATCACGTGAGCATCATCCTCAGCTGCCTTCTTCTTCATCATAAACAGCTTGCCACTGGTCTTTTGCCCACCTCCCTGGACAGTACTAGCAGAGGTAGCCGGCTTAGCAGCCGACCCCTGGTTGTTGTTGTTCATCGCCTGTCTCTAGTATGAATTACCGCCATTGCGGTTAGCCCCACCGTTGTTGTTGCTCTGACCACCCCTGTTATTCCACGACCCAGCCGGCCTGTTACTAACATAGCTCTGCGAAGGACCCTGAGAGAAACTCCCCTGTGACGGTCTTTGGAAACCCCCACTCATAGCACTGGTGCACTCATGCCTCTTGTGGCCCATACCGCCACAGTTAAAACAAGTCATACCCCAACTGCTACTACCACTCCCACGACCATGCCCAAAGGAAGCCCCAACACTAAACCCCGAACCCGATGAATATGCCCTTGCCTGGTTGTGGCCACCCTTCTTGTAAATGGACTGACCACCTCCCTCAATCTCAGCTTTCCTCTTCGCAGAGCCTCTCTCCTTGGTCATCTCAACTAACCTCTCAGCCCTCCCAGCACGCTCGTAAACCTCCTTCACATCAGTAAGAGCTCCCACCGGTAACTTCTCCATAATCTTGGGCGTCAACCCCTTCTCAAACCTCAATGCCAAGTTCTCTTGGCTCAGCCCCATGTCCTCAGCATACCTAGACTTCTCATTAAACTTATGGTAGTACTCAGCAACGGTCATCTCAGAGGTCATCTTAAAATCATCAAACTCTTCCCTCAGCTTACTACGCACATGTTCGGGCACAAACTCACACCTCATCCCAAGGTATCGCAGGCAACCCCAGTTTCTGATATATATCCAAAGCACTCACCTTTACCTTGTCCCACCACTCACCAGTTGCCTCCCTCAAGTAGAACGCAACCTGTTCCACTCGAAGCTCATCTGGGCAATGAACCAGATTGAGTATATTCTTCATCTCTCTGTGCCAATTATCCAGTAATATTGGTGCCCCTGTCCCCTTATACTCCTTAAGGTTGAACCTCGATATGTGAATGCTGATCTTGGAAGGATCAACATCTCTATCCTTTCCCACCCTTTTCAAAGCCTCTGTGGGAGCATCCTGGTGCTCCAACATCTTTACTATGTCATCAACGGTCATACTCTCAGCTCTAGCATACAACGCGGTTCTCTTTGGCGGCATTTTGTAACTATATAAGAGAAAGGTAAACATAAACACACCTCCCACATCTCAAACACGCATACGACCTGTATAGAACCTACTCGATCGAGCCCCTCAACCTACTCGATCGAGTTGAGGTCACTCGTCGAGTTGCCCCCTCCACTCGATCGAGTGCCTCGACTCCAGACCCTGACCAGAAGCTGCTAAAAACATACTCGATCGAGCTGACTACCCACTCGATCGAGCCGACCCTACTCGATCAAGTGCCACCACCTACTCGATCGAGCGCCCAAAAACTTGCTTCTGCCCAGAAAACGTAAAACTACCTACTCGATCGAGTCAGACCCACTCGATCGAGCCTCACACCTACTCGATCGAGTGCCCCCCACTCGATCGAGTCATGCAGACTCGCATACACTACCTGCATGTTCAACTCACACACCCAACATTCTATACTCTTAGCAAAACGACAACATCAACATATGCACTTACGCATCAATATATATCTATATATCTATCTATATATATATATATATATATATATATATATATATATATATATTGACAAAACACTTCTCATAAATCTAACATGCCACATTACACATCAAACATTATACTTTCATACTTTATAATCAACCAACACACAATTCACACAACTATCATCCTTCATCTCACATTCCCACCTTCCACATACATACACCCACCAACTCACACCACATAATACTATATAGATATGCAAAGCACAAGAATAACACATAACGATCCCGACACGTATCCCATGTGACCGGTTCAAAATTGTAGGGCGAGTTCACGACTTTAGGACGTCTCCCAAGCCTTTGCATTAGCTCCTACAACTTCTACCCCGGGTTTATTTTAATTTGACTCCCTATGTTTATTAGGTTCATTAGTTACAGGTTTCAGGATCGTCGCTCTGATACCACTTTGTAACACCCCCATACTCCAAGTGCCTTACCAGGACCACTTAAGGTATGAGAACATCACCATCTCGGTTACCCGAGGCAATGATAATCAAATGACAATGAAGAAACATATTTAAATAGCAATATAGTTTAAAGTGATTACATGTTCAAGGCTAAAACTGATAAAAGTCAAATAAAATGTTCTCAAGTCAAAAAAAAAGTTAAACTACTAAATCAAAACAGCGGAAGACTCTAAGACTGCTTCGTGTGACTCATCCCAGCTGACCCAAGTGTATCTCCTCATACCTGCTCAACAACTGCTCACCACCCCCGAATGGATCACCACAGTTTTTAAAACAATTAACGGGGTCAGTACTAATTACACGAAAACAATGCCACAATGAAACAAGTATACAAACAGTTCAAACTGCTCAACACAACCCAGTCTCCATCTCCAATCTCCACATAACTGACTAAACACTAAGTGTGTAGCCCTGCCAGAGTACCCATCGCAACAGGTACTCCTCGCCGCCAGTTGGGGACCGCAGCCGCTCCCACCTAAGCCCCGCTCATCTCCATCGAGCGATAAACCCATGTTCATTAATGTGCACATCCCTTTTGTGGCGGGTTCCACAGAAGGCGAATCAAGGGCATGAAGCCACTCCCGCAAGTGATTCCACTCAGCCAGGGACGTACCCCGAAGATCACAGACAGTTATACAGTAATCACAATACTTCTACCAACAACCACCAAATTACAATCCAATACGATAATTACTCAACAACGACAATACTAACAACATCAATATCAACCATGCCATGTAATTAATACCGAGTAGGGAAACCCTACCTGGAATGCAAACACCGATAAAAGATGATCAAGCAGCTAACTCAGAATCTCTCCTCAACGAATTTTCCTCCTATACATACATACATACATACAATCACATAAACCGCCAAAACCCCCAAATCACCCAATTAGGGTTTAACCAACTTAAACAAAACGAAATAAAAATTATATGTAAAGCTTACCCTCGACACAAGGATCACAAAGATGTAAAGAACGACGAAAACCGACACTCCTAGCTCCGGGATTTGCTAATAATGCAATGAGGATGAAGCAACGTAACTTGAATCTTCTCTTTTGTGATTTTAGGTTATAAAAGTGTTTAAGGAAAAAGGTGACGAAATATTATATATCAATCCACATTATTAACAAACCCGTCGCAAATCAACCGTTAACCGACTTACTCGATCGAGTAAGTCACTTACTCGATCAAGTGACCCTTACTCGATCGAGTACCAAGCTTACTCGATCGAGTACCCATCAGACAGACTACTGTTTTTCGTACAACCATACTTACTCGACAGAGTAAGCCCCACTCGATAGAGTACCCTATGACCCATAAAACCGTAGTATTACAACAGCATCTGGTAACTTACGTATCAAGACCGTCACATATATAAAAGAATGCTTTAAGACCCAAAACATACATGTGCACATAACCTACAACTCAAAACATATGTAAGAACGTAACCGTCGACTCAAAGCAACCGTACAAAGAGATACTCGATCGAGTACTTGACGTACTCGGCCTAGTACAGGACACTCAGCTGAGTTCATGACTCCAGAAGCTAAACAGAATTATCAAAAAAAAATTACTCGGTCGAATATGAAAGATACTCGGTCGAGTATCGGCACAGTTCTCAGCAACATCCAGTTTTAGTAAAACAGTCATATCTCACTCGTTACTTGGTCATTCTAAGCTTGTGACCTATCATTAGAATCGTAAGAGGACAAGCTATCACCTCTAATTGGAATTACAGCAATATCATATCTAGAACTCGACTTATGACAGTTTTAAAACAACCCTTCCATAATCAGTCTTCATACAAATCAATTTCTTTCTTTAACAAAACAACTTAAACATGAATAAGACAAACAATGACAACTCAATATTTCTACAAACCTGTACATAGTTAAACTTTTATCATACCCACATTAAAATTAAACACAACATTCATATATATATATATATATATATATATATATATATATATATATATATATATATATATATATATATATAGACGCATGACCTTAATCACATGCTACTACAAACAAACCAAACATTAACATCATCATGATCATATACACATACCCCACATCACATTACATATACTCCAATCACTTCCATTCAACCCAAAAATATACTTCATCCAACATATACTTAAAGGTACAAATACAACACACATTACTTTCTCATTTCATCCAACAATTTCACAAAAATCACAGCTACAAGTACTACACACATGACTCGAAACATACAACAGTTCCCCAATACTTCCCCATGTGACCGGCTCGAGATCGTAAGGGCCCCATTGCGACTGCAGGACGTCTCCCAAGTCTTTGCGGTAGTGTAACACTCCCATCTACCAAGGAGCCTTAACAAGACCTTCCCTAGCAGATAAGGGCGTTACCATCTCGGTTTCCCGAGGACAGTAATAATCAAATGTCGATAGAAGAACGATTATATTATATTACAAGTGAATTACAACCAACAGACGATATAAAAGATACAACTCAAGACTACTATCAACTATGTGAATCTATTTTTGTCATGACTCGTGGTAGACTCATCCCTCCAAGCACCCAGCTATGATCCATACATCAATCTGCTAAGATTGACTGCTCACCATAGTGGATCACGCCAGACACAAAACAAAGAGACAACACAACAAAACCACACAAGGTCAGTAACTGAGATAAACAGGCATATAAAAGCAGACACAACACAACTATAGCGATACACACACAGACACAACACCACCTCCAACCAACCACACACCTCTGACTGCCCGAAGGTCCAGTCCTGCTAGTGGGGGACCGCAGTCGTTCCCGCCTAAGCCCCGCTCATCTATCCGAGCGATAAACCAATGTTCCTTAATGTGCACATCCCTTCTGTGGCAGGTTCCACAGAAGGCGAATCAAGGGCGTGAAGCCACTCCCGCAAGTGACTCCACTCAGCCGAGGACGCACCTCGAGAACTAAAGACGACAATCACAACCAGCTGTAGAACCAACAATTACCAACTACTATTTCAGAACAATATTAATCAACTACTACAACCGATCATCAACAAAGACACTAAACCAACCAAACAACAACAACTGACTCTCTAGACAATCAACAGTACTGAGTAGGCGAACCTACCTTTAGCAAACCGCAGCGGTTCCGCATCCGATCACAAGATAACAATCAACCAGCAAAACCACCTATAACAACCATCACAACCACCTATTACTAGTACAACAACCATGACTGAAAACAAAGATGACGATGATGATGATGACAACATACCTATACAAAGCAGTCCAGCGTCAAGACCGCTACCCGACTCAGGCATCTCATCCCTAAGGTGTACTCACTCACAAAGGCATCAAGGAGGTGAACCATGGTGAAGGAGAAGAGAGATGGCGGCATTTAGGTCTACGAAGAAAGTAGAGAAATGATTGGGGGTTTCACGATTTACGATTTATAATTCCCCGCTACAAACCCGTTACTCGATCGAGTAACCAACTTACTCAATTGAGTGACCTCTACTCGATCGAGCTCCCAAGCTACTCGATCGAGTAGCCTCAGCTAGATCGAGTAACAAGCACACAAAGACTCACATCGTCACAAGTCATCACTCGTAAGGTTTCCGAAGGTCAAGATAGGTGTCTAAGGTCAGTCAACGTCGGTCAACAAGTACCTAAAAGGACGGGTATTACATTCTTCTCCCCTTAAAAAGAACTTCGTCCCCGAAGTTCGACTCATCCTCCCCCACAGCACAAGGTCAAAGAAACCAAGGCAACCACCACTATTCGTCCGACACAGGTCAACACAACTGTTTAGAAATACCATCCCGCTATGAATGTTCATCATCATCTACCTTAGCATATATTACACAACACGACTTTCTATCGAAACACCAACTTCCTATTGAATCACCAAACACACATTGTACATAAGAACAACCAACTGGACTATTACTTGAACTCATTTCATGTTATTATTCAAATGTGAACCAACACAACTATCATTTTATTTCTCCATCAAATACTTGTCACAATCATCAGTTAAAAAACACTCAGAAGCAACAATCGTATTATTGATACACCACAATATATCATTTATTCCACTCATTCATATTAATTCTTTTAACTCAACTCTATTACTCAATCATGCACAACAATTCTATTATTTAACCACTAGCATTCAATTTCATGACAACATAGTGAACAATTACTTGAAAACAAGATACAACAACATGCTAATTTATTCAACAATTGCAAACTACTACTCAATTATACAATAACCACTACAAAATTACCAAAACAACCATTTTAAAATACCCTCTTAAAAGGAACTTTGTCCCCGAAGTTCACCATCAAAACAACTTTAACTATTACAAAAGTCGATAAATTATTATTCCATGTTGACATTACGACAATTCACGACTACAATGCGTCCTTGACACTACATATACATGATTCATTTATGTGAAAACTAACGAAAAGTGAACAATACGATTACGCATTCCGTCACCCATTATTCTACATGACCGCAATTAATACCTTATGTAACCATGCAACATATGTAACAAGCAACATAACCACCATACACTATATTCCATGAGGTAATTTGATTTAGCATGTGGAACTATATAAACAACACCTAAATTATGTAACTCATACAAATATTCACAACTGTATAACCACCTTTCAGACGGGACAATGATATAACATACCCACAACAAGAAACATTATAACAATAGCCACCAACTTGAAGATATAAACGAATGTTGAAACGAAATAAACACTATACAGGGTTACTCGATCGAGCTCGTAAGGCACTCGATCGAGCTGGCGTTACTCGATCGAGTTCATCAGTTACTCGATCGAGTTAGCCGAGATTAGAATGCACCCCAAATGTCACCCATGCAGTTACTCGATCGAGTAGCCACAGGTCGGTATCCCTCCAATTCACCACTTCGTAAGGCCAAGGCAACATATACATGAGTCGGAAATTCATTTCCGATACTAGTAACCTGCATAAAAGTCTGAAAAAAAATATCCAATGTACGGCCTTATGGCCAAAATACAACCCAAGGTCTAACAAAAGTACTAACAACCAAGTGCCAACAAATAACAAGTCATCAAACTGAGTACTAAATATAACAAATCCATAGGAACGAGTATATATAAAACAAGACCAAAGAAATAAACATCACTTCATGGCCTACTCCTCCATCTCCGCATCACCGCCACTGCCTCCGGACGTGCCAGCTCCAGCTGTACCCTCACCTGCGATGCCACCAGTGCCAGAATCGGCTCCTACTCGCCATGGTGCCAAGCAACCGTAGGGGTAACTCGTAGGCTCTCCCCAAGTAGACCGCTCCACGCCAAAGGAATGGAAGATCCCGCTGTCATCTCCAACACCTCTCCACCACACCGGCTGAGCCGCCTCGGTCCCGATGCCCTTAACATAAGCCATCTCATGGAGGTTCCGGAGTGTCAAGGTGGCAGACACTCTCTTCGTGAGCCCACTCACTCTCATCTCAGGACTGAAGAAGGAAGGATAGTTGGGAAATTGAGGCTGTGGAGGCACATGCTGCTCTTGCTGGGTCTCAGCCATCATCTCCCTCACTCGTCGCGGTCCTCTCCTCACTCTAGGCTGCCTATCCTCAGGTCTAGCCTAATCCCTCTTCGTTGGCTCAGGCATCACCTCCAAAATATCGGCATCAATGAGGTAAAACTGCCTAGCATGGGCCTCCTCCTCATCATCTGAATCTGCTGCCACCACTGTCGCCGGTAAAGGCTCGGTCACGGGAAGGTGCTTGGGGGCAGGTACCCTCATCCAACTCATCCCCCAAACTCTTCAGGCTAACCCACTACCCTCCAAAGTCCTCAACCATTTCTGATCGATAAAGTACTCACGGTCCAAGGTAGGCAACGTCGGGGTCAAAGGTGTATAGGCTGAGGAGGCCTCAAAGGTGGTCAGTCTCTCCGTCAACCATGTGGCAATGGCACCACAACTCAAGAAACGGGTGTCAGATGAGGCCATTAAAGCTAAGCTAGCACATACTATGGCCGGGGCACTGAAAGCGACTCTCGGGGCTCGGGTGGGGTTAAGATAGGCCGCAAGCAACATCACCTCATGTGAGTTAAGCTTACTCACATCTCTCCGGTCATAGAGTAAACAAGTCAAGGCACGAAGAAAGATATTCAAGGTGAGATGTTGAACATCGTTTATCAACATGTTGCTAGAGGTGGGGGCGGGCTTACCGGTAAAGCAAGGCATGAAACTACTGGCTCCACACTCAGTTGGGATGTCCCTAAGGGCTCCCTTCTCCGGTTGGGCAAGGCCAAGATGGGTGGCAAACGTATCCATGGTCAAAAGAAAGCTAGTGTTCATGAGACGGAATTGAACGATCTTTTCCGCCGCATCATAAAGGAAAGAACACATAAACTCCAAGGTCAAAAGGTATAGGAGTGTTTCCTAAGACGATACAACCAGGTCATACCCAAAGTCTCAAAGATGTGCCTCACATCCGTCTCAATCCCTAGGTCCGTTAAGAGTGTGGTGTCAATACAACGGGTAGGTTTCAGACGACGCCTCTATAACTCGACAAACGCATCTCTTTCCTTGAAATCAGCAAAGGTGATGGTAGGGTACTCAGGCACAGGTGGGACCGTTGGTCCCTGACTCCCCTCACCAACCTCAGGCTCATTAGCCCTCCCCTCCTTACTTTGACGGATACCGGCTGCAGGTCTCGACATCTATTTCCAACACACTTCTTAGGTACACAAACAAACACTTACTTGAATGTATAAAAACTTTAATGTATAATTATAGAACAACTGTGGACAGCGGGCCGCCCACGGGGGCGCTTGGGTTGGAAAAGAGAAACAAGCGTTTGCATTTTTGTATGGAGTCGCCACCAATTTTTATGGGAAATTGGAACCGTTCGAATACCCCGTGTCATGTCAAGACACAAAGTAAAGACATGAACACTAAGCAATCGTTACCCTTAGCATTATATGTCTAGAATGACTCTCGTGGATGCCAAAGAACACGGGTGTTCACAGAGATCTGGAGTAAGGGGTGAGGGTACGTATTAGGAAGCTCTTTTGATCGAACACCTAATCTCGCCCGCCTCGATAGCGGCCTCTACTAATGATTAGGGAAATTGTCTATACTTGATATATCGTCGGTTATATGCATGCAATGCAACATCCATAAATTAATCCTAACATGTGAGAATTAAGCTAAGTCGGTGAACAATTAATTAGCATACAATTGGGTCAAAGTTGGATTTAATGCTCAATTACATGTGAAAGCATACAAATGATACAAGAAATATGATAAATACAATAAAAATTACAATAATGAAATTTACAATAATTACATTGGGTTAGGCGATTTATGTCGAAAATACCTTTAAAACGGATAATTTGAGAAAACGAATAAAAGAATAAATTAACGAACAGATTAGTAGGTGATAATACGATTAGTAGTTAATTATACGTAACCTAATTAAACTAGGTCAAGCAACAACGGAGTTCAGGGACAGAATTCAACCGAATAAAGCAAAGCAAAGAGCTGCGTCCTTTGGAATAGCGCAGCATTGATTCTTTGCGTCTGTTTCTGACCAATTGTTTGTGAAGTTTTAATTGCGTGTTGTTAATACTCATTGGTAAATTTAATGATTGATTAAATTATTTACTCGGATGAAAGTGATTAATAGGTTATTTACATGTGATTAAGGGTCATAAAACAATAAAACATGGACGAGACGGATGCAAACGAATTAATAAGATGGATGAACGCTTAATTAGGTTAAATACAACGGATTAATGACGAATATATGATAGATACGACAAATAACAGATGTAAATATGTCAATGATGAATTCCAGAAACTCAATATTGATGAATTGAATCTCTAAAACCCGAATTGAGTTTAATGACGAAAACCCGCAAATATTGATTACTTGGGATTTAAGTCGAATTTATGATGAATTATGTGCTAATGAATGATAAACAATATACATGTGAAATTATTGTGCTATGATATCAGAGAATTAACAAACGAAACAAATAAAACGAACGAAAGCAAATAAGCATGACGAATTACAGAGGACGAAGGAAGAAGAAAGGAAGCAGGAACTGCGGCAGCCTCACGAAGAGGCGCAGCAGGAACTGCGCTCCTTCGAAGAGGCGCGCAGCGATTCTTTGCGTCCTTTCTCGACGGTAATCTTCTGTTAATCCGTAAAAAGAGGTTTTAAAGCACGGTTTTAGAAATCGGTTTTAGTGATATTTTTGACATAAACCTTACATTAATGATACAAAAAGGTAAATAACAATAAATAAAAGAGAGATTATACACCCTCAGACTTACATGTTTGACGAAACGAGAAGGACTAAGTTATCGATTAGTGATGCTCGACGCGAATGTAAAGAAAGTGCCCTCGTAAGAGGAATACGATTAGATTAATTAAGTTGATTGATTGTGGAATTGGTCAAATTGGTCGGTCATGCAAAACGAGGCTGGTACTAAGAAGGATCCGAGCTTACGTGGTCGAATGTTCAAGCACGTAGACGCCAAAAAGTAAGAACAAAGGTCTAGAATGCAAAGGGAGAAGAGAAGGGCGGACACTCGCGTGAGAAATATGAGGAACGAAGGCTCCTATTTATATTAATCACGCGGAGGAATTATGGTAAGGAGAGAAAGATCCGGAAATAACCGACTTAGGTTAAACACGGAAACTTGGACAAAACGAAAGCCCTGGGAAAAGGCGCAGCAGGTGCTGCGTCCCTTGGAAGAGGCACAGCACTTGCTGCGTCCTTTCCCGGGTAGGTTCCTCTGCGCGTAGAAAATGCGTTTGACAGCCTGTCGTATTTTAGGCATAACTTTCTCTACAAGACTCGGATTAAGGTGATTTCGGTGGCGTTGGAAAGCTAAGAGAAAGATCTAGAACTTTCTGTGAAATAGGCCTGACCCAAAAAAAGTAGTTATCACCTCGTAAAACGGGCCTAAAGGTCGGGTTGTCATTTTAACTAAATGAAATGCACATTTTGAAATGTAAACTTTAAGTTTAGCCCAAAGAAGTGATATGAGACTCAAAATGAGATATAATCTCGACATTTTATGACATCCTAACCTTAGGTAGACAAGGACATTGCTTTCACTCGGGATTTGACGGTTTTAGGAAATGAAGACGGTTTTTGACCCGGACTCCAAATGAACTCTAATTACTGCCAAAACGACCGTAATGACACCTAGATGACGACCATGAGGTAGACACAAGTGTTTGAGCAATCACTTGATGATAAACTTACGAACTGTCACAAATCGTTCCGTGTACCAAACATGCGGCCCAATCATCACCGGGTGGTTTGCGGGAGGTGCAGAAACGAGGTGTCTACAGAGCCCCCACTTTGACTGAGGCTTGGACAAGGCGAAAGTCAAAGTATAGCCATCAGGTCAATCGAAGATTACAACCTGACGACTATGGCGACGCGAGGCGGCTTAAGGGGTCTGAGCCAAGGACCTGTCGTCGGGAATATTTTAGAGTCTGTCGACTATCGGGGAGGGTCGTTTAAAGTCCATTAGACTACGTAAGGAAGCTCGCCAGCCATAAGAAGAGATGATACCTGAGACTTCTTCCTGAGATGCTTCCGGAGGTGCATAGGAGCTATGGGTAGGACCTAAAAGAGATATAAAGATTGGTGCTAGGGTGTGGGGCCCTAAAGGAAGGCATCGGTGGGAAGGAGGCCTGGATATAAGTTCAACTTAAGGGGTAACCAAGGTTTAGGTGTAGGAACTCTAAGAAAAGGTGATCCTAAAGGGAAAAGGTGATCCTAAAGGAATATGATCCTGAGGGGAAAAGTGTATGAACTCTAGGGAGTTTGGGAACCTAAAAGAAGCTAGGTGTGTGAACCTGGGTATATGAACCTAAAAGGACGGCTGGTATGGGAACTTAAAGGCTTATGAACCTAAAGGAATCGGGATCCTAGGGTTAAGTTTAGGAACTTATTGGGTTACTAATTCTTGTTTTAAAACGCGCGCGTTTAAGGTTTCTGAGGTATGAGAACTCCAAAAGGATTTATGGGTTTATGAACCTAAGGTCGTTGGTATGGGAGCTTAAAGGCTTATGAACCTAAAGGAAGCCATTTTGAGATCTAAGAATCTAGGGGTTAAGAATCCTAACTTTGGGTTTACGAACCTAAGGAAGGAGGCTTTGGTTTGGGAACTTCTGGAGAACGACACCTTTGCCGAACTCTACGGGGAAATATTGTGAGTAGCAGGACACAGGCGGGAACTGCTGGGAGAAATCTGTTCATGTTCAGCTTCAAACAAACTTCGGAAGAAATAGGGGCTGATGTTGATCTCCATGTCTCGAGAGGGAAAGTCTATCCGCTTACTCTCGTTGGGGAACATAATAAAGGTGTGTCGAAACACCTGTCAGAGAATACTGGCTCGTTGTGGCAAGCGAGGTCTTGATAAAGTACTGCTTCTGATACTTACCTGCATGGTTAGTAGCCACACAAGAATGCAATCTAATATATGTACGTAAGCAATTATCACATGAACCTCGAATGAGGAAACACATAAGTTTCGCAAAAGTTGTTTCTTTATAAAAGTCGTTTAAAACTTGCTCAAAGAAATTTGTCCTTTGTAATGCGTTATGCATATTCAATGGGCTTTAGACATAGGACTGACGCGATGTAGACCCTTATATGGACGCGAAATATAGACTTAGGTTGGACTGACGTGACACTAACTTAGATTTGACGCGACACAGGGATGACTTAGACAGACTTTGCTTAAGTATGCGCAACCCCTAGCCAAGTGTGTGTGACAATGCGTATCAGTTCCAAAGGTAGAAGAATCGCAAGAAAGATGGGGGCATATAAAGGCAAGGCATGAGCCATGGATCATCTGTCTACTTGGACTTCTTTCGCCACCGTTTGCTGTAAAAGAGAGCCCTCTTGAGGCACGATAACTCGGAGAATCGATCTAAGACCTTTGTCATTGTCTGGTCCGAGTACTAGCTAGACTTAGAGGAATAAAGGAAGGGTGGCATCTTGGAAGAGAAGCCCCCAGGATGAGAAGATGACTCTGGACTTTGGTAAAAAAGAGGCTGGGCGACAAGAAGGAGCCCCCAGTATAGAGGTGTTAGTTGTGGAAGGCATGTTAATTGAGGTTGGAAGTTGGAAATGGGGATGGTTGTGTCCTTGAGGACTGCCTACGTATTCACGTGAAGTGAAATCAAACCAGATCGTAGTTCTGAGGTTTGGTTAATTTTGTTTGGGTGTTGTGGTTGTATCCTTCTTGTGTAAGAAAGGATTGCCTACGTATCCACCTGAAAAGGTGAAATCAAACCATGCTCGTAGTTCAAGTGTGTGCCTAAGCTACGTTGTTAGGGCCTTAAAGTGCATTGGTCAGGAGAGTATATTCCTTTGGTGACTCGAAGAACTGATTTGAGATAACTCCCTCTGATCATAGATCAAAGAGGTATAATTAATTTTGTAAAAAATTCCTTGTCATGTGAGCACACTTAGTGGACCCTAAGGATGAATATGGGTATGTCCCGTTCTGATAGCAAAGTATTTGAAGACTCCGTGTATGGGTCAAGGTGAAACTGGATTAGATATTTTGAATGTGGAGCTTGGACATAAGAGGCTTTGATGAACAAATCTCTGGAGCTTGATTTTGTGGAGTTAAGGCTTTATGGAGTTATGGCTTATAATGTGGCTTGGAAATGGAGTCTCTTGGCTTGATGTAGCCTGAGCACATAAAGGTAGGTTGAAATGACGTGGGATCAAGTTTCCATGTCTTGGCCCTAAAGGATGGGTATACTTGACGAGCTTGAGAGGATTCTCAAAATTCCTAACTATCTCCCCATAACGGTCTCGAGAAGGACTTAGGGTGTGTGATGTGTGAAAGGCTAAATGAGGGTGCTAGCTGACCATCTTCGTTGGTGTCTTGATTCTATACTGACTTCAGCAGTATTCTGTTTAGCATTTGATTTCATACTCGTTCTTGATTCACACTCAGATTCTTAGTCTGGAATATATCTCGGCTTTTTGCTCGGATTCTTGATTCAGGTTTTTGAAGATAACTTTGACTTTGGATATTGACCTCAGTTTCTCTTGATTGAGCCTCTTGTCTTTGATCATGGCTCGTATTGTCTTGGATTTGCTTGCTATCATGGATTTGGGTCAGACTAGCACCTTTGGTGTGACAGGGGTTGATCTTTAGTAAAGAGGTTGTTTATTGTGGGGAATGGGCTTGCCTTCCGTCATGGATCGTTAACAAGGGAGATGGTCTGGATTCGTCCTAGAATCTCTTGAGATATGCTCGTCCTAGACTAGGGTTATATTGAGGTTTCTATTGCCAGACATGGAATAGGTAAGAAAAGAACACGGAGTTTCAGTTCCTCTATAACATAGAACGGAACATCATTTAAGTGCACTCACATTGACTTGGCATGTGTTGTTGTTCATTTTAAAATGTCTCAAATCAATTCTTGTTGTCACAGGAAAAAGGATAAAGGATAAGATATGATAGAATATATGGATAGAATATATGGATTGAAAAGTGTGCTTTTATTGAAATGGAGAATAAATGTATTTAACATAGACTCGAGAAGACACGTGACTCATGGGACAACCCCCAGGTTGTCACTAGAAATGGAAATGGACACAAAGAAAGATACTAGAACAAATATGAGATAGAAAGCCTAAGACTCGGACTCGGACCCGGACTTTGACGCGATCTTAGACCTAGACTCGTAATCATCGGCCCATGCTTGAGCATTTACTCTTCCAGCAACTGGCTTCGGCATCCGGCTTTGAGAATTCATCCATTTGATCACCCCGTCCTCATCATTGGGAATACTAGAAGGGATAATAGTCAAGAAAAGTTTCTTGATAAGTGGTATATCCATGAGGATTACCTAAGTTGCCTTGTGGGTTAAAGGTTGAGAGGGACAACTTCCCACTTTCGACCATATCCTGAATGACGTTTTTTAATTTGTAACATTTTTCTGTATCATGCCCTTTGCCTCTATGGTATTTGCAGTAGGCATTCTCATCCCAGAATTTGGATTTTCTTTCTGGGTCAGGTGTAGGTCCTATAGGCTTCAACATTCGTTGTTCCATGAGTCTCTGAAGGGCATCGGTGTATGTAATACCAATGTTGGTAAATTTCCTAGGAGGTGTGCCCTTATTTTCGAAAGCCTTTGTAAATGACCTTGGAGAGTTGTTAGGAATAGATCGTTCACTAGTTACTTTCTCCTTAGGACTGTCAAATTGAGGGTTTGTCTGGACACTTTTCATCTTGAGAGGTTGGGCATCAAGCTTCTTACCCATTTCAGCAAACTGGTTCTCTATGTTGGAAAGCCGAGAGTTTCGACTATCAATAGCTCCCTCTATTTTGGAAAATTTGTTGTTGAAGGCCATGGAAAGCATGAGCATTCCATTTTGGATATCTTCATCTTCGAGGACATTGATTTCTTTATCATCATGATGATTGAGGAGATGAGAACAATCTAGAGATGGTTCTTCATCATGCTTAATGATATTAGACCCAAGAGGGTCGATTTTCTTGGATTTTTCGATAGAAGGTGGCTTAGGAAGCTTGCCCACTTCGATCATATCTTGGATGGTGTGTTTCAAGAGAAAACACTCTTCAATATCATGGCCTCTACCTTGGTGATATAAGCAGTATTTGTTGCCCTTCCAGAGGTTTACCTGTTTCTCTAAAGGTGGATCCGGAGTTGGCCCTATTGGATGTAGCTTGCCTTGGGCAGAGAGTCTCTTCAAAGCATCGGCATAAGACATGCCTAAATCGGTAAGCACCCTTTGATGCCTCCCAGGTTTCCTTTCAGCTGTTTTCGGCTTTCTAGGATGATGGTTATTACAAGAGGTAAGCTTTGGACGATCTAGACTTGAGGTTTCTCTAGGTGGTGTGTTCTTTTCCACCATTCCATTCTCGAGGGTGAGGACGCGGATGTTCAAATTTTTCACTGTAGCTTGAACTCCTAGGACCATGGCATAAATGTCCTGGAGAGACATGGTGATTGTGGCTTCAACTGCTTCGTGACCTTGCTGATTGACGGAACTTGCCGGATTCCTACTCGATAGAAATGACGCGCATTACAACTTGATTTGACATGGGATCACGCATACTAAGGCAACAAACAAAGGAAGGGATAGGATGACAAATCTAGACTTGACTTGTGAATTCGTGAAATGTCGTGAGCAACATCTCGTGTTTGGACTCATGGTGTTTTGACCTTGACCTTTAGACTCGAGTGTTGACTTTGACAGAGTGACATTTATACAGTTGACCTTATTGACGGGATTGATGACACATGTTGATTCTAGACTCGAGGTTTACTTATAGGTGTTAAGAAGACTGTTGTAGTTTAGACTCAAATATGAGGCCCATTGAGACTCGTGTGTTGAGCCTCGGAACGTGTGACACGAGTGTTTAGATCCTAACAGAATTAGGGTAGGGAGTCCAAAATGACGGCGTTACGCCTTAGGACTTGACTTGAATTTTGAAAAGACCCAAAATTTAAAGGAAGACGAGTTTATGACTCGACGGAGTTCCGACTAGGACACAGTCGATTTGAATTTTGACTCTAACTTAGCCCAATTGAATTTACACATTTACATTTACACGATTGGAAAATATTTTGAATAAAACGTTTTTTTTTGTGTTTCTTTTTTTTTTGGGTTTTTTTTTTGTTGTTGTATTTGGTTTTGAAATGGGTTTTTGGCCCGAAGTTTGACTCGACATATGGATAGAGTTTTGACTGGGTTTTGCGCTAATCAATGGCCTTTTTCGAAATTTTGATTTAAAAAGGGTTTTGATTTTTGAAAAATCGTCATGGTTTGTTTAGAAATGGTGATCACGTATTTATACAAACATATATACATGCATTATAACGGGATGCTGAGTGCATTTAAAAGGGTTTTGGTTTAAAAGGTGGGTTGCCATACCGAACAATCAAACCCGAAGTCTGTGGAGAGGCTCGTACCAAACAAGAGTAAGGCCGATTCCTAGTCCATTTCCTCAAGTAGTGAAAGCCCTTGATACAAACAAGAGTAAGCATCATGGTATGGATGACGTCAATCGCTATCCATCCTTAGGCCCAAATAAGAATTAGGACCGTTTAGACGAGACAATTGGTCGAATGGGTTGGGTTGGGCCTAGGAAGGCCGAATAAAACGGTCTAGGAAGACCGAGTTATGAAAACCGACAATTGTCTTATACAAACTATTCCCTAACCTTGTTCAAGTTTCACCCTTGCTACACGTAAGTGTATTATCCCCAGCGGAGTCGCCAAACTGTGGACAGCAGGCCGCCCACGGGGGCGCTTGGGTTGGAAAAGAGAAACAAGCGTTTGCATTTTTGTATGGAGTCGCCGCCAATTTTTATGGGAAATTGGAACCGTTCGAATACCCCGTGTCATGTCAAGACACAAAGTAAAGATATGAACACTAAGCAATCGTTACCCTTAGCATTATATGTCTAGAATGACTCTCGTGGATGCCAATGAACACGGGTGTTCACAGAGATCTGGAGTAAGGGGTGAGGGTACGTATTAGGAAGCTCTTTTGATCGAACACCTAATCTCGCCCGCCTCGATAGCGGCCTCTACTAATGATTAGGGAAATTGTCTATACTTGATATATCGTCGGTTATATGCATGCAATGCAACATCCATAAATTAATCCTAACATGTGAGAATTAAGCTAAGTCGGTGAACAATTAATTAGCATACAATTGGGTCAAAGTTGGATTTAATGCTCAATTACATGTGAAAGCATACAAATGATACAAGAAATATGATAAATACAATAAAAATTACAATAATGAAATTTACAATAATTACATTGGGTTAGGCGATTTATGTCGAAAATACCTTTAAAACGGATAATTTGAGAAAACGAATAAAAGAATAAATTAACGAACAGATTAGTAGGTGATAATACGATTAGTAGTTAATTATACGTAACCTAATTAAACTAGGTCAAGCAACAACGAAGTTCAGGGACAGAATTCAACCGGAATAAAGTAGCAAAGAGCAGCTGCGTCCTTTGGAATAGGCGCAGCGATTCTTGCGTCTGTTCTGACTTCGAATCCATTTGTGAAGTTTTAATTGCGTGTTGTTAATACTCGTTGGTAAATTTAATGATTGATTAAATTATTTACTCGGATGAAAGTGATTAATAGGTTATTTACATGTGATTAAGGGTCATAAAACAATAAAACATGGACGAGACGGATGCAAACGAATTAATAAGATGGATGAACGATTAATTAGGTTAAATACAACGGATTAATGACGAATATATGATAGATACGACAAATAATGAGATGTAAATATGTCAATGATGAATTTAAACTCAATATTGATGAATTAAATCTCTAAAACCCGAATTGAGTTTAATGACGAAAACCCGCAAATATTGATTACTTGGGATTTAAGTCGAATTTATGATGAATTATGTGCTAATGAATGATAAACAATATACATGTGAAATTATTGTGCTATGATATCAGAGAATTAACAAACGAAACAAATAAAACGAACGAAAGCAAATAAGCATGACGAATTACAGAGGACGAAGGAAGAAGAAAGGAAGCAGGAACTGCGGCAGCCTCACGAAGAGGCGCAGCAGGAACTACGCTCCTTCGAAGAGGCGCAGCAGTTGCTGCGTCCTTTCTCGACGGTTATCTTCTGTTAATCCGTAAAAAGAGGTTTTAAAGCACGGTTTTAGAAATCGGTTTTAGTGATATTTTTGACATAAACTTTACATTAATGATACAAAAAGGTAAATAACAATAAATAAAAGAGAGATTATACACCCTCAGACTTACATGTTTGACGAAACGAGAAGGACTAAGTTATCGATTAGTGATGCTCGACGCGAATGTAAAGAAAGTGCCCTCGTAAGAGGAATACGATTAGATTAATTAAGTTGATTGATTGTGGAGTTGGTCAAATTGGTCGGTCATGCAAAACGAGGCTGGTACTAAGAAGGATCCGAGCTTACGTGGTCGAATGTTCAAGCACGTAGACGCCAAAAAGTAAGAACAAAGGTCTAGAATGCAAAGGGAGAAGAGAAGGGCGGACACTCGCGTGAGAAATATGAGGAACGAAGGCTCCTATTTATACTAATCACGCGGAGGAATTATGGTAAGGGGAGAAAGATCCGGAAATAACCGACTTAGGTTAAACACGGAAACTTAGACAAAAAGAAAGCCCTGGGAAAAGGCGCAGCAGGTGCTGCGTCCCTTGGAAGAGGCACAGCACTTGCTGCGTCCTTTCCCGGGTAGGTTCCTCTGCGCGTAGAAAATGCTTTTGACAGCCTGTCGTATTTTAGGCATAACTTTCTCTACAAGACTCGGATTAAGGTGATTTCGGTGGCGTTGGAAAGCTAAGAGAAAGATCTAGAACTTTCTGTGAAATAGGCCTGACCCAAAAAAAGTAGTTATCACCTCGTAAAACGGGCCTAAAGGTCGGGTTGTCATTTTAACTAAATGAAATGCACATTTTGAAATGTAAACTTTAAGTTTAGCCCAAAGAAGTGATATGAGACTCAAAATGAGATATAATCTCAACATTTTATGACATCCTAACCTTAGGTAGACAAGGACATTGCTTTCACTCGGGATTTGACGGTTTTAGGAAATGAAGACGGTTTTTGACCCGGACTCCAAATGAACTCTAATTACTGCCAAAACGACCGTAATGACACCTAGATGACGACCATGAGGTAGACACAAGTGTTTGAGCAATCACTTGACGATAAACTTACGAACTGTCATAAATCGTTCCGTGTACCAAACATGCGGCCCAATCATCACCGGGTGGTTTGCGGGAGGTGCAGAAACGAGGTGTCTACAACAGCACAACTATGTACACACTTTCACCAAACAATCCAAAAAGGGTTCAAGTATACAACTTTTAAATTCTCATCAGACGGTCTTACAGCTATCAAATTATGAGAAGTATGACATCAATTAACACATCAACCAACAAATTTATGGTATAATACTTTCAAAATAGCTTCCCAAATAAGCAACCATCAAAAAAAAATTGGGGTGATTTTTAGTTCGAAGCACTTTTAAGACGGAGTTTTAAGGCAAAATTTTGAGCAAAACTCATCAAAATCAACTCTAAACATGTTACCCATAACATACATTACTTAATTTTCCCCCTTTCATATGCAAAAGACAAACAAAATTCAATTTGAATCCCCAAACCCTAGAAATTTCGGTCCACTCAAACCCCCATATTGTTTCAATTTTTCTATTTCTAGCACCAAAGATCAACAATTAAAGCAATTAAATCATATTACAACAATTACAAGCAAGATTACATGCATATAAATTGAATTTTCAGAAAAAAAAAACCCAACACTTTACATATTTCTAATTGATTAAAAACATAGGAAATGATGCACGTTCGTACCTTGAATGATTAGCAAGTGAAAAGGACGAAATAAACAAGAAGAAAACCAAAGAATCAACACCAAATCACCAAGTTCTTGAGAGAAGAATAGAGTTTTAGAGGAAATTAGGGTTTAGATATGGAAGAAATAAGAAGAAAGAAGATAGGAAAAGGGTATAAGAAACCCGTATAAACCAGCATACTGTTCACTTACTCGATCGAGTAAGTAAGGCACTCGATCGAGTGGCCTCTACTCGATCGAGTTGGAGCTACTCGATCGAGTTTTCGCTGGCAGTTCCAACTTTTTCGACCTTATAACTCTTCAACTAGATCGAATGAGGTCTACTCGGTGGAGTAGGCATCGTACCCGGTCGAGCAAGTTTAGGTACGAGGTCAAATGTTACGAGTTTAGTTAACGATTCCTGCAAAACAACAACTCGTGTCAATTCCAAAGTGTATTTGGAAATCGTCACAGA
Organism: Silene latifolia; assembly: GCF_048544455.1. Lineage (NCBI taxonomy): Eukaryota > Viridiplantae > Streptophyta > Magnoliopsida > Caryophyllales > Caryophyllaceae > Silene > Silene latifolia. The sequence goes on from NC_133528.1 coordinate 95,810,747, forward strand.
TTATTATATTCATTCACGACACATTATTACTACTCAAATGTAACTCGACTATTTCATCCAAACATGACACATATCACTTCATTCTATAACAAACATTACGCAAACGATTAACCATGCATATCGTTAACTTATTCATACATGCAATCAATACAGTACTTCACATTCACTTACGCATTTGCAAATTCGACTATCCAACACATATGCATACTACACTAAGCATCCATTTCACAATAAACCATCCTATATTACTCAAATTTGCTGAAATTCCAATCTTGTCACAACAAGCTATCAACTAAATTATCCGACTTAAATATGTCATATCACAAAAGTACTCAACAAATTCAGTCGTCACAATTCCAATTACTACCTGACAACCACTATCATCCAATACAAGACTTACAATTCCCTTATAAACTCATACGCATAAAAAGACTTACAACTCCTTATTATCATCACATTCTCCAATACTATCATGCATCTATCGGTGCTTTCACCATCTCTACTACATCCGTACACACTTCCACTCAACCACAAACTTACACAGTTCATCATCACAATTTCACGCACTAACATTACCAGAGACTCTATCACAGTTATTTCTACCTTATCTATAATACACACTAAGCATATAATTCTCGACTCGATATTCCCATACCCGGTGACTGGCTTAAGCATAATGGGGCCGCGATTTTTAAATGAGGACGCCTACTCATCCAAAATCAAGCATCAACTGGGGCTCCCAACATACATACATCAGGTTCATTTTATGAGACTAACTACGTTCATTGGGCTCATTTGTTACAGGTTTCAAAACCTAGCTCTGATACCACTTTGTAACCCCCCCATCTACCAAGAAGCCTTAACAAGACCTTCCCTAGCAAATAAGGGCGTTACCATCTCGGTTGCACGAGGACAGTAATAATCAAATGTCGATAGAAGACGATTATATTTTATTACAAGTGAATTACAACCAACAGACGATATAAAAGATACAACTCAAGACTACTATCAACTATGTGAAACTATTTATGTCATGACTCGTGGTAGACTCATCCCTCCAAGCACCCAGCTAAGATCCATACATCAACCTGCTAAGACTGACTGCTCACCATAGTGGATCACGACAGACACAAAACAAAGAGACAACACAACAAAACCACACAAGGTCAGTAACTGAGATAAACAGGCATATAAGAGCAGACACAACATAACTATAGCGATACACACACACACACACACACAACACCACCTCCAACCAACCACACACCTCTAACTGCCCGAAGGTCCAGTCCTGCCAGTGGGGGACCGCAGCCGTTCCCACCTAAGCCTCGCTCATCTATCCGAGCGATAAACCCATGTTCCTTAATGTAAACATCCCTTTTGTGGCGGGTTTCATAGAAGGCAAATCAAGGGCGTGAAGCCACTCCCGCAAGTGACTCCACTCAGCCGAGGACGCACCTCGAGAACCACAGACGATAATCACAACCTGCTGTGCAACCAACAATTACCAACTACTCTTTCAGCACAATGTTAATCAACTACTACAACCGATCATCAACAAAGACACTAAACCAACCAAACAACAACAACTGACTCTCTAGACAATGAACAGTACTGAGTAGGCGAACCTACCTTTAGCAAACCGCAGCGATTCACCATCTCCACTGTAACACCCCGATTTATAAAGGAGCCTCTAGCAAGACATTCCCTAATAAACCGGACTGTTACCATCTCGGTTTCCCGAGGTAGTGAATAACAAATTAAACTCCAAGGCAAATTACATAATTTCTTTAACTTAACTTTTTACAAAACCTCATTTACATCAAATTACAAAGAACTAACATAAATAAAAGTGAAAGTCTTCTAAATGATGATCTAGCTACTAAGTCTTCTGATCCAGTATCTCACGCCCATCAAGCTCCCATCCTATCTCATAAACCTGTCAAGTCTGCTCCCCAATATTTGGATCGTCACAGGTGTTCACGAATACACAGGGTCAACCACGAGGTTGAGTAGGGAATACAATGAAACAACAAAGTATGATATGCATGCTCCTCCATCACCTCCATCTCCATCTCAAATCATATCTCATAACCCGTACAACCCAGCCATACCGATCCCCGGTAGACTATATATCGACCGTAGCCGATCCGCGCCATTTCCTTGTTGAGGACACCAGGGCAAGTCTGCAGAACCCGCCCCGGGCCTTATCACAACATCATCATTACCACACCACGTCACCACAACATCCTCCATCTCCAATGCATATGAATGCTCAAGAAATTAATGCAACACAATATGTATATCATTGAACTGGTAAATCATAGAATCATGCCGGTTACCGAATGTTGTGATAATATACTCAATACGATCAATTCAGTCAAGCACATTCCAGGATATGAATCATAACATGAATCAACAACCACGAATCAAGTCAACGTTCACAGTTTGGTCATATGAAACACAAACAAGTCAACACAATTCAACAACAACGATAATAAGTCAAGTGTATTTCCCTACCTTTTCGCAATCCAAGCACGCACAAGCAATCAATTATGATCCTTCACATATCCATCACCTACATAACATAATTATGTATAATTACCACCTACTCAGTCAATTAATCATTCACATAACCTAGACTCATCGTAATTTAATAGAAATATCAACTTAAGGAATAAACACGACTTTCCCTGATTTTCCTGCACATGGCAGACTCGGTATAAAATGAATAACAAATTCCAGAAAATTCGAATTGATGCAAGGCCAATTGAATTGGAACCCCATGAGTCTTAGATACAAATTATATCTAACGTGTTTTTCTCAAATTCCAAACTTATCAAGGGTTTTCAGACTGATTTCTAAAAACTAACAGAAACCGTCGCATAAAAAGTATTGATTCATAAAACGAGTTTGACAAATGATTTTTAAGTAAAACCAACGCCTAACTCATCTAAACTCTTTAAATTAAACATATGAAAAAGACACAGCACCAATTAAATATCTAAATTATGTTTTAGAAGTAATCTTTCAGCCTCTACTGATTCGCGGACTTTTTAGATAGACGTTCACAAATAATTTCTTCAGGAAAAATTACACGGTGAAATGCTACCAATTTTCACAGGCATAAACTAGGCTTGGAATAAACGAGTCTCTTCTTTAACTTTTTGCATCCCACGACTTTAAGACAGGTAAAACACTCAAACAACACAGACCAACGAATCTGTAAATTGCTATAACTATTCTATTCATTTATCTCATACAATTTATAATCAAAACCCCCAAATCAATTTCTAGGGTTACAAAAATTATTCCACTACTACTATAATTATGCTAATAATTGAATAAAGAGGTAATAGGATAGTCTACTTACGAAATAGGATGAGAATAGGCTGAGAAATCGCCTCGCAATGCCTCACGCGGCTCCCTTCACACACGGCTCCCTCTTCTCTCTTTTCTCTCTTTTCTCATGGTTAAAGTGAATATGGTGATAGGGAGATTAGGGTTTGGTTAGATGAGTTATACATATAGGATAGGTGCTAATAAGACGATATGGGCCTAGCCTAGTTAGATTAATTAAAACCCGAGTCACATAATTACCCGAGTCACAAATACACTACACGACCCAGCTGGTAACTCGGCCTAATATAATATCATATTAAAATACCGGGTATTACAGTCTACCCTCCTTAAAAGAAACTTCGTCCCCGAAGTTTACCCTCTCTACCAACCAACGCAAACGAATTATGAACGCATATACAAAAGTATGTAAGGCACCCACCAAATTGAATATTAAACGCAGTATTACATTCCACCCTCCTTAAAATAAACTTCGTCCCCGAAGTTTAACCATAACAGAAACACATCATGTAACACTCCAACATAACCCACACAACGCATAACCAATATAGCCAAACTGAGAAATCACACATGAAAGTATAAAGATTTTACAATCCTACCCTCCTTAAACATGGTTACGTCCCCGTAACCTTCATTATTATAACAAAAGTTCTCAAACTACTCGCTAACAATCGAAAGAGGATAAAAGATTCACAACTCACGCTCAAGTTAACTAATCCCTACTAAAGACAATCAATATATAAGCTCTCTCAAGGAAGCTACGATTCTATCTGATTCTGCATAAAGACATCGCCACGGATCGGAGCAAAAGCCACGTTGAATAACTTAAGACATTTCAGTATTAATCTAAACACTCTTCATATCAATCAATACATGCAATAACATTCACAGGATCTGCTTGTCAATCTAATTTATACATTACTACTCAGGTTACAAAGATGAAGATGCTTAGGTGCTCACATATGGTTCATGTCAAATAGCATATTTTCCAAGAAATATTGGTAACATTTATTCATGTGAATAATCAAATTATGAATGGAACAATGCTTTACAAGGTTACTAGTAAAAATCATTAGTAATTATTCATTTCACTAATCATTGTAATCTCATACCTTAGAAACATAGGGAATCAATCAACATAAGAAAGGAATTAGGGTCAAAACTTAATAAATCGATTTATGAAAATTTGTAACCTAATAAGTCCAGTCTGACTTTCCTTTATATAACTATACCGATTTAGGTCAAGACACAGAATCACCCATAAAATGAAGACAACCAGTTTCGCAGCACTTATCGTCCTAGAAATATCTTTAATCCTCATAACAAAGGGTTGGGATTTATTCAAGAATGACGAATGCACATTGATTGGCAAATTTTACAAGCTTATTGGTCGAGTCAGTCAAGCGAGTAAACAGCGATATTGGAAAGTTAACATACAAGACTATCATACATAAAATTTTGTTCTTGGTGTTAAATATATTTAAACTGCACCCAACACAATGACATAAAAGATTAAATGTATTTAACTACACCAATTTTACAAATATTCATTACATATCATGTTAATATCAACATACCATGTTAACACACAACTCACTTAAATCACCACATTACATTTCCCGTTTTGACATTCGTAACTAACCACAACCCACCAATTCACTACATGAACGAACAACATGACTAAATTAATCCACTATTTGTGACTCCGTTCTAGCTTCATTCCTCCAGACTAGCAAATATCATGAAACCATACAACCATTACATCATTTGGAAATCTCATTCCGAATTTATATTCACACGACAAAATTTAACTTCATTTTCAAAACTTCTACTTTCATACTGGACGGTGAATAACTTTCTTAACATAAATCTTATAACAGAGTCGTCCACAGAATCCATTTAACTCAATATCAGATAAACTTACTCAATTCCTTCAAACAATACAAGCTTAAGTGTCGACTCATATATCGTAATTTACAGGTTCATCTTATTCATTTCAGTCCTATCTTTACTAATGAACGACTATTACCTCAACGTCAGGATTTTAGTTGCACTTCTTTACTCAGTTATATTCACGGCTAACACGACTACAGCATTTAATCGGAGACCTTTTAGATAGTACACATTCCCTGGTGACGTCTCATCAAAGCATACGTGTGACACCCTCACTTATCGCGATACAATGATTATAATAATTCATATCTTCATAAAATATATTTTAATTAAAAGGTATAAATATTTTATACAAATACGAAAGCCACAGTCAGTGGGGAGTAACTCCGAGTTCTCCCAGCCACGAAATGTCATAATTAATATAACATGTAAACATAAGAATATGAATATGAACAACACATAGCCTTAGCATATAGATGCTAGACAATCGTGCTTATCATGTGAACAACAATATATCAACACATAGTCCTAGCATGTGAATACTAGACCGACTTGCTCCCGACGCACGTTTGTGCACCCCACTTAAAATCACTTGACCTTTAAATAATAAACTTGAGAGATGGGTAAGATGGGTAGATTTAGGATCTTATGTTGTAGTCTCTTTGTGTTTGCTCTTTGTTAGGTACTAACCTGTTTGTTGATTGTCATTTAATAATTGTTGCGTTCTTAGATCAATGACCGTGAGCTTATCTATAGCTAATGGAGTTATTACCCTTATTATAAACAAAATTTGAACTAAAAGTTTTGAAAATATTTTAATGTTTTTCACTGGTTTTAACGTCAATTAGTGTTAAAGCTTGTTATTGGAGACGTCTGATAATTAGTTTTATCATTTGTTGGTGTAAAAATGTATTTTTATGTCTTTGAATTGGAATATTGATGTTCTTGAGTGATCGCCAAGAGTATCTCCGTTCCATTGAAAGGACACTTATATTTTAAGAAGATCAAGATTGAGTGCCTATTGCTGAGGATTGAAGATTTGTTCAACCTTTGAAGAATGCTTCTACTTCCTTGAAGATGTTTCTCGTTCTTTTTATATCTCGCCTTATTCTTAATCTCTTGGTGCCTATCCTTCTTCTAAACTCTCTATTCTTCTTCCTAGGAAGTTACATTTGTATCCTCCAAACTTGTCCTTTCACCCTTGCTAATCCTCCCTTAACGCCTTTTAGATAGTTCTCTTTCTTTTGTGGGGTGTTAACCTTGGTTGGATAATTTGGCTTGTGGAGTTGTTTCTGGTTGACCTATAACCCCGGTTTTGAGAAGTTGTGATATTGAAAGGACTTAGGTAGTGTGGTGAGACGTACTTGGGGATTCTTATACCTAACCCTTGGTAATGTGAGTATAAGTGATAGGTGGAATTATGTGTGTTAAGAGTGAGTTGCCTATGTTACTAAAGTTATAGAACTTGGCTTTGTTGTTTTTGTTTGTGATTTGGTCGTTTTGTCATGAGGGTACAATACCCTAATAGGCGTTTCCTTGTTGTCTAATTTCCCTTTCTCCTTGATCATGAGCGTTACCGTTCATACCTCATTTCCTCGCTTCATCTTGCTCCTCCTTTAAGTTTGAGCTCTCTTAACATACTTTGTTTTTATGCTATCTAAGTTACTTTCCTTTTTGTACAACTTCTAAACTTTCAAGCTACCAGTTTCGATTCATTCTTAAAAGTTTATGTCACTTCGCAAACCTAACTGTTTTTGAAGACTTGAAAATGAAAATTTGATTTAGTTCCCTATTCCTTCCTTGAATATAAACTCATTTATCGTAATTTTAATTACTAGACCGGAAATTTCTTTAAATTTTATCCAATTTCTATTAACCTTGATCTATTTATGACTTCTTTGTCAAAGTTTAATATTATATTTCCTAATTTAACTCCCTTTTAGTTTAAAGGTGAAACCTTTATTTCTATTTTGGCTTTTTGCAAAAGAACATTTGAGAAGATTACCTTTCTCTTATTTTGATTTTAACGTTGATCGGATGTTAGAACTAGTTATTGGAAACGTTTGATAACTTGTTCTACGATTGTCGGCGAATAGTTTTTGTTTTAAATTTGTCTCTGACTTGGAAAGTTAGCGTTCTTGTGTGCACGACAAGAGCAATTCCATTCCATGAATGAGACTTATATTTTTGAAAACTCTTCATTAATGTTTTTGAAGGTATTTTGATTTTGACTTATACAAATAATTTGCCTTTTGACCTTATCTTTGATTTGGAATGTGATGTTCTTGAATACGTAACGAGAACACTTCCGTTCCGATGAGAGTCCGCAGTTCTGTTTCGGAAAATTTTATTTGAAACTTTTGAAAGAATTTTAGTTCTTACGATAAGTAACCTTTTAAATGTTTTGGTTACTGATTCCAAAGTTCCAGTTTTGTTTTATATAACCTTTCATTTCTACTTTCAAGTTTCGAGGACGAAACTTTTTAAAAGGTGGGGTGATTGTAACACCCCGTATTTTATTAAGTTGGATAAAATTCTTTTAATTGCTATTTTGAATTTAATTACATCATTTAACAATTATTTAAGTGTCGACGTCTCACGCTCCCAACTCTTCCAGGTTTGAGAATAGTGAACAAATTACTCCATGTCGCATTTAATATTAGAAATTACTGAATTACTACTATCGCTCGGAAAGATATCGCTTTGTATTATTGAATTTGGCTTAAACAGCTATCCCTTTGTATACGATTGATCTTTCCCCAACTGTTTACATGTTTTCTTTTCAATGGGCTGAGTTGTGTTTGAAGTTATAAACCCGTCCTATGGACTGGTTGGTCACTGGTGATTTTGGGTTATAATGGTGGTTTGGGATGGCGTGTTTGCCTGGCCTAGGCAAAGTGGCTTGGGTGAGTGCGGCCTTAGCCATAGGTGGCTGTTGAGGCGGAAATAGGGCTGCCCAAACGGTCCTTGAGTCGTGGTTATGGATTTCTTTAGGCGCCTAGTTTAGTTCTTTTGAAATAATTATATTTCCGTCTCATATTTTATATAACGATAATTCGTTAATATCGTCCTTTCACATAATTATTTTAGGTGACTCATATGTGGTTGAAGATGAAGAGTAATTTTGGGTTTTAGAAGCTTTCTCAAGTTTATTGCTTGTCTCTTTGCTAGCTTAAGGTAACTATTCCGAGTTACTCGACGAACTAATGTCACATTAGTAGTTGATGTTGTGTTTGTTGTTTGATAAGTGTTTAGGTGATTGATAATTATCACATGTTAGGATAGTTATAAAATGAAATGGTAATTAATAGGCTCAAAATGAATTTTATAGTGATAATTGTAATGTTTTGTTGATTGTGCCGAAAACTGAGCCTTAGTCCCTTTGACTGATGCGATGTCAGTTAATTGAGTGATTGGTCGGCGCATGAATGCGACCCGCACTGTCCCAGGTGGGGTTGCGGGTAAAAATTCGGTTGAATGAATTAGATAATCGGCCTTTTTCTTGTTTTAGGCCATTTATCAAGCTTTAGTTCACATGTATAGCTTATTGAATTTAATAGTGTCTTGTATTGTAGAAATGGCCCTAGCTTCCCTGAAGCCTTTAATATGGTTACTATTGTTAGAATTAGAAATTAGTATTGAATACTTATTGAGGATTCGTTGGGATTGTATCTTTGTAATTAGACATTATAAGCCTTTCACATGATAGAATGCTAGAATTTATATTGATAAGTAGGACTTTTTGCCCTCTTAAGGTTAAGTGGGTGTCTTACTTGACTTGTGTGGTGAGTTATGTGTGGTGTGGGCTAAAATATTCAAGCTGGGACTAGCTGGGACTAGGTCCTAGGTGAGTATTTCGGCCTCCATCATAGATAGGTCTTTATAGTCTTTGACGAGTATATGTTCACTGCTTGATAGCCTTTGTGTTCCTGACTAGTGGATGTTTATCCAAGTTGGGGCATGACCTCAGGTACTTATTTTGATAGTATGGGGTCAGTTAAGTACTAGCCAACCCTTCGGTGGTGTCCTTAGGGTACTCACTTCACTTTGTTTTAAAAAAAAGTTGTGAGTCTTGGGTGCGGTGGTGTGTATCCGCATGTCTAGGTCTGCGCAGATTTTAGGCTAGGGTTGTGTTGTCTCTTGGCCATGTTTTCTTAATAGTAACCGCTGAGCCAAGATACCGGTTCGATTACCTTCCCTACCTCGTGGTATAGACTCGAGTTACAAAGTGACTATTGACCGTACTAAGAACTTATGCTTGTCTTTGATATATTGCCCTTTCTTGTATGGTGATTCTATGAATCATAGAAGGTGAGATGCAAGCCGGCTATGGTTGATAGAGTTTGGATTCCTGGATGTTATGTGATTCACATGATAGTGTAGTATGAGTCGGTCTAGTATTCACATGCTAGGACTATGTGTTGATATATTGTTGTTCACATGATAAGCACGATTGTCTAGCATCTATATGCTAAGGCTATGTGTTGTTCATATTCATATTCTTATGTTTACATGTTATATTAATTATGACATTTCGTGGCTGGGAGAACTCGGAGTTAATCCCCACTGACTGTGGCTTTCGTATTTGTATAAAATGCGAATGACAGGTAGGTGATGCATATATGGGGTACATGGACGAGCTAGCGAGCAAAGTAACCTTGGGACCTAGACTGGTTTTATTTCATTGTGACCCTTAAACCCTTTTTATGTCACATACATTTTAGGGACATATGTCTCCCTTTCTCATATTTGGTTTGTATAACTTTCTTTTCGCGACTTTAGCGATGTTTCATTCTTGAGATTTATTTTGGACCTTGCATGTTTGACACCTTCCCTTTTGGATATCTTTATAACAGGTTCAGGTTTTAAAAATTACAGGTTTTTACCCAATTGAACCTATTACAAACATATCCTGTCAGTTTTTCTGTAGAATTACGTGTTTACTTTTCCGCGATAAGTGAGGGTGTCACAATACGATTCGTACCCTAATGTAAAGCAAGTAACTACAAATTAACTGTGTTCAATCAAAATTTTACCTCTTTATTACAGATCTATTTATCACAGGTTGCATGGTCACACAAAAGTATAAGTACGAACTCAATTACATGTTAAATTTTAAAACGATTTATCACGTCGTAAGAACTAGACAAGAGACTAACCATATAGTCAATATAAGAAGATTATTAGTTTAGATCGGAGGCACACTATAAAATTCCCAGTTAAACTCCTTACGGAACCATCGATGCAAGCGTCATGAGTAATTAACTTAATAATGTAGAAGTCAAACAACTGAAATTACAATTGAGTATTAATAGTTATATGATTCACAATAACAACAAAATTACTTCCATATCACACATATGTTTAACATTTTAGCAACCATACCATTCAATTGTATCCATCAACTCAGTATAATTCATTTTCAGCAAAAATAAAAGATATCGCATAAACAACTTAAACATGTACATATACCATCATATAACTTGTAAACATTATCTATGACAAAATATTAGTAAGGTGAACAAGTTCTCTGGTTTGCACGGTTTGAACAAATAGGCAACTCGCGGCTCAATTAAACGTAACTATAACGACTATCATTTAAACATACGCATGACATGTGAATCATCAAAGGGTTATCTCATTATAATTTGACGGTTCGAGAATATATTTCAAATATCGTGACAATTGCAACAATCACCTTAGCATTTCATGACAATACAACTATGAACATATCCAATAAGGTACAACAACACTATTTTATTATCATATCATAAGTTTAGGTTCAACTGAAATAAATTAATGCAATGAAAGTAATAAGTATAACTATAGGCACACAGACTCACATAAAAGACATGAGAACTCAGATGACATCCTACATGTGTGAACATTTAGACATACTCATTACTACCATCCATGTGTAAACATTTAAACATAATTATTACAAATATTCACGCGAGTATATTAGAACAACCAAGTTAACATTTAACGCCACCAACTTTACCAAGATATGACAATATAGTTTTATATTTATATATATCCGACCACTATACAAATATGATGAACACACCAGAGATATTACAACATAACAAACATATATAAAATATACAACAACTGAACTCGTATAAAATATTTCACCCTCGATTAAGGATCAGATTAAGCTATTCAATTTCACACATACTATCATGCCAACAATGTTATAAACTAAACTTTAATTTTTTTTTTTCTATCACTTGTTAAGATATATAACCAATGAATATGTGTGCTACTATCATCATATAAGGACACTATAATTTCACATTAATAAGGCTCATGAAATAATCGAACAACTGTATGAAAACTCAACATAGAATTCACATTTTAAAAGTTATGATTCACGTTGTAACTTCCAAAAATCACGAATAAATAACCGTTCGACGAAAACTTGAGTTATATTACTTTTTATAACATACATAGAGTTAATAATTCGTGAGAAAAAGAATGAGGTCCAAAGCTCAAGAATTCAATTTTTAAAGGATTTTGCAACTCAGTTGGTCCAAACAAGTATGTGACAGCAATTGGTCCGAAACTTGGGTCAGTTTTCAAAACTTACCATTTAATATAGAGACATCAAGAATTTTCGTGGCTTATCAATTTGAAAATATATACGAATCTTCTGATCGATGGAGTTGGAATTATACAAAAATTATTAATACAATTTAAATGAGGATTTTTACAAAATCGTTGGTCAAAACATCACTGCACAGGAACTTCCTGACCATAGCCCACTAAAACATTTATTAATCCTAATCCGTATATCCTATAAGCATGAAACCAACGCCAAATGAACACTAACTCCCGAGGCTATCTCCCATAAAATTTTCATCCATAGGCAATAAACAGAAAAGAAATGGCAGTAAGGTCAATTAAAGAGTAAAATCAAACAAAACGAGTTTCAGCACTAGGTCATTCTTTACTATGTTACAAGCTCTCTTATGAACATACTATGTATACTAACCCATCCCAACTTAAATCTCACACTTTGTACTTACATAAACATCTATCCCATAGAATCCCTTCGCATCTCGATCTACTCCTTACATCTAAATCACGATTGCTATGACTAGAAACATGCAATTCAATAGTGTTTCTGATTACTATCACAATACTATACTAGCATGGCTTCGGGATCACATAATCGCATATCATTAGACATAATAGTACTATCGACACATCATTCAACATCCATCCAGATAAATATCATCAATTCGCAATTATTTCTACGCTCACGATTACCACAATCCAACACTTCATTGATTATCAACCTGAACACGAAAATTTATTTCTCATCTCCACAACATCATATGATCACGTCATCATTAATACAAAATACTTACCGTAACGTTGTCCTGCAGAGTGGTTAGAATATATAGGTCTTAAGGTGTACACCCACTCAATTATATCCAAGGTTTTCCTTCTAACTACCCCATTCACTCGATTTCTCTCGGGTTACCCGGTTCAAAAGCGAGAGGGCAAAAGAGCACGTATTAAGGGCGCCTTCTTAACCGCACTGTGAGCTCCTAACAGTTCCTACACCGGGGTTCATTTTATTTAGACACATCCTATGTTCATTGGGTTCATTGGTTTAGGCCTGAGGATCGTTCGCTCTGATACCACTTTGTAACACCCCGATTTATAAAGGAGCCTCTAGCAAGACATTCCCTAATAAACCGGACTGTTACCATCTCGGTTTCCCGAGGTAGTGAATAACAAATTAAACTCCAAGGCAAATTACATAATTTCTTTAACTTAACTTTTTACAAAACCTCATTTACATCAAATTACAAAGAACTAACATAAATAAAAGTGAAAGTCTTCTAAATGATGATCTAGCTACTAAGTCTTCGATCCAAAGTATCTCACGCCCATCAAGCTCCCATCCTATCTCATAAACCTGTCAAGTCCGCTCCCAATATTTGGATCGTCACGGTGTTCACGAATACACAGGGTCAACCACGAGGTTGAGTAGGGAATACAATGAAACAACAAAGTATGATATGCATGCTCCTCCGTCACCTCCATCTCCATCTCAACTCATATCTCATAACCCGTACAACCCAGCCATACCGATCCCCGGTAGACTATATATCGACCGTAGCCGATCCGCACCATGAGATGAGGACACCAGGGCAAGTCCTGCAGAACCCGCCTGGGCCTTATCACAACATCATCATCACCACACCACGTCACCACAACATCCTCCATCTCCAATGCATATGAATGCTCAAGAAATTAATGCAACACAATATGTATATCATTGAACTGGTAAATCATAGAATCATGCCGGTTACCGAATGTTGTGATAATATACTCAATACGATCAATTCAGTCAAGCACATTCCAGGATATGAATCATAACATGAATCAACAACCACGAATCAAGTCAACGTTCACAGTTTGGTCATATGAAACACAAACAAGTCAACACAATTCAACAACAACGATAATAAGTCAAGTGTATTTCCCTACCTTTTCGCAATCCAAGCACGCACAAGCAATCAATTATGATCCTTCACATATCCATCACCTACATAACATAATTATGTATAATTACCACCTACTCAGTCAATTAATCATTCACATAACCTAGACTCATCGTAATTTAATAGGAATATCAACTTAAGGAACAAACACGACTTTCCCTGATTTTCCTGCACATGGCAGACTCGGTATAAAATGAATAACAAATTCCAGAAAATTCGAATTGATGCAAGGCCAATTGAATTGGAACCCCATGAGTCTTAGATACAAATTATATCTAACGTGTTTTTCTCAAATTCCAAACTTATCAAGGGTTTTCAGACTGATTTCTAAAAACTGACAGAAACCGTCGCATAAAAAGTATTGATTCATAAAACGAGTTTGACAAATGATTTTTAAGTAAAACCAATGCCTAACTCATCTAAACTATTTAAATTAAACATATGAAAAAGACCCAGCACCAATTCAATATCTAAATTATGTTTTAGAAGTAATCTTTCAGCCTCTACTGATTCGCGGACTTTTTAGATAGACGTTCACAAATAATTTCTTCAGGAAAAACTACACGGTGAAATGCTACCAATTTTCACAGGCATAAACTAGGCTTGGAATAAACGAGTCTCTTCTTTAACTTTTTGCATCCCACGACTTTAAGACAGGTAAAACACTCAAACAACACAGACCAACGAATCAGTAAATTGTCAGAACTATTCTATTCATTTATCTCATACAATTTATAATCAAAACCCCCAAATCAATTTCTAGGGTTACAAAAATTATTCCACTACTACTATAATTATGCTAATAATTGAATAAAGAGATAATAGGATAGTCTACTTATGAAATAGGATGAGAATAGGCTGAGAAATCGCCTCGCAATGCCTCACGCGGCTCCCTTCACACACGGCTCCCTCTTCTCTCTTTTCTCTCTTTTCTCATGGTTAAAGTGAATATGGTGATAGGGAGATTAGGGTTTGATTAGATGAGTTATACATATAGGATAGGTGCTAATAAGACGATATGGGCCTAGCCTAGTTAGATTAATTAAAACCCGAGTCACATAATTACCCGAGTCACAAATACACTACACGACCCAGCTGGTAACTCGGCCTAATATAATATCATATTAAAATACCGGGTATTACAGTCTACCCTCCTTAAAAGAAACTTCGTCCCCGAAGTTTACCCTCTCTACCAACCAACGCAAACGAATTATGAACGCATATACAAAAGTATGTAAGGCACCCACCAAATTGAATATTAAACGCAGTATTACATCCACTCCCAATCACAAACAATCAGCGGCGGGGGACCGCAGCCACGCCCACTAAGGTCTCGCTCATCAACGAGCAATAATCCTTGTCCCTTAATGTGCACATCCCCTCCCGTGGCGGGTTCCACAGAGGGCGAACTAGGGTGTGAAGCCACTCCCGCAAGTGACTCTACCACAATCATCACAATCACCCACACCAACACCAACACCAACACCAACACCAACACCAACGTCAACACATCACCAACACCACAACAACACCAAAACAACACCAGCAGATGATCATAATATCAATCGTACAACAATTACCACATAAATCTCAATTTAATTAAACAGTAAAACTGAGTAGGGAAACCCTACCTTTTCGCAATCCAAGCACACACAAGCAATCAATAGCGATACTCCATGACACCGTCACCTACACACGAATAATCACATACCATCACTATACACCCTTCCCCCAATTTAACCCGAATTAGGGTTTGCAAACATTCTAACAATAACAATGATAAACTGATTAGGAATACTAGAGACTTACTAACACATACGACACGAACAATGAGATCCAAAAGCTCACAATCGATCACCCTTGGCTTAGGAAGAGATGAAGATGATTAGAGAAGTTTAGAGCGTCATTAGGTTTTGTAAAATAATGATTTAGAACTAATTAAAAACTGCTCAACACGTTATTTATACTTCTCTAATCACTTTAATCAAACCGCGGAAATAATACCCGTTAGACCGAATACTCGGTCTAGTATTAAGAATACTCGGTCTAGTATGCCATACTCGGTGATCTAGTATTAAGAATACTCGGTCTAGTATGCCATACTCGGTCTAGTATTAAGAATACTCGACCGAGTATTCTTGGACAGAAGCCTAACCAAAAACACGTGACGCATTACTCGGCCGAGTAAGCCTTATTCGGCCGAGTAACAGACTTAAGAAACCTTAGTATTACAAGTGATTCCGCGCACGACCATAAGATAGCAAGCAACCACCATAACCTCCTATAACAACCAGCATAACCATCTATTACTACTACCATAACCATAACTGAAATCAAGGGAGACGATGATGATGATGATGATGATGATGATGATGATGATGATGATGATGATGATGATGATGACATACCTACACAAAGCAATCCGCAGTCAAGACCGCTACCCGACTCAAGCATCCCATCCCTAAGGTGTAACGACTCTCAAAGGCCTTAAGAAGATGAACCATGGTGAAGGAGGAGTAAAATGACTGCATCTAGGTTTAAGAAGAAAGGAGAAAATAATTTGGGTTTCACGATTTTACGATTTATAACTCCCCGCTGAACTCACGTTACTCGATCGAGTAACCCACTTACTCGATCGAGTGGCCTCTACTCGATCGAGTAGCCTCCGCTAGATCGAGTAGCACGAACTCAAAGGCTCACAACGTCACAAGGTTTCACTCGTACGGTTTTCGAAGGTCTAGATAGGTGTCTCAGGTCAGTCAACGGGTCTCTAAAAGGACGGGTATTACAGGGGTAAAAATGTAAAATGCGTCCATGAATGAACATAACCCTAAAAAATTGTTTAGCGAGCTAATTGAAATGGTAGCTTATTTTGATGAAATGACGTAAAATGTAATAATAATTATTTAGTATATCATAGATTGGTATAAAGGTAATATAACTTAGAATCAAGTACCTAAAATCTAAAATGCTATCCTAACTAACATTTTATTTTCTGGTAGCTTATTTGGGCAAATAAGCTAATTGGCAAACGCTGCCAAACGAATAAGCTATCTTAAAGTTTTGACTAAAAAACTACTTTTGTCAAAACAGGTACCTGAAAAGGCATGCCAAACAGAGCCTAAGAGTATGTTACTATTCGCCGTTTCACAAATATGAGTGACATTAACAATTTCGGAGTGACATTATATATTCTTTTACTAAAAGGGGTCTTATGTAAGTATGTAATATAACAAATGCGTCTTTTTTTTCCCACGGTAATTAAAGAATGAAGCGGTTCATCTACATATTTTAAGGGTAATGATAAATCCACTACCGTTTTTACTAATGCCACTCAAGTTGTGAGAGAATGGGTAGTAAGATAAGCATGTACTCTACTGTCAAAAAAAAAAAAAGATAACCATGTACTCCGTAATTAGCTTGTATTTAAGTGATATTAAACAAAAATGTAATGACGTTATCGCAGGTTTTTCGATATTTTTAATTCAGTTTTTTATGAACCCTTGGTAGTGAGTAGACAAATGAGTCATTCGGTCAGGTTCGGGTCGGGTCACTTTGGATCGGGTCATTTTGAAACGGCCGGACATTATAATCTGGGTCATGATAAGTCATTTCTGGTCATTTAAGTCTAGTTACTTCGGATCGGGTCAGTTTCGGTTTTATCGGCTCACTTCGGGTCATATATTTGGAGCGTAATTTATTTTCGCAGTATGATTTTTACTCATTACAGTACTCTTTACCCTCTTTTTTCCATTTCATACACTTACCCAAAAAAACTCACAAAATTCATTCTCTCAAATTCCAAAAATTAAACTTATCAAACCAACCAAAATTTCTTCACAAATCAACCAAATTTATTTGATTTCAATCCTTGATTTGAACGTAAAACAAGATTTTAACTTCATACTACAAATTATCATCAAATTAGTATTTTTTTTATCCATTTCAT
The DNA here is from genome assembly GCF_048544455.1 of Silene latifolia. Classification (NCBI taxonomy): domain Eukaryota; kingdom Viridiplantae; phylum Streptophyta; class Magnoliopsida; order Caryophyllales; family Caryophyllaceae; genus Silene; species Silene latifolia. Next base: position 95,828,468 of record NC_133528.1, read on the forward strand.
TGGGGTAATTATTGTGGGTTTTTGGGGGTTCTATTAGGGTTGGGTTTGGTTGGTGGTTTGTAGTTGATGGTCGAGGTGTCGCAGGGAAAGGGGCAAGTGAACGTTCGACAGAAGGATGATGTCGCCGCCCGACGATTGATCGAAGTCCTTGGAGGGGATGGACGTGGCGGCTGACCGAGAGAAAAAGTGACAGCCTGGGCGGAAGGGGATGTGATGGTGAAAGGGGCAGTATCGGCAGGCGGTCAGAGTCTGTAACGATAGCCGGTCGTATTCGGTAGAGGAAGTGGTCAGGGCTCGTCCAAAATGTAGTACAGTAGAGAGAGAAATGAGAATAGATGAGTGGTAAAATGAGAGGGGTAAGATTGGAAAAAGTGTACTGTAATGAGTAAAAAGTGCACTGCGAAAATCAACACCCATTTGGAGTTATGGGTCTTGGATAAGCCTGATATTAATAATGAGACCAAAATATGTGAATGGTTGGCGCCAAACGAAAGAAACCAAGTTAGTTATCAACAATCAACAATGTCATCTATGAACCACACTCTGTCCTCTACACTGCCACCTCTTTCTTCTCCTTCTTCTTTCTCCTCCTCTTTACCAACCTGTTCCATCCCTACGCTCCCTAACTTATCATCCATTCATAAAAACTACCTTCATTCTTCCTCTTCCTCTCTTTCGAACCCGACTTTCAAATTCGCTCCTAAACACTCATGGGCCCAAACTCTTCATTCCCAGGCTCGTTCTGGTCTTTTACAAGAAGCCATTTCTACTTACACTGCAATGATGTCGGCCGATGTTTTGCCCGACAACTTTGCTTTTCCCGCCATTTTGAAGGTCGCTACTGACCTTTACGACTTGGATTTTGGGAAGCAGATTCATGCCCAGGCGGTGAAGTTTGGGTGTTCGTCTAAAGTCATCACGGTCGATAATACCCTTGTGAGTATGTATGGGAAATGTGGTGAGATCGGCGACGCACGTAAGGTGTTTGATAAAATGTCTCACAGAGATCAGGTGTCGTGGAACTCTTTTATTATGGCCTTGTGCCGGCATGAGCTTTGGGAAGATGCTTTGGAGGCGTTTCGGGTAATGCAGTTGGAGGTGAATGTTGAGTGTAGCTCCTTTACTTTGGTGGGTGTGGTGTCGGCATGTGGGAATATGCTTGTAGTTGAACGGTTGAAGCTTGGGAAACAAGCTCATGGTTACTGTTTGAGGAAGGGATATGTGACTACTTATACGGTCAATGCATTGATGTCTATGTACGCCAAATTCGGGAAGCTTGACTATGCAAGGTCGTTGCTTTATGTGTTTGAGGATCGAGATTTGGTCACTTGGAACACTGCCATAAGCTCGTTTTCACAAAACAGAAGATTTGATGATGCGTTGCATTTTTTCAAGTTTATGGTGTGTACGGGTGTTGAGCCAGATGGAGTAACTATTGCAAGCGTATTGCCTTCTTGCTCATATTTGGAGTTGTTGGATCTAGGAAAGGAAATACATGCTTATGTGCTGAGACATCGAGATTTGAGTGATAATTCTTTTGTGGTTAGTGCTTTGGTTGATATGTATTGCAATTGTAAACAGATAAGCAAAGCTCGACAACTTTTCAATGACACCCATTTGAGGAGCGTTGCTCTCTGGAATACCATGTTAGCTGGCTACACACTAAATGGATGTTTTGATGAGGCGCTGATCCTTTTCCTTGACATGCTAGAAGTTTCTGGGCTTCGGCCAAATCCCATCACCATGGCTAGTATATTACCATCATGTGTACATAGTCCGTCTTTTGTAAATAGAGAAGGTATTCACAGTTTTATCATCAAGTTGGGCTTTGGGAGGAACAGGTATGTACAAAATGCTCTTATGGATCTATACTCTAGGATAGGGAAGATAGATATTGCAGAAGCTATGTTTGATACCATAGAGTCTAAGGATATTGTCTCTTGGAACACAATGATAACCAGTTATGTTGTATGTGGTAGGCATAATGACGCACTAACACTGCTTCATAAAATGCATAGACTTCCTGGAAAAACTGACGGAGATAATGAAAATGGGAATTATTTTAGAAATTCTTCTATGGCAAACTCGATTACGCTAATGTCAATTCTTCCTGGTTGTGCTTCCCTTTCAGCTCTTGTTAAGGGAAAAGAGATCCATGCTTATGCCCTTAAACACAATTTTGCTTCAGATGTTGCTGTTGGAAGTGCCCTAGTTGACATGTACGCAAAATGCGGATGCTTGACTTTATCAAGAAGAGTATTTGATTCTATACCAGATAAGAATGTGATAACATGGAATGTTCTTATCATGGCTTATGGAATGCATGGGAGAGGAAAGGAAGCATTTCACCTTTTCAAAGATATGGTAACAGATGGTTTGCAAGGTGGTACTGTGAGGCCCAATGAGGTGACATTCATTGCTATACTTGCAGCATGTAGCCACTCTGGGTTGGTTAATGAAGGCCTAGGTCTTTTCTACAGTATGAAGAATGAATTTGGAGTTGACCCTACCTCCGATCATTATGCGTGTGTAGTGGACTTGCTTGGTCGATCAGGAAAAGTGAAAGCTGCGTTTGAACTTATCAATGAAATGCCTGAACAATATGACAAAACGGGTGCTTGGAGTAGTTTGCTTGGTGCTTGCCGAGTGCATAAGAATTTAGAGGTCGGAGAGATTGCTGGAAGGAATCTCATACAATTGGAACCCCATGTTGATAGTCATTATGTTTTACTTTCTAACCTTTATGCATCTGCAGGGTTTTGGGAAAAATCAATGGAAGTTCGGAAGAATATGAAGCAGATGGGAGTGAGAAAGGAACCCGGATGTAGTTGGATTGAATTTGGTAACAAGGTTCATAAATTCCGGGCAGGTGATGCATTGCACCCACAAGTTGAGCAACTGTATGGTTTCCTAGAGGATTTGTCAGTAAGGATGAAGAAGGAAGGCTATGTTCCTGACACTTCATGTGTCCTTCATAACCTCAAGGAAGAGGAAAAAGAGAGTCTACTATGTGGGCACAGTGAGAAATTAGCAATAGCATTTGGCATCTTAAATACGCCTCCTAGTAGTATAATTCGCGTTGCGAAAAACCTTAGAGTTTGCAATGATTGCCATGAAGCTGCGAAGTTTATTTCTACAATTGAAAGAAGGGAAATTATTCTCCGAGATGTCAGGAGGTTCCATCATTTCAAGGATGGCCGTTGCTCTTGCGGAGATTATTGGTGACTGTAGAATATGTAATTGATTTCCTTTGATTTCTGTTACTATATGAGATCCTGCAATAATTCTTTTTGGATGTGACATTCATTCTGTATATCAAAACTTTTTTCTCCAATTTGCCAGTTTAAGAGGCAAGTGCTTCTTAAACCACGTTCCTACTTTTGTCTTGCTCCCTTTGAATCTTTTGAAATGGGATTGTCCAGATATAGGTTCCAAGATTTGAAGTCACAGGCATTCAGTATTTAAATATAGAAGCATTGGAAAAGGTAAATTTGACACTGTAGGTGTCAGAAAGGGACAAATGGGTTTGTGTATAGGATAATCGTGCTAGTGATTGGTATGAGGACGTTTGAATCTAATGTTTGCTATCTTAACTATAATTTTCTCTCATTTTCAGGTGAAAGATGACACCAAGGCTACTTGAAGAAAAGTTTTATGCATGTCGTAGTAAAGGTGACATTGGCATGAGTCTACGGCAGAGAGAAATCGAAAGACTTTTATCTGATGCTACAACAGGTTAAAACCAATGTGTTGTACACTTGTACATGAGCAGGTAAAATATGAATGGCCTATTACTACTTTATGGCTTAAGATATTGCAACTATATTATACTTAGTTGAGTTCATATTTACCGTGTGCAACCAGAATAACTTTTATAAATTTACCCTGTTAGTGTGGGTTCAGGGTTAAGCTGTTAAGAGATAATTCATCTCATATTTTTGTGTAATGAAAAGACTTTTCAGTTTTGGAAAGAGTTCTCAATATTTTCTAAAAGTGTTTTACCCGGTCATCTTGATCCAATAATTAGGCTGGTTTCAACAAGTTGGATATTTGTGATACAAAAGGCGTACTACTGTAATCCTATTTCCATTGTGGCCATTTGACATTGGTGGTCAACTGATATTTGTGATACAATTTAATTTTGTCACGTTTGTTTCATCAAAACAATTTCTTTCATATTAACTTTTTTCAGTAATTGCAAACGTTGTATATTATGAGAAAAATGTTGGTCAAAGTTGACATCAATGAAGCTCCAAGTATCAAAACGAAACTGAAACCAGGGAGTAGAGCGAGCCATTATATTTTTGGCTCTAGCTTACTATGTCCCTTTTGAAATCTGCATAGATACTCTGAATTCCGCTTAGAATTTGTATTGATTGTAAATTTGTAACGTGTGAGAGTGTGAGACTGCGTACAGATGTTAAGGTGGGCAAATGTACATGATTGGCTAGATGCATCCTTATTCCGCTAGACCTTTTTCTCAAATAGTTCACTACTTAGGAAACTTATTGGAGGTGTCAACAGGATTCTGATTATACAATTTCTCACATTAGATGCTTCTCTGTTCAGCTTCCTAATCTTGGTACTGTCAATTTGCTCAGCTTGTCTTACTAAGCCTACATAATTAAGATATTTTGCCTACTGATCGATACAATGGATATACAATTCCTTATTTACAAAAAAATGTCATGAGAAAAAAAATGCAGAAATATGAACTAGGAATTAAAAGCTAAAGTTATGTGGGGTTAGCTCATTTACCTGTATAGATAGGCTGTCCAGTGTCAACTTCATTGTGAGATTTTATTTTAGGGTACAGTTGTGAGATATTAATATAACAAGTTCAACACGATTACAAGTAAACACTCACAAACATAGATTAAGGGGATCTATGATGTGCAGTTATATCTGACAGGTAACTGAAGCCAATTTCTCTCCATCTGCTACTCCACAGGCAGAACAACTGGCGAACTAATAAGATTTTTTTTCCAAAAGATGATTCTCTTCCTTGAGGATATATATTGCGGTAGATACAATTGTAGAATACACACGTGGAAAATGGGCTGAGGCTTTTGTTATCTCCTATCCACTGTCATCATTGTTCTTGAATGATAGCAAATGAACACGACACTCTGCACTATTTCTGTTAATTGGATTTCCCATATGGGCAGGACATTTTGAGGTGGTGGCTGTCTTCTTTGCTGATGCTCATAGCTTATTATCTGTATTCTCATGTCACTTCATATGATGTAAGCATTTTCGCAGAATCACTGATGTGGATTGCCAAGAAAATAACCAGAGTCTATTTTATAAATGTCTTATGTTTATTGATTTATAATGACCCCGTTTGTTTTGATGATGTTTACCTTCCAATTGTGTAATTATTATTCTGGACACAGATACAAGTATGGCATAAAGTTAAATTGGGGTTAAAAATTGATTGGCATTGTAGCATGCGTCTGAATTCCCCCCCCCCCCCTGCACTAAACAAATTACTCACCAATGAACACTTGAATAAGCTGGTAATGATTGATTCAGCAGCTTAACCAGATGTTTCATGTTTGATTCCTGGAATGACGTACTATTAAAACTCAGGAAAGAGAACTTTCTGCACTTGCGATCCTACTTGGATAAAATCCAGACTGAAGCAGGATAATGCAATTGTGCAACCAAAATAAAAGCAAACAGTACACATTTCGATGGACTGAAGATAGGGTGATCGCATTAGGTAGGACTACGTGTCTACTTTACTGTATATAGGATTATTGTCAATCTCCATTCTCCCAGTCACTACATTTACTTAATCAACTATCCTGGGTAGATACCTAATAAATGCTGCAAATGAGTTGTTATGGGGTTTGTTCTACCATGGAAGTTGTCATATTTGCCGTTATGTTTATGCTCTGATTACCTATTCCTTCTGTCTCTTTTAGAAGGGCCCTTTTATTCCCTTTCCATTTCACTACTGGTCATTTTCGAATTGCAAATCAGAGCAATGTGGGAAATGAGGCATATAATTAAGGTTTAGAACCATAAAGAAACTATTGCACGGATTATCAGACTAGTTTCTTAAAAGTAACAAAAATGTGAGAACTTTGTAACAATCTCTTTTGTTCATGATACAACTTGCCGCTAATTGGGCTCTTTACGCTTTTTTCAGCTCATTCTGCTAGTTTTTTTTTTTTAATACGTTTATCACTTTATCTATAGGCTATGCTAATCAAGAAGACATATGTAGCATAGGAACTTCTTGTTGTCCCTATTGCATCATAAATTATTGATGGTGGAATTAATTTGTTTTGTTCCAGATCCACATTGCACCAGCCTCCATCAGCATGGGCACAAGTTTACCTTGAACCTGGAGGCTAATGACATCGTTAGCGCCTCCTACAAGCTTTTGGCCTATGAATACAGCTGGCACACCTGACTTACACCCAAGCTTATGTAAAGCTTGATCTATCTCCCTCCCATTTGGAAGTTCATCCAACTCATACACAGCTGGGTTGGCTCCATAGCTGCTTATGAGTTGTTTCATGGAATGGCTCATGCAACATGAGCTCTTACTGAAGATGACCACAGGTTTGTCTCCCACTAGACGCCTCACTGTCTCCATGAATTTGAATCTTTTGTTATGATAAGAAAGGGGGAGTCTTATAATGTAAAGGAAGTGTTTTGAAAATTTTAACTCTCTAGAACTGCTCTCTGTTTCTTGTAAGCACTGATGGCTTCTGCTGCTAGATAAATGGTATGCCGGCCTCTATATATAGAGTTTTGGTGGATGCTTTGCATTTCTTAGAATTACTTTAAGTACTCCCTCCTTCCCATTACATAATTATATTGTCCCCATTTAACTTAGGTAGGCAAACAACTTTGACTGATATATTCTCGGAATATATAGCTACAATTTCGACAACAACAACAACAACAACATCAGAGCCTTAATCCCAAAATGATTTGGGGTTGGCTGACATGAATCATCCTTTAGAACCATCCATAGGTGAACGCACACCTCAAAAAGCGAATAGAAAAGGGAAAATGAAAAACAAAAAGGGGGAGCGAAAATGTAATGGAAAGTCAAGGTAAAGCTTACAGGTTTTAAAATCGAATTTCAGCTTTCTTTTATAAAAACTTAAAATTTAAATCGAGAGGGAAGATTAAAACGATTTTGAAAACCGAAATAGAATTAAGGATCCGGAATGCCTTAAAAGTGAACCAAGTAAAATATATAAGAAAGTGGTCGGTAGAAAAATGTAATAAAGGAGAGAAGAACAAATAATTTAATTTTTTTTAAATTAAATAAAAACACTAAATATGTCAAAAAAAAAAAAAATACTAGAAATCAACATGTATCCTTTCCCTCCATTGTGCCCTCTCCGTCACCATACTCTCCTCAAGTCCCAGAAATCTCATATCGTGCTCTATCACTCTCAACCATGTCTGTCTCGGTCTTCCTCTACCTCTAGGGGCCTTTTCTGTTCTCCAAGTCTCCGGCCTCCTAACTGGTGCGTCCATAGGTCTCCTTCTCACATGGCCAAACCATCTTAGTCGGTTTTCCATCATCTTGTCCTCTATTGGCGCCACTTTTACCTTTTCCCTAATCACCTCATTCCTTAATCGATCTTTCCTTGTATGTCCGCACATCCATCTCAACATACGCATCCCCGCCACACTCATCTTTTGAATGTGACAATGTTTCACGGCCCAACACTCGGTACAATTTCGACAAAAGTGATAATATGAAAATGATTTTTTTGATGAATCAAACATTCTACATTGTATATTTGTAGATATTTGGAGAAAGTAATGGTTTAAGTTGACAGCAGTTGCCCTGCCCATCTAAGTCAAATAGAACGATAAATTTGGGATGAAGGTAGTATAATAAAATGCTGCAAAATAGAACCTCTTTCCGTACTGGATTCTCACTGCTTATGGAAGGTGACACTGGCCACTTTATATCCATGCAGGATAGGGCAACATGTATGTCAATTGACAAAGCATAATAACGTACCAAAGGGCAACAAGCCAACAACACTACAGAAGGGGAATAACTAGAAGTTTGAGGCAATGATAATATCATGGTAACTGTTGGGTTCTACTGAATAAAGGTATTTGAGATCTCAAAGTCAGATGCAATGCTATGTATGGTTGATTTGGTCTTTTTTAAGCAAATAGTTCACCTGATACATAACTTTGTCACCATACTAGCTGATTCTGTTGTTTGGAAACTGCTCTTAAGTCCCTAAGGGTACTGTCATGGAGTACCAGGTACAAAGTCATCTGTACATAGATACATGTGCAAAGGCCAAACCAAGCAATGACATAGCATTAAATATTGCTCCCAGTTGTGATCACACATCAGTATGTTGCTCACATTCTCAATTGTTGGGCCCATATGGTAGTAAATAAAGGTGTGAGTCTTTATTGTGGAATTGATGTCACAGTCATTGCGCTAAAATGGCGTAGGATACCACCTCGATATACATTTCTAATAATCGTTAAAGCTTTCATAAATTGGTTGCGGTTCGTTGTGCAACCGAGGTTTACTACCACAGTTACTCTATGTATGTGGCTGCCTTAAATTATGATTGCAGTAACCTTATAAACCTTTATATATTCCCTGTGATGCGATTAGCAGCCGAGGTTTAATGCCATGCAAAGCACTACATTTATGTGCTTTATATTTTATATCTAATTATATGCTTTTGGATATAGGGCATGTCATAAGCTACTTGATTATCTTCATGATAAATATTCTATATTTGTGGTGATGGCTTCAACTTATGCAGAGTTTACTTTGATTCCTGTACCATTTTGGTTACAGATACGCCATATATAGTTGATAGTGTTTGGAGTTGTGTGATCGTCAAAACTGAACCATTTTGTACAGGTAGCTCAATGTATAGCGAAGGGCCAAATTTGTTCCCTTCTTTCTGTAACAATTGAGGGACAACTGTATTCTCTTCTACAAACAACATGGTGCTCTTTTTTTGAGTTAGATTCCTTGCATGCACAATGGTATCAGGGAGGCTTTGCATTTCAGATTTAAAGCAACGTTTTTATTTTTGTTTTTTTTTTCTGTGTAATATTTTTTTGTCATCGACTTGGCTATGTTCCTCAACATGTCACTTTAATTGATGGTACAGTCATACAACACTTCATTTTAGGATAAAACGTAAAATTTCACAAGAGTCATGTCTGAGTGTCTGACTCTCCACCCACACACACACACACACTCGCGTCTGATAATTGTAGTCGATACGAGTAAAGTAGCTTAATACACTCTCCCCCTCATATTACATAGGTGAAACGTTGGATTATTGGAGTATTACTGATGATGATTACAATGATGAATGATGAGATATATTAGTTCAGTTTTAATATATATCCTCATCATTATGATGTTATGTTATGTGCACCAACTATTTTCTCGTCGTATATCACTCGAACTCAATTCTTGGGTACAGTTACACGTTTTTTTACGTAAAAGTCAACATTATTTTATTGAAAAAATACACATCTAACTCGTAGTTATCCATGCCAAGTGCTTTATCCGAGTCTTTAGATGCATAGCTCTTCCTCTATTCGTTCGCTCTCATGCACGGTATTAAATCACAGTATATGTCATGGTCGTGTTAATGGTCGTGAATCACGGCTTCGTATTATATTTTGGTTGCGCATCCAATTGTTCATTGGGGCTTGTTTGTATATCACTTGTATGTGCCGTACCAGTCTAATATTGGGTTTTATTAGCCTTGTATCTGTTGTATAGGTCAAATGTTGGCCGTATCATACAAATATTGGCTATTCTTTGAATGCCCGTTTTACATTGAAAATGTTGACGGAAAGTTGATAATCTTTAGGTAATGGCGAGCATGCTCTCCTGGTTTACAACTGTACAATAGGATAGCAGTAAATGAGTAAATGGTGTTGATTTTGATTTTGATGTTTTGAAAAAGAATCTGCTTACATGTAAAAAGCAAAGCCAGTACGGAAAGTGGCTGAGTTCATCTTATCCCAAGGACAGAAGAGAAAGATGCAAGATCGGTTCCTCACATCACATACGCACATCTGACATATGATGATATGCAGGATTGCAGGTTGCCGAAGAATTTTATCTACCTTTCTAGAAAGCTAATTGGTGAGGTTTTGTATTTATCAATGTTGTGGATGCTTTAAAGAGAGATTCTTATTCTTGGTCCATTCTGGCATATGCAGTTACCTCATGAAGCCTACTTTTTTTTTGCATGCATCCTTATCTCTTGTGCTTGTACATTGTTTGTGACTCTTGACATCACATCCTATTATGCAGGTTACTCCTTTTGTACGTCAGATTGCCTGGATACACGTGTCCGCCTTTTGTGTTGCGAACTTTGTCTCGTTCCTTATGGTACCGATTCCATGTGGTCATCACTGTTTTCTTCTGCTGCACTTGCATAGGTCTGTTCTCCTCAACTTATATTTGCAGCTTGCAGGATGTTAGATTATTTTGTATACGCTCTGAGTTCTTTAAACAGTGTAGTACAAGTAGGTTTTGATAATTTTCAGAAGTAACGAAAATAGAGGAAACACTTATATTCAGTAAATTTCAGAGAAGTTGAGTTCAAGTTACGGCAGATGATTTTGACAAAAATCAAATAACTGAGAAATTTTTGTTCAGATGAATTATGTTCAGCAAAATTACATTGAAAGGAGTAGACCATAATTGGTGAAGTTTTAGGCCGTAACCATTTATTATGTGTATTCACGTGTGAACCATCAAAGGCGGATTCATGTGTTACCAGATGGATCCAAGGCACCATAAACCAATTTCTTTTGTTCATTTTGCCTATTTTTGGCAATGAAATCAAAGCAAAACCTACGGAGTACATTTTTATATATTTACTCGTAGGAATTTCAAGGGGCTGATTAAACAAGTTTTTTGGGTCCTCACCTAGATTTGATATGGTTGTACGATGTTGTTGACTTGTACATCTCGAGGAATAATCCTTCTTTCCCTATCCATGGTACACCGACCATTTTTTTCTTCATACTCATGCCAGCAACCAGAGAAAATACTAATAATCATTTTAGGCCAAAAATGTGTTTCTCCCCGAAATAGCCCTGTTATTTCCCGGGGACTGTGTGTTGAATACTTGTAGGTGTTGTAGCAGTAGAACTAGTGGGTTGATTGGCTAAATGGTGGAGTATAAGTGATGTTGTTTATGATAAATTTACTGCATATATTGGAGAAGTATGCTTTTTTGCTAAGTATGTATGCTGCTTGAGTCCTT